>NW_022989899.1:2009265-2399265 GCF_902827175.1 Gymnodraco acuticeps
TTTGGACAATAAGAAATATAAAGTTAACTGTTGAGTTGCTCAGTTTTTTAGATTGACAGGGTTTAATAATGCAAACAAAAGGAGAGAAATAAAGATTGGTCTTTCAATAAATTGTGTTGATTTTGTCTTTTGAATTGTTTGTCTGAAGTCAAGTAGCTAGAACTGTTACTTATAGTTTGAATGATACAGTCTGGTTATAATGTGTGGAGGAGGCATCACAGGTAAGAGCACCATTTGTTGTGTTCCATCCACAACAAATTGATGTGTGTGTATTTATTTATCTACTATTTCTTGAATCATTACTGTCAGCCCAAAACAAGAGATTTTGTTTTGGTAACTTTAAAAAAACAAAACATTATCTCTTTTCCACTACACTATCTTGAATACTTTAGTTTTTACGTCACTACATTTATCTAACAGCTTTAACATTGTAAAGGTGTCACTTTGGACTCTGGGTAATTATGACAGCATGTCGTACTATTTTGAGAGTTTGAACAAACCAGACCTGCATCTATTAATGTAGAAAATAGTCAGCACATTACACCATTATGAAAGTAATAATTAGTTAGCTCATTGTTCAAAATGAGCTCCAACTACAACAGTTAAGTCAACTCGTGCATCGGTAATAACAATAAATCAAATGATATATAATAGTATAACTTGTGTCTACTTTAAATACTTTAACAACACTTTCCTAATTATACTAGCATACTTTTACTAAAGTAACATTAACATGTTTAAATGCAGGGCTTTTGTAAGAGAGTATTTCGTATAGTGTAGCATGGTCTACTACTTGACTTATCTAACCGAAGTGATCGTTACGTTACTTTGCAAACCGTCACCCCCCCCACACACACAAAGGACAGGGTAACGTTGTGATTCACTTCAATTAATGATAACTACGGAGCTTGCTAACAGCAAGGCACAAGGCTACTTCACTCATTTAGCTAGCTAATGTAAGATACAAATGCTGTCGAGCCCTCACTGCTTGTAAGATAAAGAGCACAAACTGACTGCTTACCCGAGCGGCAAGCCCCGCTGTTCTCCGTCATTTTTCTCCCAGGTTGTTGTGATCACATGACGGACAAAGCCATGCTCGGATAGGCCAGAAGTCGGTTTGATTGCATTAGGGCTCGATTGCTTATCCTGTCTGCGTAGCCCGGATGATGCTGCATCGCAATTTTGGACATCGAATTTTATACACCGAATTTTTTGAGTTTCATTCCACAGGAGACTGCTCAACTCCTGAGCTCTAAGTGCCTTCATGACCTAAAGAATGTATCTGTTGTCATCTTGTATTTATCGTAATGGTAATCACTACAATAAACAGTATTTAATTATATCTCACTGTACACTATTCAAGTTTATATTCTGTTCTTGTATATATCGTATTCTATTATAGACTCCTGCATTTCATTGGTCACTTTCAACATTCTCTGCATTATTTAGCTTATTGTATTTATTTATTGACTTGTATATATATTTACTTACATCTGCATTACTTACTACTTACGACATTTTTGGAAACAGTGTTAACATTATAGTTCTCTTAATATATTCAAATAAGTGTTAAATACAACTGAAAAACAACAATGTGTGAGGCAGAAATGCCTGTTTTGTATTTTACAGTCTTTTTTTTCACTCTTGCAACTAAATACACATGGGCTGCTATTATATATATATATTATGTGTTGTGTCTCGTCAAATGTGTTGGTTATGTTTATGTATTATGTCTGTCATGTTCATGTTTTTTCACATCTGAGGCCTGTACTACGAAGCAGGATTTTCGCTTAGCCGGCTAACTTCAGGGAAAACTCGGGGTTTCCGGTCCTACGACGCTGGTTCTTTTTTTAGCAGGCTAGATCTCCATGGTAACTTATGCTGAGCGGCTAACCTTCCCGGAGAAGGTTAGGTTGCAGGCTAAGAGCTCAACTCAGTGAAAGAACTGCCTGCTGGCCAATCAGAGCTCAGTGTGCAGAGTTTAAAGCGATCAAGTCATATTACAGGAGAAAGGAAATACAGAAAAACTGCCGTTGCAGGAAAGACGGCCGGCAAAAATCACCGACTGTGTGAACGTGAACATTAATAGAATATCACCTCCCATCTTCAGAGCAATCTGACTATTATAACATTAGCGTTAAGAAAGCTTACTTAAATATCTGCCACAACATAAGTAATCGGATCAGAGTAACATTAAGTACAGTACATATCACATCATAATGTATCATATATTTCAACCCAGTCTCATGGCATTTCGTGTTCACCAACACGATTTTTAATCTATTGATTCGTGTTCACCAACACGATTTTCCCCTTTTTTTCGTGTTGCACAGCACGATTTTAAAAGCAATGTATTTCTACTGGTAATGACGCTCATGGAAGCACGGCATTCGTTTGTGTCGGCTGCCCTTAAAGGCAATGTGAGCATCCATTCTCATTGGATAACGGATAATTGTACACCCGGAAGTAAGTATTCCCCTTACATTGATTGATTTTACAGTGATATCTGCACTATTCATCGACTAAAAAACACCAGATTATCCTTATTAATTACACAACATTGATTGGTTAAAATTGTGTGCAATGCTTTTGTATTTTTCCCCTTCGATTCGGAGAAACAAATATTTTTTCGGAGTAAAGGATAGCAGAAGACACTACACTACCCAGAATCCCCAGCTATCCCTCAGCTTCTTGAGCCGTATCTGGCCGTGCAACACTCACAGTGTCACATACTGTATGCAGAAGTATTATTTTATGCAACACATTAAGTTGACGAAACACTCGAGTCAAATGTAATTAAAGTCAGATCCACTCGTGTTTTAGACGGGGCAGTGATATCATAAACCTGTTAATGTACGCATTCAAACACTTTTTCTTTTACCAGAGTATTCACCTTGCAGGTGCAGACCATGTGGCTTTTATCCTGGATAAAGTGTTTAAGTCATGGATGTTTAAAGTTTAACTTCTTCATATGTCTAATATTAAAGTTCACTTTTCATTCAGGAAGTATGACGCTGCGCTGTCAGTACGCTTCTCCATGTCTGTGATTGGTCGAATGCTCCAGATACCACCCCTTTCACGTGAACGCGCACCTAACTAGATAGGACACGGCTGGCTTGAGCGATCCACTTGATATCCGCGTCGTAGGACCGTTTAGCGACAGCGCGTATGTTTTGGATTAGGCCAACCGGCTAACTCAAACATATCCAGGTTAGGTTGAACCAGCTTCGTAGTACAGGCCTCTGGTCATGTCTGTTTATTTAGTTCCTTCATCTCTAGTCAGTCTATGTGTTTATTGTCATGTCTCGTTTTCCATTTCCTGTTTTATTTTGTACTTACCTCTTGTCTCTGTTACTTCCTCCCTTTGTGTGTTTTCCCGCCATCGTCAGCGTCTGCCCCGCCCCTGATTGTTTCCACCTGTTCCCACTCACCTCATGTTTAAATAGTCCTGTCTCTCCCCTGTCCTGTGTCAGTTCGTCTTGTTTGTTTCTCTGAATGGTCGTGCCAAGCCTCAGCTAAGAAAAGATCGCTTTCACTCATGTCAGGTTTTGTTGTTTTGTACGTTTTGTAGGCTTAAGGCGAGACACGGCAGGCAAAAACTTCGTTTTTCAAGTACTGGTCAATTTTGAGATGTTGTGTTATTTTTGATTCTATAACATGTTTTCTTTCAGGCTTTTGGAAGGAAAACGTACAAAATACATATTTAGGTGTTTATTTTACTATAGTTTGTCTATTTGCGTCTATAGATTTCTCCTAAATTCACCAAAAGTTAGCATTCTAACTAGGGCTGTCAGTCGATTAAAATATTTAATCGCGATTAATCGCATGATTGTCCATAGTTAATCGCGATTAATCGCAAATTAATCGCACATTTTTGATCTGTTCTAAATGTACCTTAGAGGAATATTTTTCAAGTTTTTTAATACTCTTATCAACATATGAGTGGACAAATATGCTTTATGCTAATGTTTATTATCATTTGAACAATGACAAATATTCTCATGAATATTAAACACAACAACCTCTGAACATTACAAATATTCGCCTCAATTCAACCTGGAACCTCTCTCATACAATAATTGTGTGTGTGTGTGTGTGTGTGTGTGTGTGTGTGTGTGTGTGTGTGTGTGTGTGTGTGTGTGTGTGTGTGTGTGTGTGTGTGTGTGTGTGTGTGTGTGTGTGTGTGGTGTGTGTGTGTGTGTGTGTGTGTGGTGTGTGTGTGTGTGTGTGTGTGTGTGTGTGTGTGTGTGTGTGTGTGTGTGTGTGTGTGTGTGTGTGTGTGTGTGTGTGTGTGTGTGTGTGTGTGTGTGTGTGTGTGTGTGTGTGTGTGTGTGTGTGTGTGTGTGTGATCGTTGGAGCTATGTGCAACTCAAGGCATACGGGAGCTGCCTGGACGCTGCAATCATGTTGCGCACTATCCGTGCTGAGTGTGCTGACTTTTCGTACAATGTCCCACTGTCTGGCTTCCTGCATAAAGTCAAGTGCTCGGCGCAGTTGTGGCGAAATGTCGTTCCTCTGTTTTCATTTAAACAGCTCCTTATATCCGTTAGCGCAGCTAGCTAGCACCAGATGCTAACAACAACAATACACTTAAGGTCTCTCTCTCGCTCGCTCGGGCCACACTTATGGCGCGTTTCCACTGCAGGCCTCGCTCGGCCTCGCTCGGTTTGGTTAGGCCTTAGGCCCGGCTCACTTTAATGCTGCGCTTCCATTGCAGTTTAGGAACTGGGGCAGTTACTATAGTAATGCAGTGTAGGCGGAGCCGTGACGTCATCTTCAATGAGAGCCCCAGAAAAACAACACAGCCGTTAGCTCTTAGCACTCAGAGCTCACAGCTCCTCATATCTGTTCAGAAACTAGATAAAAGTTAAACAAGTACAAACCACAGACTGCCTGTGTCATGGCGAATACAGTCGCTGGTTTATTTATGTCTGTATAGGCCGTTGTTGTGAGTGTGGACGGTCGGAGCATATATAACGTTAGCTTAGCCAAGCTACATTTAGAAAACACGCATTTTAAAAGGGTTTTTCGCCTGCCGTCTGTCTGCAGACTTGTCAAAGCGTTAATTCATGGTTTTTACTAACCGGTATCAGTATGTTGTTACTTCAGCATCATTTTTTAAACGTGTATTACAATTAAATCACGGTCAAATATGTTGTAGTTGTAGCCCCCTTGCCAGCGATTCTCTCTCTAGTTTAGCATACTCAGCCCGACTCAGCCTGGTTGTTCCTGGCCCTAGAACCACGATTTAGTCGGGCCAGAAAAAAGGTGAAAAAGTAGCCCCGGGCCAAAACTAGGCCAAGTGGAAACGCAACCAAAAACGGGCCCCGCACGGCTCGGCACGCTTAAAGCGAGCTACCCGCTGCAGTGGAAACGCGCCAATACACACACCCTCCCGGTCCTGCCGATGGCCAGTCAGTGCCTGCCGGTGAGCGTGGAAGTGTGGTCTGCCACAAGCGGGCGGCAGGAGCGGGGCTGTCAGCATCAACTTGTAGATGGTATTTTAAACTCGATGCGCTCTGAAACTACGGGGCGGCAGAGGAAAGAAAATACACATGCGTTAAAATAATTAGTGGCGTTAATTTTTTTTTGCGTTAACGCGTTATTAACGCGTTAACTTGACAGCCCTAATTCTAACGTAACATAAAGTACCGCGACCGCTGTGTGCACCATGTCAACAGAGATATCGTTGGAAAGCTCCGTCTCTCCTGCACAATCTCATCAGATCCAAATATGGTCATTTCCTTTGTATCAGCAACCAATCGTGAAAGCACAAAGGGGTCTTAAACCAAGAAACAAAATCTCATTGGCTGGTGTCAATTTCTGTGTGCTAAAACACTTCCTGGTTAGCTTTCCGCTGATTGATTGATTGATTGAAAAGTTTATTAACAGCTTGTATATTGGGTACAGTACAGTACAGCTCAAAACATACAATTGTTAAGGGGATGCAGACTAGAGAAAGACTTTCGTCTTGTTTACATCAGGGTCCCCCATTTACAATTCATCATGTCATTTAAGACACATAAGACATATTTGACATACAGATGGCTTATTTACAATTTACATACTGGTGGTTTTTTACATACAGATTGCTTATTTACAATTTTCATTTTAGATTTCGTTCTAATACATCCTAACCGGACATTTAAGAAATACCAAGTCTACAGATATACAGTTAGTAACAGAGTCTAAAATGCGAGTATATACATAGATGGGGGGGGAAGCTGTCCATTGTACGACAGGTTGAGATTTGTACCATTACCGGGGCCAGTTTTGCAATGCTCTCCCCCGAAGGTGCTCTTTAAGAGAGGTTTTGAAGGTAAGTATAGTTTTACTTTCCTTTACAGTTGTGGGAAGAGCGTTCCACCTTGATGTGGCATAATTGCGAAACGTGTATTCCCCTTTTTTGTTCCAAATCTGGGTTTCACATGATTTGTGGAGCTCCCTCTGGTGTTATGATCATGGTATTCCTTGACCTTTGGGAAGAATTTTGACATGTACATGGGTACCATAGAGGTGTAGTGGATCTTGTAGACCAGGCCCATTGCAAGTAGCTGTACTCTGTCGTCTACTCTAAGCCATCCTAGGTTGTCAAAGTGGGCAGAGGTGAGGTGGGTTCTAGATGAAAGGTCAAGCAGTAGTCTGACCAGTTTATTTTGCGATGTTTGAATTTTTATTTTTAGCGCCTTGGAGGTGCTATGGTACCATGACGTGCAAGCATAGTCATAGTACCCTTGAATGAGTGCTCCTGCCAGAGTTTTCAGGGTGTTTTTGTTTACCAGAGAGGAGATCCGGTATAGGAATCTAGTTCTTTGATTGACTTTTTTTATTACATTGGATGCCATTTTGTCACAGGAGAGGTTTGCCTCAAGAATAGATCCTAGGTATGTAATTTCCTTCTTACTTGTGACAATAATGTCGCCCACTGCAACTGAGAAGTCGTCGGATTTGCTGAGATTATGTTTCGAACCGAAGAGAATGGACTCTGTTTTACCCAGGTGTAATGATAATTTATTATCGGCGAGCCAGGTGCAGATTCTGCCAAGCTCGGAGCTGAGGGTTTTTTCAACCTGCAATCTGCTCCTGTCAGAGACCAGGAGGGCTGAGTCGTCCGCGAACAGGAACAAGTTGCAGTCACATGCTGATGACATGTCATTTACATAAATTAGGAACAGTAACGGACCTAATATGCTTCCTTGTGGAACACCACAGCTCACTGGGAGGGCGGGGGACAGAGTACCGTTTACCTCCACCATCTGTTCTCTCCCCTCCAGGTAGGACTGCATCCAGCTCACCGATAGTTTATCAAAACCAATTGCTTTTAGCATGTCAATCAGAATGGGGTGATTGACAGTGTCGAAAGCCTTTTGTAGGGCCAGCATCACCATGCCGAAGTACTTGCCCTTGTCCACCTCTTGTTTGATGTGGTAAGACATTGCAAAAAGAAATTGCTAGAAATTGTAATCTCAAAATGGCAAAAGAACGGCGAAAAAAACGTTCACAGAGAAGACGACAACAATTGTCACTTGCACGAAGCAAGGTTATACAAAAAACAAATGACCCCGAACATGAAATACCTTCACGGAGTGCGTCGAGGCGCAAGCTATCATCCAAAGAACAGGAGGGTTTAGCTAGCGCCTCAATGCAATCTTTAAAGGTCGTTTTCTCAAAATGAGTTTTTTCTCCTACTCTGAGTTCGAAATTTCCACTTCAGTAGCACGTAGATACACAACACCTTCCAGTTATATTCCTATCAATATTATGAAGGCTTTTACAGAAGGGTTTGTTCATATATCATTCATAGCCTGAATTATACAACATTGTATACCTAAAAACATGGCGAAAATGGATATTTTAGGGCTGTTGACAGTATTTTCAGATTTATGGAGTGATAAAAAGAGATATCCCATATCCCTTCTGTAAAAGCCTTAGATACTAATATGACTACAAAATGAAACAATAATTTTGAACCTGGCTTTATCCAAAGTTCAGATTTCGATTCCTGAAATGTTTTAAAATATGCGCATATTTAATGAGATAATGTTTAATTTGCATATTTAAACATGCTATTTCAGAAAACTTGTAATACAAAAAACAATTGCCTTATTGTAAGTAATTAACTGGAGAAATGTCTAGCTGATACCTTTAATTTAAAAAAATTACCCTATTCACCTGGGGTGTCTCGCCTTCGTTTCTTTCGTAAGTTCTCTTTTTGTCATGCATAGTTTTTCCTCCTTGTGAGCGCTTTTTGTTAATTCCAGTACCTACTCTGTTAAAAGGAATATACTGATCTCTGTAAATAAAGATACTTTTTTTATATTTAAGACTTTGTCTCTGGGTCGTGCATTTGGGTCCATCAGTTTGTGTCGAGGTCCTGACAGAACGAACTGACCAAAAATGGACCCAGCCGACCCAAAAGCGCTCCAGACAGCATTGTTTGCCCAAGCCAGCCAAATTCACCAGCATCAGGAGCAGCTAACAGCTATTGGGCACGGAGTAAGAGGTTTGTCGGACTGCCAGGAGGGTTTTCAGACTGCCGTAACCGCACAGGTCAATCAGCTGGCGACACAGCTTCAACAAATCCTCACCCGCCTAGAGACTCCAGATGTGCTGACGGTGCCACCTCACGTCGATCCTGCAGCTGGCCAGGCCAAGGTTTGCTCAGCATTTGTTCCATTTCGGTTGACATCACCAGAGAGGTTTTCTGGGGAGTCTGGAAACTGCAGAACGTTCCTGGTCCAGTGTGATCTACATCATAAACCCAATCCAGCTGCGTTTGTTTCCGAAGAAGCCAAGATCGCCTTCTTGGTCTCCCACCTCACCGGCAGAGCCGCGGCATGGGCCGGGTGTTCAATCAGACATCAACCTCCAGGGAGAACACCCGGACTCTTATGCAGATAAAACAGCACTTCTACCCTGTCATAGATACAATCTGTCTTAGTAAACATGTTTATTGTCCTTTATTCCCGGATTGACTTGGTAAAATGAGAGAAATGATGTCCAGTGCTTCAAAAAGAATACCGACTTTGTCCAGGACAAGTCTTGCATCACAATCTGATCCTGAATAATATCCAGTTTTGCGTCGATTACTATATTCCAGCAATAAATCTACAGCCTGTTTTATATTTAGAAGAAAGTATACAATACTTACACTGTTGAATGTCAAACAAAGTGACTTTAAAAAGCCATTTTTAGCTAACTAAGAGACAAAATGCATTCATGTTTCTTTTATCTATAGTATTGTTTCTAAACCATCTAAAATAAGTTCAGCAGAGCTACTAAACAGCTAAATGTAAAGGGAACACTGCCCTTTAAGAGGTAAAGTAAGAAATGTAGGCAGACAGGGTTGAGGTCTGTGTGTTTGTGCATGTGTGTCTGTATAACTTTTCCTGTGGTAGATCTAAAATGTAATCACGGCAGCCCTCGCATATGCCTCAGCTCTATAAGCCGCTGTTTTCACAGATAGTTGATCGAAGGCCGGAGAGCTGGCGAGAGATTAAGTCTTGGCCTGGCTTTGATAGATAGAGCTCTTTATTCAGACGGGGAGAGGGTTGGGGGGGGGGGGAGGGGAGGGGGAGATCGGGTCTCTCTGAAAATCAGCAGAGGCTGAAGAAGAGAAGAAGAGGCAGCATCATCGCGGCTGAGGTGAAGGGTTTTTTGGAGAGAGTGCACAATGGCCTATCACAGAGAACCTGCCGCTGCAACAATCACACTGGTGGAGAATGGAGAGATGCGATGGCGCTCAGCGAGACAGAAACGTATAAAACTCTCCAGCCAGCCCTATTATACCCACTGTAATAAAGCCCAATAGTCTGATAGTGCCTCTCCTCTCACTTTCAAGCTATAAAAGTCACTACTGAATGCTGCAACCGCTGCAGGAAATTTATGTCACGCTGTTTATTTGTCCTTCCACTCACTTGGTAAAGAATTGGCTCCCTTTTAATGCCGTTTTAGTACAGAGGGGGGTGGGGGTTGCCGTCAGTCTGATTTTCTTTGTTGAAAAATAAAACTATGTATTAATTGTACAGGCTGAATATAAAGCATGGTGTTTGAAAGCTGAAAAAAACATCATAGGCTGCCTTGTTGCTTATGTTATGGTGATCATTTAAATGGTGAAGTAACCTGACTTTCTCCCTCCATTGGACCCAAAAAAACATGTGCTGTTGGATTACCAGGGACACAAACAGTGGCAGCAGTAATAACTAATCATGTATAGGTTTCAAACATGGTTGGCTGAATATGTTTAAAACTGAATGGAGCTCTTTTCTATATGTGCTCGAGAACGCAGCAGTTAGTTTTTTACAACCCGACTCATACGCTGAAACAAAGATGGTAGACCAACAAGTTCTTCACAATACAAGATTACTTAACAATGGAATTAACTTAAACGTACGTGAACAACATAAAACAAACCAAATCAAACAGCAGCTGTGTCTAAATGAAGAGTGAGGGGAACTGTCGGATATTGTTGAGCTTTTTCTCTAAACAACCAGGTGTGGCTCATCAAGCTAAAGACCAGCATCACCTGAAACTCCAAGAGCCAGCAAGCAGAGAACAAAAAAAAAAAGAAAGTGTAGTGTCCAGTTTTTAGGATGAATGGCTCTCGAGAAGGCTCCAATAGCAATACCTAATGCCAATTATTGGGTATTACTTTAATTTATCACAAGTTAGATATAAATAATGATTTAAATGTAAGATATTCAGTTTAAAGGGGCCCTATTTTATTTGGGGTTTTCCTTTTCATAGTGTGTTATATAGGTTCTGGTGCATGTAAATGGTTTGCAAAGACTAAAATCCCAAAGTTCCTTCCAGAGGGAGTGTCTCTCCCACACAGTCCCCCCCTGCCTAAAACACCTCCATTGGACTCCTTTGTTTACTTCCGAAACGTAATGACATCACTATGTTAGACTGGCTCGCGACCCAACACATTATACATGATAGGCTAAGGGGCGGGTAATTTCTGACACATCTCTTTGAACAATCACAACAGAGCCGGCCAGCTAACCAATCAGAGCAGACTGGGCTCTGGTTTCAGACAGAGGGTGAAAAGAGGTGCTGCAGTATGAGACAAATAAAGAGCTTTTTGAACATTAAAGCATGGAAACATGTCACAGTAGAGGAACTAAATATGAAACTGATGCTGAGGCTCTTTTAAAACTACTGAGCCTTGCCAGGTTAGGTTATTTTGGCAACTCTCAATTGGATAAAGATGTTAATATCAGATGTCGGCTTGACCCCCCCACCACCAGCCAGTAGAATGGATTTTTGTTAGGTGTTTGTACTGCACGGATGAATACAAGATTCAGGCGCACTGCCCTAAACCAAACTTAAATATACAAAATATATAATAGAGGACAATGGTTAACAATCTATATTATAAATTATATAGAATTGAGCATTCTTGGCATTGATCAGCATCGTTCTGTCCTCTTGATCTTTCCGTGACACTTCTTTCCCGTCATATGTGAAAGCTTTCTGTATAGCAACACTGTGTTCTTCTAGTTTTAATATTGCAATGTCTTGATGTTCTTTTTGAATTTTTCTTTAACTACCTGCTACATACTGTATGCAAACACTGATATCATAGAACGAAGTTTGAAGATTGCTCCGAACATTCCTTAAAGATTCCTCAGGGTCACTGATTTGTAATATAATTGTTCTTTTGGGCTATGCTCCAATTACACATAGCCTCTTCACAAAAAATCACCAGATCCCTTCAGTTGCACATTTCAAATTGAAAGGACATTTTCCTAGATTGATTTTTATTTGCGGACATGCACCGACCTTGGTCTTGAGCGTTTAAATCTGCCGTTTGCTTGAATTAAGAGAATGACACCTGTAATCAAATTTAAACACAGCGGTCACCAAAACACGTCTTGAGAAGAGAATATCTAAAAAGGTGGATTGAACATCCACATTGGTGTGTTGTTGAGAAACCAATGGAGTCCTTGACGTTTTGAGGGAAGAATGCAACCCATTTTGATAAACACGTCAGTAAAACTCAATATCAATCAGTGTCACTTTGACCTGCTAAATATTCCCTTCAACACAGCTGTGGCTTTGTGGTTGGGGGAATCTATTTGGAGGACAGACACACATGAATAGCCTTCTCTTAGGCCACGCTGATTGGCCACTTACGAAGAAAATGAGATGTCCCTTTCAAACATAATGGTAATGGTGCATCAGTAGGAGATGTGTGCCTGTACTAGGCTGATGAGGTAAAGCCGGGGGAAAAACACTTTATGCAGGATGGCTGATATGTTGCCTGGGCTATCACAGGTCTAATCAGCAAGGCTTTTGCATCTGTCCACTGATAACTTGTAGAACACAAACACACACACAGAACCAGGCTTGAGGAAACATGAACACACTTAACCCTTTGTTGTGTTCACATTTGGTACAGTTTGGGTTGAATTGACCCAGAAGCTAATAGGGTTAAAAAAAAGAAATACAAACTTGAATAGTTACGTACACAATCCTTTACAGATATTGTCTTTATCGCCATGCTCAGTAATATGGATAACATATGATTGATGTTTGCAAATACTCGCTGTTACATGTACATTACATTTAAAGGCCCTGACACACCTACCCGATGAGGTTGGGAGTCAGAGGCAGTCTGGCATTTGCGGCGCCCTACTCAGGTTGGTGTGTCCCGCACCATCGTTGCTTTACGGCACATTTTCACACCTCCCGCGGCCGATTCCAACATGTTGAATCTTGTGCACATGTTGAATCGGCCAAAGAAATCACTCTGATTGGCTGTTGCCTCTTTTGAATGACGAATACACACTACCGCTGCCTGCTGGTAAGGACAGTTATTGCCACTCGTCGACTGAAGTCTTTGCGGTGTGTTCGTAGGCGGGCGGCGTAGCCGACATAGCGGACGTAAAAGTCGGGACACCTTCGGTACGCGTTCTTTGGTCCCAGGTTGGTGTGTAGCGGCCATAAGAATGAAAGTGCCATTAGTTTTTTTGTGGTAAAGTTACAATTTATTTATGTAAAAATTATTCTTATATAATAAAGAAAAAATATATAATTATAGATGATGAGGTCTGGGATGGCGCATTAGCGAGAGTGAACAATAGTACGTCCTGTGCCAGGCTTAATCTTATACAACTAAAAGTTGTCCACCGTATCTCTCTATTACACCAACTCTAAACTCTCCAAAATATACCCTAATGTCACGGACACCTGTAACAGATGCCACATGTCACCAGCAAACATGACTCATATGTTTTGGTCTTGTCCTCGCCTACAAGGATACTGGACAAGCATTTTCAAACACCTTACTGAGGCCTTGGACGTGGTACTGACACCATGTGCAGAAACTGCCATTTTTGGAGTACTACCTGGCTACCGAATGTTGAAGAGGAAAACTAAAGACAGTATAGCCTTTGCATCTATCTTAGCACGTAGAAGAATACTCCTAGAATGGAAATCTTCTATACCACCTAAAGCATCTCTATGGCTTAAAGATTTAATGTTGTACCTTAACTTGGATAAGATTAAATATAACCTGAGGGGCTCCTCAAAACTATTTGAATCTGTCTGGGGCTCTATGATAGCCTACATAGCTGAACTTAAGACACTACATTAAGAAGAAAGGGGGGGAACTACAAATGTATGTGTATGTTTTTTTTCCGTTTTTTTTCTTGTGTCTCTTTTTATCTGTTTGTTTTTGTTATATTAATTTGTATTTATTTATTTGTTCTGTCTTTGTATACATGTATGTATGTAGGTACGTGTATGTATGTGTACATGTGTGTGGGTATGTACACACACGTATGTGTATGTGGGTATACATATGTGAGTATATGGGTACAAGTATTACTGTTACTATTCTTTATTTTCTTTTAATATTATCTTCTACATTACCTTACTTTTACCTATACATGTATCTATTTTATTTAGTTAGTTATTTAATTTACTAGCTAGGACCGGGAGGGGGGGAAAGGGGAAAAATAAATAAAAATATTGACTGTATAAATGTAAACTCATTGTGCCTGACTCAATAAAAAAATAAAGACGTGGATTATTTTCTAGGAAAACTTTTAATCAAACATCTCTTTCCACTAATGTTTAAAATAACATTGATTTTCATTGTTTGAAGAACATAAAGGAGTTGGCATTTTCATGACATGTTCAAAAAAGAAAATAAGATAGGCCCATGAAGTTTCAGCTTGAAACAAATATCCTCGTATCATTTTTATTATACATAACATTTAAAATGGGTCAATTTGCCCTGCCCCGCGTACCTACTGTTGCTATAGCTTTTCTGTATAAGCAAAGCACACAATGTGATATACAATTGGGACTTGTGTGCTTTGGAGTGTTTGATCTCGGTTAGTTTAAGAAGAATCAAAATGTTATATAAGTACCTGGGTTAAATGTCACTTGTACAGGGTTATAAGCAGTGTTAATTGGGCCGTGTAGGCTCTCCAAAACATCTGTCAAGCTCGAGGTACTTGGTCAGATGACCCGAGTGACCTGACAGTAATGTTGGGATGGAGCGGATCACAGATGTGCTCAGGTGCCGGACCATGCAGGGACCTGTACGTGAATCTTAAAATCAATTCTTATTGGAAGAGGAAGCTGCTGTAAAGCATCAAACTCAACTTTTAGTCAATCTACTTTTGTGTGATACAGATAGGGAGATCGAAATGCTGTTTCTCACAATCCTGAGGAATAAAATAAATGTATATGCATACATGTATACATACACATTACACACACACCTGTACACCCACAAAATAGTAATTGTTCAACAATTTGATCAAAGCATATAGACCTTTATATATACAGTCTATGATATAGACTGATATATATATATATATAAATACACAAGCACATACTGCTAACATTTTTATTTCATGCAAAATTATCCAAATACATTTATTAGTATTGTAAGTTACTTACACATACAATTATATGGAGATAGCAACCAATCGTTTCACTGCACTGGACTGTCACCTCACATATCACATAAAAACCGAATTTAACAACATCAGGGAAAAATATTCCTTAATATTCATGCATATTAGGTAACAGCCACATCACTGACCATGACAAGATGTCAAACAATATGTTTTGCACACATCAGGAAATCTGAGGCCATCACTGCAGACAAAAGCAGACAAGGGATTCTGTGGTAGAATAATCTACATGAGAAAAGACCACTGCAGCAGCCCCCCCACACACACTGCTCTCCATCCCTCCCTGTGGGCTGACAGAGGACTCCACCTGAATGACATTTACAAATTACCCGGCCCAGAGTGCTCGGTCCCCTGACCCGTGAGCCTCTGCTCAGCACCCGGAGAGACTCGCCAGCGTTTTGTCATATAATTACTGCAAATCCCCTGAAAGCAGCTCACACACACACACACACACACACACACACACACACACACACACACACACACACACACACACACACACACACACACACACACACACACACACACACACACACACACACACACACACACACACACACACACACACACACACACACACACACACACACACACACACACACACACACACACACACACACACACACTGATTCTGATCTGACACATACACCACATTCCCTCTATGAGATGTATAGACAGATGAATGTAATGCATAAGAACGTTGGTGTTAACATTACATTACATTGCATTTAGCTGACGCTTTTATCCAAAGCGACTTACAATAAGTACATTCGACCAGGAAGACACAACCTTGAAGAAAACAGAATCATATAAGTACATCAGGTTTCATAGAGCCAAACATTTCAAGTGCTACTCAACTGGCTTTAGGTAAGCCAGTCCTTTATTAGTATAAAAGTGCTTCGTTAATAGTTCTAACGCTCGAAGTGGAGTCGAAAGAGATGAGTTTTCAGTTTGCGCCAGAAGATGTGCAAGCTATCTGCCGTCCTGATGTCAATGGGGAGCTCATTCCACCATCTTGGAGCCAGGACAGCAAACCCACGTGTTTTCGCCGATGGGAATTTGGGTCCCCCTCGCAGCGAGGGCGCAACGAGTCGTTTGGCTGATGCAGAGCGTAGTGCACGCGCTGGGGTGTACGGTTTAACCATGTCCTGGATGTAGGAAGGGCCAGATCCATTCGCAGCATGGTAAGCAAGTACCAGTGTCTTGAAGTGGATTCTAGCAGTTACCGGAAGCCAGTGAAGGGAGCGGAGGAGCGGAGTGGTGTGGGAGAATTTAGGAAGGTTGAAGACCAGACGAGCCGCTGCATTCTGGATGAGCTGCAGAGGTCGGATGGCACATGCAGGTAGACCAGCCAGGAGGGAGTTGCAGTAGTCTAGGCGTGAGATGACGAGAGCCTGGACCAGAACCTGAGTCGCTTTCTGAGTCAGCTGGGGACGTATCTTCCTGATGTTGTAAAGCGTGTATCTGCAGCAACGGGTTGTAGCAGCGATGTTTGCAGTGAAGGACAGGTTGTTATCTAGGGTCACACCCAGATTCCTTGCAGTCTGAGTCTGGGAAACAACTGAGGTGCCGATGTTGATTGTTAGGTCAAGAGTGGGACAATCTTTTCCTGGGAGGAAGAGCAGCTCAGTCTTGTCAAGGTTGAGCTTGAGGTGGTGAGCAGACATCCACTGAGAGATGTCAGCTAGACAAGCAGAGATGCGTGCGACGACCTGGGTCTCTGAGCGGGGAAAGGACAGAATTAATTGGGTGTCATCAGCGTAGCAGTGGTAAGAAAAACCATGCGGGCTAATGACTGATCCGAGCGAGTTTGTGTACAGGGAGAAGAGGAGGGGACCAAGAACAGAGCCCTGAGGGACCCCCGTAGTTAATTGACAAGGGTCGGACTCAGACCCTCTCCAAGTCACCCTGTAGGTACGGTCTTTCAGGTATGAGGTGAGGAGGGAAAGTGCAGAGCCTGAAACTCCAAGTTTTTGGAGAGTGCGAAGGAGGATCTGATGATTCACCGTGTCGAATGCAGCAGACAGGTCCAATAGGATGATGACAGAGGAGAGGGATGCAGTTTTGGCAGTGTGCAGTTCCTCCGTGACAGCAATGAGAGCAGTTTCTGTGGAGTGACCTGCCTTGAAACCAGACTGGTGCGGATCCAGAAGGTTGTTCTGATTGAGATAACAGGAGAGTTGTTTAAAGACAGCGCGTTCAAGTGATTTAGACAGGAACGGGAGGAGAGAGACAGGCCTGTAGTTTATAACATCAGACGGGTTGAGAGTGGGTTTCTTTAGGAGAGGGTTTACTCTTGCCTCCTTGAGACTGTTTGGAAAGTGACCAGAAGTTAGAGAAGTGTTGATGAAATGGGTGAGAAACGGTAGAATATCAGGAGCGATAGTCTGAAGGAGGTTTGAAGGGATAGGGTCCAGAGGACAGGTGGTAGGGTGGGCAGAGGTAATGAGGGTAAGAACCTCACTTGGAGAGAGAGGGGAAAAGGAGGTAAGTGTGTTGGTGGAAGGAGGGTGACCCAGCGGTGAGTAAAGGTGAGTCAGAAAAAGAAGAGCGAATATCATCAACCTTTTTTTCAAAGTGGGTAACAAAGTCGCTGGACAGAAGTGAGGAGGGGGGAGGAGCTTTTGGAGGGTACACATGATTATAGCATGCAGGGCTAGAAAACTAAAGAAAAGAGAAATAAGACACCAGCTCGATCAGAGTAGGATTTGCCTCCTCTTTGCCTCCCTCGTGACTCCCGCAGGACTCCAATGTCTTTGTCAGTCTTTGACTCCCGCAGGACTCCAATGTCTTTGTCAGTCTTCGGCTGTCTGACGCTGAAGCTGACGCTCCAGGAAAGAGCTACCCGAAATGGACGCCTGATTGCTCAGTTCTCACAGCTGTAGGGCCACGGCCCTCTAATTAGTTAACTGCTGATGGGCGACAATAGATTGGCCGTGCCTATATTAATGCAGGCTTGAGTGCTGAGACCTGTAAAGCAGGTTTCGCCTGAGCAGATCTGAGATTTTAAATATCTCAAACGCGATTTAGCCGTTTACGCTACAATAACAATTTATACAGAGTCGAATAAATGAAACAGAGAAGTCTAATTAAACAAGAATATAACTTACAGTGGTTGCTGCGTCAATAGGTAATGTCGTCACCGGGTCCAGATGCACACTGAGTTCATCAGATTTTAAATGCGGTATTTAAATGCTTTTTAAGGTACAAAATGACTGAGTCACGCGGTTGTACTTCACGCTATCAATAGACTGGCCGTGCCTATATTAATGCAGGCTTGAGTGCTGAGACCTGTAAAGCAGGTTTCGCCTGAGCAGATCTGAGATTTAAAATCTCTCAAACGCGATTTAGCCGTTTACGCTACAATAACAATTTATACAGAGTCGAATAAATGAAACAGAGAAGTCTAATTAAACAAGAATATAACTTACAGTGGTTGCTGCGTCAATAGGTAATGTCGTCACCGGGTCCAGATGCACACTGAGTTCATCAGATTTTAAATGCGGTATTTAAATGCTTTTTAAGGTACAAAATGACTGAGTCACGCGGTTGTACTTCACGCTATCAATAGACTGGCCGTGCCTATATTAATGCAGGCTTGAGTGCTGAGACCTGTAAAGCAGGTTTCGCCTGAGCAGATCTGAGATTTAAAATCTCTCAAACGCGATTTAACATAGTCTCATTAGGATTCACATGCAAATGTCAAGTTATGCAACTCGTTTAATACAATGACAATGAATAGATGCGGTATACTTTGTATCTGCAAATCTGTATCTCTAAGTTACAACTTTTACATCATTGTGTTTTTTGACATGAAAGGGCAGAAACGACAACATGACCATGGCTGCTGTGGCTAAACACAAGCTAACTGCTAACTGCTAACTTAAGCTAGGCGTTTCCTATGGCTGCCGACAGCTTTCAGCCAGATGAAACACCTTCACATCGGCTGTAAGGACAAAGTAAGGGTGAGGGTTTTTTTCTAGTTTCTGCCACACTGAATTGTATCTATTTTTCTATAAAACAAAAGTCATATACCTTGGCTGTAGAACCAGCTCCACTACTTTTCCCACGACTAGCGCTTTAGTCAGGGCCGCCCCTGGCCAACTTGGGGCCCCAAGCAACATTGTGAGATGAGGCCCCCCCCCCAACCGACAGGAGTGAAAACATTTTTTTTGGAAACAAAGTAGGCTACTTTGCAAATAAAATTCCTGTTTATTATTATTATTATTATCAACACAGTTACTTTTGTATACAGTGAGGTAAATGTGCATGTATGTCGTTCAGTATGCGTTTACAGGTGAATACGTCTGCATTTACTAGCCTCAAAAATAATAAAATATAATTAATGCAAATAAACTACTTCTACTAATAATAATACTAATAATAATAATAATCATAATCAATTCAATAATATAAATACTACATTATTTTATTATAATATAGTTGTAATATAGTCAAGACAAAACATTCTTATTACATGCTCAAAAACTGATATTTCTTAAATCTGTATTCAAATGTAGTTCCCTCTGTCAGCAATGTATCAACAACTACACACACATTTCTATCAGTATTTCTCTGTGTTGTTGTTGACATGATGATGACTGTTAGGAGTTAAGGGGAGAGGCTGAGCATCACCATGAAATGTGCACATTTACATACAAATGAATAAAAGGGGAAACAATTCTCCATGTTTTTTAGGCTGTAAACTTTAACTGTTATGTAAGCCAACTAGACAGACAGTGTATCACTCTTCCTCCTGTATATTAGCAGATAAAAGGCATAACATACTTGAATTAATGTTAAATAAAGAATGCTGGAAATAACTGCATCTCCATTAGCCTATAATGCAGAGACTGCCTTCTTCTATATCATTAACATTTCCCCGGTTATATAGGCCCCTTTTGTTTTTTGTTGTTGTTGTTTGATATGTCACACTGTAGGACCTCGCGAAACGATATTTCTGGATGTACAACATGTAGAATTCAATAAAGTTGACTTTGACTTCATGTCGTGAATTGCAGCTGATGTTTTAATATGGCAATTGGCAATTTGACAACATTCGTAAGTTGTACATTTGACTCATACAATAATCCACCTTGATGCTCTAGTTTCTTCATGTTTTGTTTTTTTCCCCTCTTGCTTGCGCCGGACTGAAACTATCTTTTCACCGACATCTCTTCACCTGCACTAGTGGCCGTATCAAAGCCGTGATTGGTCAGATGTCGATTCATTGCAACGGTGTCGGGTTACAGACGTGCTCCCCTTGTCACCTCTCACTCTCGCGTGTCAGCGGGGGTAAGCGGAGAACTGCACGGAGAACTGCGCACAGCAGCTGAGGCCCTCTGGGCGGGGCCCCATGCAGCCTGCGTGATTGGCCTGTAGGGAGGGGCGGCCCTGGCTTTAGTGACTCACTATTCCCTCTAGTCTAGATGAACAACTGTTACAAGACAGAACGGGCCGTGGCTTTTCAGTTAGCATGCTAATTTCTGTAAATATCCCAGCAACACAATACAAAGATGTTTTTGAGACATCATTGTAACTGTAGGCTAATGCTGGTTCCTTTTTTTGATGTTATAAACTTGAGCCATTTTAGCTTATTTTCCTCATTGCACCTGCATCAAAACCAAGGTAAATTACTGTATTCATACGAGAACTAGTGAATAGCTTGCATTTTTTGTACATGTTTTTAGCCCACAAAATATAAACATATTATTGCCAAACCAACTTTACATTAGAAATTATGCATCTCTTACCAGTCATATTATTTGTGAGTCCCTGCCTCTGTCCATCCATAATAACTGCTCTGCCCCCCCCCCCGCCCCCCTCTCTTCTTCTGTCTGTCTCCTCCTCTCTCTCTCTGTGTGCTCAGGAGCATATGTGTCTGTGATGTTTGCTTGTCGGCTCTTTCTATCTGCCCTTGATTGCACACAAGTAAGAAAATGAAAAGGATGATCTAATTGAACAACTTTAAAGCATGTGGCCCATTTCATGTAATCCTTTGGAACGGCCCTCATTCTGCCGTTGTTACCCAGCCGAGCGTGTCTGCGCTGAAGGTCAGCTGTCTGCCTCCGACAACATGCACAACATGTAAAATCAAGCTCTCCCTCACTCCCTCGCCTCCCTTTCTCTCTCTAGTCGGCGTCTTTCTTCTTTTCTCGAGCATTGATCCCAGGCCTAATACACAGACAGCTGGCTTTGAGTGTGTGTGTGTGTGTCTATATTTTGCACGATGTTCAAATTGTTCCTTTATTTATTTATTTTCTTTGTGTGTGGTGGTAGACCTGTCCAGCGAAATTCCAATAGGGTCAGCCATAATACAGAATGTATTCTTGAATGCAGTATTTTGTCTTCACACAGCATGCATTTCAAGGAGATGTGAGTCCCACCTCTTCAGGGCCTTTGCCTCTGACCCGTTCAAACACCTGGAGCCAGGGGCGGACTGGGGGGAAAAAGTGGCCCGGGGATTAATTGACAGACAGGCCCACAAGCCGGCCGGCATGTATCGACCGGCCGGCGACGAAAGTATGTTACTTAACAAAAAATCCTATGCATTTCATGTTATTTTGGACCATTATTCATATAGTAATCAGATTACCTGAGCCCTTGAGTTGCCTAGAGCAAAATAGTTGCAGCATATATTTAGTGATTTTAATGTTAACAGATCATTGATGCAATAACATTTGGACCCAATTTGCCTGTCTTGACACATGAAATAAAACATGGGCGTAGGAAGCATCCTCAATGTGGGTGAGACAATTTAACAGGGGGTGTGGCAGGTGGTGGACCTCACCTCCTCTAGGGGGGTCCGGGGGCATGCTCCCCCGGGAAGATTATTTTTTAAATGTTGAAGTCAAATGCATCAATCTTATGCACTTTGAGAGCAAAATTAGGGACTAAATCTATGGATACATCTCTCAACACCCATTTGAAACGGAACTGTAAACAGATTTACTTTTTCTTTCAACATTTATTTGAACAGCAAGTGGAGGCAAAAGTGACTGCACACAAAACAATAAACCTGCTAGCTAACTAGCCTAAACTCAGTAACAGAATGTGGGCAACACGTTCTTCTCCACAGCCGCGCAACCTCTGAGTCAGACGTCACTTCCCCCTTTTCTATCCTACGGGTACAGCCACTCCCCCTGAACCCCGTTTCCCTGCCAACCCCCCCCCCCCCCCCCCCTACCCTATGCAAGCCCCTCCCTCTGAACCCAGGCTCGCTACAATACTGTATACTGTATACACAAACTATACAAAAACGCCTTTACGCTTTGGAGCTTGTTTATCCATCTGTAAGCAACTGCCAGCTAGGTCTCTCAGTCACTCACTCCTGATCGTTCACTGCGCAGTGACAGCTGCTGCGGGCCTGATGTGTGAAAGTGAAACTATCTGATGGATAGAATTAGGTAGCCTATCAAAACGGCCCAGCCCACACGCCTCCATGGAGTGGCCGGAACACTTACAAATGTGGGCCGGTAGGATTTAGGTAAGCAAAAAATAAATAAAAAGGGAGTGGCCGGAACACTTACGAATGTGGGCCGGTAGGATTTTTTTTTTTTTTGGCCCTCCGGCCCACCGGGAAAACTCCCGGTATTCCCAATGGCCAGTTCGCCCCTGCCTGGAGCCACAGAAGAAGTCTGGCTAAACAGTTGTGTCAGGTGTGGAGAGGCAATGTGATGCAGCTAGTAGACTAAAACAGTACTCTTTGAGTGGATAAGGGGTAATAGTCCTTTAATTCAGCACAATCTTATGCCATTGTATTTCCACATGAAATATATGTCTCCCCCTCAGCTCTCCCAGTCTGTGCTCCCCCTCCCTGGCTTGTATTTAAGTCTATTCTCCATCGCTTTGAATGAGATCTCCTACTAGAGAGAGTAAACCATACCTGGCAGGGAGACAGAACAGAGGATTGTCTTGCCTCAATTAGCATGGTGTCTGTCTCAGGGGGGAGTGGAGATCACCAATGTGGAAGATGCTGACAGCTTCTCCCCCACCCAGAGCTGCAGGGGTCGAGGGCCCAGGGTCTCATGTTTTCTACCTTTGCATATCAACTTATGTCCAGGTGGAGCGTTGGAGCTTGTCAGCTTTCATATCCTCTTTAGCTTCTTTGTTTCTAAATGTTTTTCCATTCCTCCGAGGTGCGAAAAAAATTGAATTGCACACTTTCAGAAACCTTTTGATCTATTCAACACTATTAACACTTTCATTGCTCCTTAAGATGAATACTTGAATGAGCAAAACCAACATTATTATATTTGTTTTGAATCAAATGTTTTTGAGCCCACTGCCTTTCCTCATCTTCTACATACACAAAGGTGGAAACCATTTGACCAGTGGCGAACCGTCAGGGCCTTCAAGGTATTCAGAGAATACCCTGGAACACTCAGATAAAACAAACAAAACATCGATTTAATTATATAAATCAAATGTAATAAAATGTATATAAAATTAATAAATGAGAATCGTATCTGTGTTGTTGATCTGTAATATTACAGTGTTACGTTGATTTGTTTGTCTTTCTCGGACCATGCACTACGCATTTCAGTGGTGTTGTGTTAGAAAAGAAAGCAACCAATCAGATCTTGTTCTGGGTAGAATATCCTTCAACCAAGGTATTCTACATCCTTGATAGAATGCCCTGGCCGTTGCACTGAATGAGAGCGTACATTTGGACTGACAGTTTGATCAACCAATCATATATTGATTTGTAGCCAATGGGCGTATTCTTTCAGAGTTTCCCTCGGTTCCAGGGTACTCTAGAAGGCCCGCTAGTTAACTGGCTCGAGAGACAGAGGATCTAGATCAGGGGTACTCAAATACAAATCTTAAAGGTCCAAAATAAATGTTTCAATAAGACAAAGGTCCGTTTATTACGGTCATTCAAACTTTTAAACAATTGCAACAAGATTCTTAACACGAGGTTGCAAAAACAAAAATAATCTGTATGCAGCAGTTTTTATTGTTATTGTGTCTGTGCTTGACCCCTCAGAGTCGCAGTGTCAGAGCTGCACAGTTATGAATAAAGGCAGCTGCACCCTCTTTCATTCAGCATTCCCATTATTGCTTTATAAATGTCTTGCCCCCTTGTGTGTCCACTGAGGTTCGTCAGGCCCAACACATCTTCAACAAACTCCCCCTTTGCCTCATCATAAAAACTCACAAACACCAGCAACTGAGCATTGTCAGTGGTGTCAGTGGACTCACCCACAGCTAAGGAAATGCACTGTGCATTTTTTATTCCATCACAAAGCTGATTAATCAAATCACCAGCCAGTATTTATGTTCTTCTGGTTGCTGTGGAATCTGAGAGGGGATTTGCTTGATTTGACCTGTTATTTCCTCTTTTTGTTTGCCTTCAACATGGTCTCCATCACTTCAGTCATGCATTCTTTTATACTTCAGTTATTATCCAGTGGAATGTCCTTACCTACTGGCTAGCCGCTAGTTCAATCAAAGTGGTTACTTTTTTTTGGCTGGGCAGTGTAGTTTTACACACCGTCTTATTTGACTTTCTCAGGACTTAAAACTGTTTTTTGGGGGCAGACCCCCTCAAAGAAAAATATATATTTACACACGTAAGGTCATCATCTTAATAGTTTTGTATGTTCATCCATGAGCAGAGCATCAAGTTGACATGTCTATTACAGCTGAATGCGGCGATTACCATTTTGTTCAGCAAAACGCCTCACAAACGTATTAAGATCAACAGCTTTAGTGCGTTTTGATTCAATGCTGAGTACAGCCAAACTGAGAGTCTCTTCTCTGTCAGACCGCAAATACCTCATTCCTTCAATGCTTGGGTCCGAATCATAGACTGTATATATCCGAATACTTCTCGTTTTGCGCCGTCCCGTTCAAATGAAATCGCCGCCAATCATATGTCCACGCTCGCGCCAGGACCGGGGGAGGGGTTACATGACGTGCATCTTGTGCTGCATTCACTTGCACTCGGACATTAGAGACTTTCTCTCATAAATGTCCGATGAGCCACAACTTTTCTTTCAAAATAAAGCTGCCAACTGGGGTGGCAAGGCCTATTTGTAGGTTGTCAGTTGCCACCCCGGTAAGTGAAACTAGGCTACTAGCTACAGTACAGATGGAACTAGATGAGCTGTTAACTCTCGCTCTGAATTTTTTTTTTTAAACTCTCGCTCTGACTCAGACCATGGATGTATAATAAGAACTGGATACAGCGTGAGAGGCGGGGCCTCATTCATTCCTATGAGAGTTGCTCAATGGCGCATGATGACAAAATGGCCCAACTTTTGAGAGAGCGAAACGTCACAGATTACCCGGCATGCCTGAGAAGTACCCGTATGTGCACTCATAGAGCATGCGCAACTTTAACCACGCTGCCCAAAAGCACGTGAATTTGCGTACACGTAACAGCACCGCGCGTTCATGACAGCATGGTACTGGATTTATATTAACGAGGCAGCAGTTAGCAGCTAGCGGCTAGCTAGTAAATTATGCTAAGTTACACATCAATTGTTATGTACTTTTATATTACGCTGACATCAGGATCTAGTGATATCCAAGCAACAGAGCTTCATTTAGCATGATACTTGTGTGGGTTGTACATGAAACCACTTGGTAATATATACAAATGTATATGTTGAAGCCTGTTATGATCAATTGTGAGTTAAAACTTTATCTAAAAAGTAAAGCTGATGATGGATTACTGTGGTGGAGTTAAAATAACAATAATAATAATAATAATAATAATAATAATTCCTTACATTTATTATAGCGCTTTTCCAGATGCTCAAAGCGCTTTTACAAATACACATTACACATATTTTTTATACATGCAATGGTCAATAGCCTATTTCTTTTTGAAAAGTGATGGAGTAAAAGGATAGTAACTGTGATTATTCATGTTAAGTAGCCCACAAGTAACTAAAACAATTGCAAGTGCAATAAGAAGCTACAGGAACGTTAATCTATGTCGGTAATATTTGTAAAGGAATATTTTAGTCTTGTTGAAGTATATAGAGTTTAGTGACATGTCCTCGGGAATCTGTTTAATGGTTAAAGTGTATTCCTGCCTGTAATGTGATCCATAGCTTCTCAGGAAGACACAGGTCAAGAGGTCATCTGATATCTTGTGGGGGGAGAAGCTTGGCTCATGTGGGTTTGCAATACAACGAGTCTTTGTCTCGACATCTGGCATGCATTAAAGGAAAACCCGCGTGTTTTAGGGCCCTCCTCTTCTTCATGTATAGATGTGTGCTTGGCGCTTTTGTCTTCAGAGTTGGCTGGTATCTTACAGGAGAACTGTATTATACTGTGATTCTCTCCGGCCGTCTGTCTCTCAATAAATATCAGTGTATTGACAGGCGAATCCAGTTTCCCTCATTTGATGATTGGCTCAACATTGCTGCAAAGAAGTTTTTACTTCACAATTGGCGTCGCGAACAGTTACCAACAGATCGTCGAGCTGGTGAGTGTAATTTAAAATCTATATTTTGACATTGCCTCGCCAGACTCTGTGATTGACGGTATAAAAATTACCTGTGGAACAGATAGATGCAATATTTTTGGTTTCCTCTGCGTGTGTGCACGGCAAATATTCGGAGAGACCTTAAAGAGGGCATCAGTAATGTGGAACTTCTGTTTAAAAGCAATGTAGAGAATTGTAATTGAAACAAATTGCCGAATTCTGGAGATTTTCAACGGGTTTAAATCAGACCAATCCGTTTTCGGGTGTCTGCTCAAGCCTGCACGAGGGAGGGCGAATTCCCCTCCCCCCTGTGGTGAACGGCACACGAGGAATGTTTAAGAACACAGACTTGTATTTTCTGTTAATCACACCATAAGCTCAAGAACTAAATTGAGCTATTAAATGGGAAGGGTGGTGGCAGAATATTACATTCACACTGTGTTTAATAAACTAACGGATTATTGAATTGGATGTTGTTTAAAATAAAAAAAATAAGTACTGAATTAATTAAATTAATTAATATCTCTGCTCTCGGTCGGTTGAGCAGTTTTACCACTACATTTGCATAGTGGTTTTGATTGAGAATAAGGTAGTTTATTGCTCATCAACAGATTACTAGTAAATATGGCTGAGAAGAGCCCATATTAAACAGATATTTCAGTGCCCCCGCTGAAGTTTCCCTAATTCGGATTAAAATAAAGCTGGATGAGTTTAGCTGTCACCTGATATTTGTTGCGGGTTCATGTTTGTTTGTATAATTGTTTCGTGTTTGTTTGTCTACCCGCCGTCTTGTGCATGCTTTGTAAACTAATAATGAATCAGTCCACAGCCAAGGTAAAATGAACTAAACTTTAGTTATCTCACCAAAAGTAAATTACTTGAAAGAAAAATAAAATGCATGATGTAGATGTAGAGCAAAATTATACATTGTAATCTAAATTTACGCAAAAGGAAAATAAATAGCAAAAAAGCCTCTGTTTTACACCCGGGAACCTCAGAGGCATCACTGCGGGTCATCTGTCTGCTCAAATAGATCAATGTTGTATTATTTGTTTCATTTATTCTTAATCTATGTATTGTATGGTAATAATGAAAAAAAAAAAAAACCTAATGTATTGAACACATTCCGAAACAAAGCAGATAAGACAAGACTCAGACATAATGGTGATTAAACCTTTTTGCACGATTGATGCAAAATGAAAACTTTGTCATTATCTGTTTCCAACTGGCCACTGGAATCAGATAAATTGATATAAGTTGAAGTTCAATTACAGTTTTAAATATAGTTCAACATTCTTTATTAAACTGTTTCAAATTATTTCTAGTCAAAATCCCTTCATTTTCTCTACTCTGCTTGGTGCTGCAGAAGAAGAAAATAAAATAAAACGCAAGACACGGGGTCAGAGACAGGCGTGACCTCTGGAAGGAAAAGATAATTTGAAGCAGACCACAGCACTGTGCGTTGGGGTTTTTTATGCCCTGAGCACAAAGGAACATCTCATGTCAGCAGTCAGTTTTTTTGGCAGAACTGTTGAGCACTTTGAAAATGTATTTTCATGCCTCTGTGCAAGGCTTAGTCTTTCTATCTGTACAGCCACTGGTGTAAAGTAACTAAGTTCATAAACTCAACAACTACTATACTTGGGCACAATTTTGAGATACTGGTACTTTATTTGAGTATTTAAATGTTTTGCCACTTTATTCTTCTGCTCCACTACAGTTCAGTGGTACATGGTGTACTTTTCCTCCACTACATGTATTTAATACCTTTTAGTTACTTTCAGATGTGGATGAATGATGTGAAATATAATCAAGTGTTGAATCAGACTTTAGTTCCACCTGGAGTAAATCCACCAGCTACCCTGCAGTATACAAAGCCATTCAAACTAGCTGCACCTTTACCAGCTTTGAGAACACTTTCATGATCAATCATTATAAAACATATCATATATAGTATTCTGAAATAAACCAATCTGCACAGTGACTACTTTTACTGTCGCTATTTTCACTATATTTTGATACTTGATTACTTTTATACTTTTACTTGAGTCACATTTTGAATGCAGTACTTTTACTGTAACTTAGTATTCCTACACTCTGGTACTTCTACTTGTACTCAAGAACAAGATCTGAGTACCTAAGCTAACGTTAGCCAGAAACCTTCCATTTTGACACAAAGAACAATGGGGTAATGTAAAGTAATTCATACAGCCTCTTCCCGACGAGCAGCAGGTTCAGCTTCATTTAAATATGTCGCGTAGTAATAGATGGATTTATTTTTTCCTCTAAAAGAGAGAATGTGTATTTTATGTTAGTATTTCAAAAAAATCTCCTGGGGGAGAATCCCCCCAGACCCCAAGCAGGGGTTGGGTTTTCAACATGTCAACTCTTTCACTTGTGAGGAAATGGCAGGATTGCCTCCAGGTCGCCTTTTTATTTTTGTATTTACTACAACACAAATGTGCCTTTTTATTTCATACAGTTCAATTTGGATTGAGACAGGGAAATAATCTAAACCTCACGCGTGGCGTTTCACTGACAAGGGGGCGATATAGCGTGTATGTAATTACATTTCAAATACTGATTTGAGCCCCACCACTGTATGGGTTAGCCCTACCATAGATTATCCAACACAAATACTCGGGAGCCGATAAGTCAATAAGTTGCTTATCGCGACAGGCACAAAATAAAACAGTGGAAACAAACATGTGTTTGACTTTCATTATTTAATGAAACTGTGTGCCCTTTGTAGTCTGTGTCCAATATTGTGTATTTGTATATATATATTATATATATATATATATCCTAAATATATGCTAAGGTCCCGCTACGGACACGATAGCAGTCACTTCGTGCGCATGTGTGTAATTAAACCCATGATATCAAAATCTCACTCCAGCCAGGTACCCAAAGTTAGCAACCCTGTCCATACCCCAATAATATTTTATTGCAGATCAACATGAATCACACAAACGACCTATTTTGGATTCAAAACGGCAAATTTCCCCAAAAGATGACAAGTTTGCATCCCTGCTTGTTATCGTTTTCATCACGGAGCTGGAAATATGGTGTATTGATTACTGATCTGTGCATGTCCAATTTGTTAACTGACTTTAGTTCTAATGTTAATGTTAATTTGATTTCAACCCATAAGTAATTATTTAAATTAACTCAACATTTCACATGATGGATTAGTGTTCCACATTTTTCCCACTAATTTGTTTATGATTAGGCCAATGGTAAAGAGAGACATTGATGACCCTGTGTCTTTTTTGTTAGCACGTGGTTCCATTTTGTCTAATGGCATTGGACAGCTTCACTAAGAGTCACCCAGTTCTACCCTGCTACAGTCCGGCTGAGTGCAGTCACAGAGATGCTATGGCTGCTCTACATGACATTAATGGTTTGGTCCGAGAATGGACACCATTTCCTGCTCCCAGAGAGAATGACGCTCCTCACACTGAACATTACAGCCTTCATACTGTCTCACGTGGGTCTGCTCCCCCCCACCGAGCCATGAACTGGAAGCTTGACGTCTGCTCTGAACACTTGGAACTGTCACACCAGCACCAACCCTTGGGTCAGTTAGATGAGACTAACGGCTTCACTTAGGGCATATGGGTCCGAAATATGACTCTCGTTACCACGGAGTGGGTTGTTTGTTTTTTTAAGGCTATTCATACTGCTATGCAGAGTGAAGAGCCCCTACTATTTTAACAAATAGGCCTAATGTCAGGGGCCTCTTACTGTCTACTTCTGCATGTATTCACATTATATGGACCATGGTTCCACCTGTTGAAACTAGGGCTGCACGGAACTCAGGCTACAATACAACCATTTTGTTCTGCTCTAACGATTCAATTTATAGATTCTACATCAAAATAGTTCGTTTTTATTGTTTCCAATGATAACGTCACCTTAAGTGGAGGAATGCAAACCTGTTTTAAAATGTAAGGTTTTGAATTTCTTTGACATTTCTCAGTAATGACACCCTCAGACGCCCACTATCATTTATGCCAGTGGTTCCCAAACTTTGTTGTGCCCAAGGCACACCAAAGGACAAGTAAAAAATCTCAAGGCACACCTATTGTGAAAAAAAATAGCCCTTATAACACGTGTTATCACTCATATCATGTAAAGTATTTGTCAATGTGCATAATTATTTACTAATGCCAAATAAAATGTGACAAAGACAACTATATTACGAAATATTTCCCAAATTAATTTGAAACTTTATCAAATTAGGCTTCATCAAACCAGCAACACACTCATTTACACCAGACAGGTCACAAAATAGAAAATGAGGCAAAGGAAACTCAGCAGAAATTCAGCACAGACAACTGTCAATGCAAGGAAGCTGCATTGTCCATGGTCCGGAACTACAAATTATAAATGTATTACTTTAAAAAAATGTAATATATTACACTACTTCGTTACTATCTACTTAAAGTAACTCGTTACTTTACTCGTTACTTTCCTCTCCGAGCACGTACAAACTGCGCATGTGTGAGTGGCAATAACTTTCCTTACCAGCAGGCGGCGGTAGTCAAGCCCCCAGGAAGTGCGCCGGACTCAGATGAAAATATTCGTGCTGGCCAAACGGCGCTACTACACTTCCGTTTGGTTGCCAGGCCCGGAAACACTTTTCCCATTGACTTACATGGGGAAAGAGTGGTCTGTAACTCGTTGGATAATTTTTTTAACTAAATAAACTACCCAGTATGAACACTTGTATAGCCCTTATTAAAAAACATTCGTTCCTCAAGTTGTAAAACATTTGCTAATAACGTTATTCTGAGAGTTATTTCCCTCTGCATTATGAACGCGCATCTAATCCACGGGACCGCGCAGCCCGGCACGTTCATGTTACTTGTCCCGACCAATCAGAGCACACTGTGCTCACAGGGAGGGTGGGGCTGGAGCTATTGGAGCTACAACGAGCCGTTAAAGGCAGAGAGTGAAATTCAGTGAATACACGTAGTTTACAGAGATGCTGTATGAGGAACCAATGTGAGTTGCGTTTATCTTTACCCATGGATGCACAATGGGAACGGACCCATATCGTCTTACTGCCATCCCACGGAGCTGTAATAATGGATATATTGCACATGTTTGCTGTAATTCATTGTCATACTACATGGGCTGTATGATTAAATCGTGTACCGTAAATGTTGTATTAAATAGAGTTAATATTACCGACATTATTAACGTCCCTGTAGCTTCGTATTGCACTGGGAAGCTTATTGCACTGTATATAAATATATATGTATACAGTGCAGTAATAATTTCATGCTAAATGAGGCCCTGTTGGATATCACTAGATCATTACTAGCTAGCCGCTAGCTGCTAACTGCCGCCTCGTTCATATCAAATCCATGATAACAACAACCCATTACCATGCTGTCATGAACGCGCGGTGCTGTTACGTGTACGCAAATTGACGTACTTGATGTGAACGAGCATTTTGGTTAAAGTTGCGCATGCTCTATGAGTGCACGTACGGGTACTTCTCAGGCATGCTGGGTAATCTGTGACGTTTCACTCTCTCAAAAGTTGGGCCATTTTATCATCATGCGCTAATGAGCAGCTCTCATAGGAATGAATGAGGCCCCGCCTCCCACGCTGTATCCAGTTCTTATTATACATCCATGGCGGTAGTGTGTATTTGTCATTCAATACAGGCAACAACCGGAAAACAGAGAAGAAGAGAGAGGGATGAGAAAGAGATGGGGAAGTGAGTAAAAAGGGATAGGAAGGAGGAGAGATATTTGCGAGTTGCATACTCACTCTGAGTTTTCTCGATTAATAGCTTATATAGACAATACCATGCTTAAATAGACTCCTAAGTTATTATTTCATATGTGACAATATGTAAGAAAAGAGAGGGAAGAGTCAAATTATATTGAGAAATTGAGCAATTGATTTCATATTGGAACATTCATTTCTCAAACCTATGTTTTATGGAAGAGGAAATGTACTTCTGATAAACTAATCCTTGATCAAACGGTAAATGGTGAATTAATATAACATTTATAATCATTGAGAAAGGGTTATTCCACAGGGACTAGCTCACATTTAACTTAAAATAACATTTCTCTGCTTTGGACTGATGAGTATATGATTCTTGCATGTTAAATGACTAACACAAACCTTACATTTATAATGTGCATGTGTTAGGAAGGCTCCCAAATCATTCTGAGGGGGCCTATCCTATTTTTGTAATTGAATGATAATGTGCTAATCCATTACCTTGAGTAGTCTGCACTCAGGAAAACATCCCTATCAAGTGTTAACCCAATAACTAGGACAGCTCTGAAGGCCAAGGGTCAGAGAGAGAGGATCACACTCTCCGGCTGCAGAGAGCAATTTATCCACGGGCAAGGAGGTCGTTCGAGATGAGAGGATTCTAATCTTCAACTTTCTGATGAGATGGGATGCTTCTTCATCTTTCTGCTCGGTGGGCTCAGGCAGACAACTCTGCAGGACGAGCGATGGCTTCAGAGGCTTCATACAAGGTTCCATGTTTCTTGGAGGAGCAGATGTTTTCATAACCTCTCCCATCACGGGGGGGCATCTGGAGGTGCCACTTGGAATAGGCAGGTGCACTGCTCTCAAGCAGATAGCAGAAGGAATGCAGGCAGATGAGCCTCTGTTTCACTGGGAGATCATACAGTGCTCACTGAATTGAGCCACAAAAGCAGAGCAATTGGGGAGGGATTGAGATATGGCGCTCTGATGAAGAAGAGTTTTGAGCCAATCAGCACCTCAGTGCTAATCTACAGATAATTGAGATATGGCGCTCTGATGAAGAAGAGTTTTGAGCCAATCAGCACCTCAGTGCTAATCTACAGTATCAGGATGCCTTTACACACCAGACATTCTGTGTCATAAAGAGAGGAGGAAAACATGTTCTTCTAGCTCTGATACAAAGATAACATTTGAATTGAATGATCAGATGATTACAGATGTACAATTAATGATTGTTTTTGTATTCCCAATGAACATATATGTGTTAAATAGTGGTGATAAATATATTTTGTCAGATCAGATTACACTTTCACACTAAACTAATTAATTAATTGATATTTTCAGATTTATAAGGTATTGAACAATAAGATATTTCTAATATTATAACAGACAATGTTACTATCCTTAATCATTACCAGGTAAAACAGATGTTTTGATATTGATTACAGTTGATACTCTGAATAAAGAACAGATGTCTTGATATTGATTACAGTTGATGCTCTGAATAAAGAACAGATGTTTTGATTTTTTCCTTTTCAGGTCGTTATACAATAAAAATGTTTGATTCTTCAGATTGTTAAACATTTTGAGAATTGTTTAGTTTACCCTTCAGATTTTGAGATGACATAATGATTGATAGTTGAAGTAATGTAATTAATTAAATATCATGCCTTACTCTTGAATAAAGCGTAATGAAATAAACGTAAAGTAATGTTAAAGATTGAGGACACTGTAACTTTACAGATTACAGATTGATCGATTCATCACTGTGAATTTATACCTTAACTAGGAACCTTAGCTGGATCTCTCATGATTCTGATTTATACCTCAATTGGATTTCTTATAATCCTAAATTCTAATTGTGTTTTAATAAGTAATTGCCTTGAAGTAAATCTTTGAGATGTAAGCTGATTTAGAATTTGTGTTTGATGAAGGAGATTAACTGAGTGATAAATGAGAAAAGATCTTATTTTTGAAACATATATTTTGCTATAATATTGTTGTATTTCACGTGTTTACTATTGTGCTTTTTGACAAATGATGCCAAACACTGAAGAGAGATGATTTTTATTATGATTGACTGTATTCAATCATGGTGATTGAAGTGTTTTCAATCTTGTTCTACTTTTGATGTAATTAATGTGAGTGAGCCCACACAACTCTGAAGACGCTTATTGACTTAGGTATTGACTGAAATATTCTTTAGACTAATGTTAATTGATTATCATAAATTGATAAAAGGGTGGATCTGTAAAGGAATATTTTAGTCTTGTTAAAGTATATAGAGTTTAGTGACTTGTCCTCGGGAATCTGTTTAATGGTTAAAGTGTATTCCTGCCTGTAATGTGATCCATAGCTTCTCAGGAAGACACAGGTCAAGAGGTCATCTGATATCTTGTGGGGGGAGAAGCTTGGCTCATGTGGGTTTGCAATACAACGAGTCTTTGTCTCGACATCTGGCATGCATTAAAGGAAAACCCGCGTGTTTTAGGGCCCTCCCCTTCTTCATGTATAGATGTGTGCTTGGCGCTTTTGTCTTCAGAGTTGGCTGGTATCTTACAGGAGAACTGTATTATACTGTGATTCTCTCCGGCCGTCTGTCTCTCAATAAATATCAGTGTATTGACAGGCGAATCCAGTTTCCCTCATTTGATGATTGGCTCAACATTGCTGCAAAGAAGTTTTTACTTCACAATATTAACTTTATTTAATACAACATTTACGGTACAAGATTTACATCATACAGCCCATGTAGTATAATATTTTACAAATGATGAATTACAGCAAACATGTGCAATATATCCCTTATTACAGCTCCGTGGGATGGCAGTAAGGCGATATGGTCCGTTGTTATTGTGCATCCATGGGTAAAGATAAACGCATGTAGTACTGAACACGTAACATGAACGTGTCAGGCGGCGCGGTCCAGTGGGTTAGATGCGCGTTCATAATGCCGAGGGAAATAACTCTCAGAATAACGTTATTAGCACATTTTTACAACTTGTGGAACGAATGTATTTAATAAGGGCTATACAAACGTTCATACTGGGTAGTTTATTTAGTTTAAAAAAAATTATCCAACGAGTTACAGACCACTCTTTCCCAATGTAAGTCAATGGGAAAAAGTGTTTCCGGGCCCGGCAACCTAAAGGAAGTGTAGTACCGCCGTTTGACCAGCACGAATATTCTCATCAGACTCCGGCTTACTTCCTGGGGGCTTGACTCAGACAGGTTGAAAGCATAGACCAGGGGTGTTCAACGTTGTTCAGGCCAGGGACCCCCAAACTGATGGAGAGCTGGAGCATGGACCCCCCTACTATATGTATGGCATACAATTGTGTTTTATATGAAACGGGGCCTAGTGCCGTGTATAAACATAGCTACTCTGTTATTGCACATTCAATACTAAGCTATTCAAATAATACACAGGTTAATATATTCATGTTTTTATTTTAAACATGTGGATGGTACAGGGTGGCCGTGCCACTGCCATTTAAAAACATACATCTTGCATACAACACTGAGCTATTAAATGAATTCACAGATTTTAACTTTAAACATACATGTAGAAGGGACAGTGAATCCTCAAACCATCTGTGGATGGCACACGTACTCCCACATTAGTGAGATGTCTGACCCTGATGAGTAGCACACAGCTTATCTAACCTTGGACGGATGGAGGTTGTCAGGCAGAGGGTCATATCAGCCTCAGGCTGCAGCCTTGACCTGTATTTGTTTTTCAAGTAAGTGAGTGAGGAAAATCCACTTTCGCAAAGATAGGTTGTTGCAAAGGGCAAAAGGCTCATCATAGCTTTTCCTGCCAATTGCGGAAAGTCTTTCTGGCAAGAGATCCAGAACTGGGTGAGTGGTTTTGTGTCATACATGTGTCAGAACAGGCGTGTGCTGTCTGCTGCGTTGTCTGTGAATGGAAACAGTATCCATGTCTTGTCCCTGCGCCAGGAGTTAGCCTCAGAAAGGTAGTGCCCAAATTGTCCCTCGAGCGCCTCCAAATGCGCAAGAATTGCGTGTGTTACGGGCAACCCAGTCTCACGGCATTTGGTGTTCACCAACACAATTTTTTATCTATTGATTCGTGTTCACCAACACGATTTGCCCCTTTTTTTCGTGTTGCACAGCACGATTTTAAAAGCAATGTATTTCTACTGCCTGCAGCACGTCTTTTTCTCCGGTCGGGTCGAGGAAGACCGGAAGCTGTGTGGTTCATAAAAACATGTTCTTACTCAATATCAAGCCACAGTTATTGCTTTTATTTGAAATCGTATAATTTCGGACTTTTGTTGCCGTCTGTGAGGAAAATAAATGGCTCAGAGCCTCAGAATAAGGAAATCTGTATTTTTAAATATTTTTTTCCTTCTAATTCGATATTTTTTTCAAAATAACACACTGTTATTTACTCACAAATAACACACAATTATCCTTGCTTTTATTTATTGGTTTAATTCCATAATCTCTGGCTTTTTTGGCGTCCGTCATCTTTGCCAAAAGCCACTGTGTGAATGTTGTCCTACTTGGGATGCCGTCCAGCGTTGTCCAATATGGCGGACCATCTCGCACATGCGCACTGCAGATCGGGCAGAGACAAATCGCAATGATGCTCGAAATGTCCCTTATAGGCCTACGTCTGTTTCCGGTTATTTTTATTTAAAAATATGCCATACATTTTTTCACACATTCACAGTAAATATGTATTCAGTATGATAGCTGTCTAATAGAAGTTAAATTCATTTCTCACTTATTCTGACAATGTACTTAACCCCAAATAAAAGAACCCCATAAAAAGAGTTGTTAAATAATAGTGAAGTCACGTTGTAATAACAATAACTCATCTCTCTCTCGTTTTATTTTTGAGCTTTGCTAAAAGCCACTGTGTCAAGTGTCCATCTTGGGTTGCCGTCCGGAGTTGTCCAATATGGCGGACCATCTCGCACATGCACACTGCAGATCGGGCAGAGCTGCAGATCGGGTAGTGACTAGTGACACGTTTGTCAACATTTCTGAGTTTAGGATGGCCGAAGACACTACACTACCCATAATCCCCAGCTATCGTTTAGGACTACAGTCCCCGTAAGGTTACGCAGAGCGTCAAACAGCTGTGTGAAATGGAACGAAACCACGCCAGACTATCCAAAACTGGAATCGAACGCCCCCCCAGAACTACACATGCTGGCTATTGTGTTTCGCAAAATGTTCTATGGGACGTCTCTACTGAACGTTTTCGTTTTTCCCACAATTAGAAGTTGCCAGTATTAAACACATTGGTGTTATCAAATGTAAAACATATAATTAATAAATGGGTGAAAATCGCTTGTGTCCATAATACGCAGCATTAATACCCACATGACAGCTCATTGTTACTTTGTAATTCTACTCCACTACAATTCAGAGGTTAACCTGGTATTTTTACTCCACTGCATTTATTTGAGTTACTTTGCAGATTCTGATTAATTATGTGAAATATAAACAACCCTTAAATCAGACTTTAGTTACACCTGAGTAAAATTCAGGGAAGGTGATTGTCAAGTGCCAACAATCAGGAGAGATATTTGATAGTTGGTGCTTGAGAAGACTAAACATGTATCTGCAATTGACATGAATGGAAACGAGTAATAAAGTATATTCATTACTCGTTATTCTCTATAATAGTTAATTAAAGACTGTATATTATGGCTATTTTGCACATCCCTTTCAAGATTTTCAAAGGTGTATTGACATATCATATACACAACTACGGTGTAGTTATGCAATGAATGAAACACTTGGGTCACAGGTTCCTCAACAGTGCATTACGACATCAATATGTGCGTACCTCCACCATTAAACTGTCATATTCTGCACATTTCTTATTCTATCTACATACATAAGAGTATAATTCATATGTATAATATCAGTTAAAATAAGTGCTTCAACATAGTTAACATTGCAGGAAAGCAATATATTAGACGTTAAGTACTTTGTCAGGCTTAATATTTATCTGTAGATAGATACCCCCAAAGTTTTTTTCTTATTTAAAAGAAGACCTTAATCTGTTATTTAATGTTTAAATAAATTCGTTTTTCTGTTTTGCACCTCCTCCTATTAATATCTTTGTACATTCTGCACTAAACTGTTTTATTATAGAGATCACTTATAGTATCTTCTTGATTTTTTATATTCTATATTTATACTTTCCCCCTATGAAAGTATGTACTCTTAATATTTTTTTAATCAAATAAAACACAATTCAATAACGTGCTTTAACCACTAGGCGGTGCACACAAGGTACACACAGCCATAATAACTTTGTATTATTAGTGTAAGGCAAGGCAAGGCAAGGCAAGTTTATTTATATAGCACTTTTCAACACAAGGCAATTCAAAGTGCTTTACAAAAAATGAAAGAGATTAAGAAAATGGCATTTAAAATCAGTCATTAAAAAGAAAAGCTAATAAAATAAACATTAAAAGAAAAAAATACATGGCAGTCAATTAAACATTAAAAGAAAAAAAGTACATGGATAAAAGTTACAGTGCAGTCTAAGATATGAATAGTTCAATTAAAAGCAGCGACAAAAAGAAAAGTCTTCAGCCTGGATTTAAAAGTAGTCAGAGTTGCAGCGGACCTGCAGGTTTCTGGGAGTTTGTTCCAGATATTTGGAGCATAATAACTGAACGCTGCTTTACCATGTTTAGTTCTGACTCTGGGGACAGAAAGCTGACCAGTCCCTGAAGACCTGAGAGATCTGGATGGTTCATAATTTAGCAGGAGGTCAGAAATGTATTTTGGGCCTAAACCATTCAGTGCTTTATAAACCAGCAGCAGTATTTTGAAATCTATTCTTTGACACACAGGAAGCCAGTGTAAAGACTTCAGAACTGGAGTGATGTGATCCACTTTCTCAGTGTTAGTGAGGACTCGAGCAGCAGCGTTCTGAATTAGCTGCAGCTTTCTAATAGATTTTTTAGTGAGACCTGTGAAGACACCATTGCAGTAGTCGAGTCTACTGAAGATAAAAGCATGGACAAGTTTTTCCAAATCCTGCTGTGACATTAGTCTTTTAATCCTAGATATATTCTTTAGGTGATAGTAGGCTGATTTAGTAACAGTTTTAATGTGACTGTTGAAACTCAGGTCAGAGTCCATGACTACACCTAGATTTCTGGCTGTATCTGTTGTTTTGAACATTGCACACTGAAGCTCAGCGCTAACTTTTATACGTTCTGACTTGGCTCCAAAAACCATTACCTCAGTTTTATCTTTGTTTAATTGGAGAAAGTTCTGACACATCCAGTCATTGATTTGTTCAATGCACTTACTCAGTGTTTGAATTGGAGCATAGTCTCCTGGTGAAATTGTCACGTAAATTTGTGTGTCATTTGCATAGCTATGGTAACTTATTTTGTTGTTCTTCATTATCTGAGCCAGTGGTAGCATGTAGATGTTAAAGAGAAGAGGCCCCAAGATGGAGCCTTGAGGAACCCCACATGTCATATTTGTCAACTCAGATGTGTATTTACCTATAGAAACAAAGTTGTTTCTGTCCTTTAAGTAGGATTCAAACCAATTCAGAACTGTTTCCGAAAGTCCCACCCAGTTTTCCAGTCGGTCTAGTAATATGCTGTGGTCAACAGTGTCAAACGCAGCACTGAGATCTAATAATACTAACACTGAAGTTCTGCCACTGTCTGTGTTTAAGTGGATGTCATTAAAGACCTTTACAAGAGCAGTCTCAGTGCTGTGGTTTGGACGAAAGCCTGACTGGAACACATCAAAACAGTTATTTAAATGCAAGAAATTACTCAACTGTTGAAAAACAACTTTTTCAATGATTTTACCTAGAAATGGCAGGTTTGATATGGGCCTGTAATTGTTCATTACTGAAGCATCTAGATTATTCTTTTTTAAGAGCGGTTTAATGACTGCAGTTTTCAGGGCCTGTGGAAAAATACCTGAGTGAAGAGATTTGTTTACTATATGAAGTAGATCTGAGGCCATGCAAGGAAAAACATCTTTGAAAAATCCTGTTGGAATAATATCAAGGCAGCAAGAGGAGGATTTCAGAAGTTGAATAATGTCCTCTAGGTTTTTATCATTAATCTGATGGAATTGTGTCATGATGTCTGAATTGATGTGTAGGACACTTTTGTTTTCGTACAACATCTGAAAATGTGTAGTTTTATTCATGCTTTCACATCATGTTACAGCATATTGCTATACTATTTAAGACTCAGTATTTACATTCTTACATTCAAAGAAAATCAGTAATATCTTTAAAAACTACAGTCCTTTTATATCAGCTGTGCACCGTTATGGTGTAAATATAACCTATCTGTGAATTAGATCAAATGTAAAAGTCAGCTGAATTAGTGTTGATACTGCAAGGAGACGTATTGTGTGAAGAGAAATTGAAGATGTTGTTTAATTGTTGAATATATTTATGATCCACGTCAAGTATTCAGTTTCGGCGGCATTTTCTCAGTTTTTCCAAAGGTCTTCTCATCAGGGCTCTATAAATAAAGAACTACGGAAGATCTGTAATATACAATGCAGCCGAACCGTGTATTATAATGCCGTTATGTGATGACTTTCAAAGAGAAAAGCAAGACCGCTCGGAATTAAGTATTATTTTATTCTTTTAAAATGTTTTCCGGATTTCATATCATATAAACACCAAATCCCAGCATGCATTGCAGCTAAAACATCCAATAAGCGAGCTTAAAACCATAGCTGAGGATCTTGGGTAATCGCTCGAAATGCCTACGTCTGTTTCCGGTTATTTTTATTTTGAAATTCAGTTCCTGACGGACGCCAAAAAAGCCCGAGATTATGGAATTAAACCAATAAATAAAAGCAAGGATAATTGTGTGTTATTGGTGAGTAAATAACAGTGTGTTATTTTGAAAAGAATAACAAATTAGAAGGAAAAAAAGATTTAAAAAATACAGATTTCAGTATCCTGAGGCTCTGAGCCCCATTTATTTTCCTCACAGACGGCAACAAAAGTCCAAAATTATACGATTTCAAATAAAAGCAATAACTGTGGCTTGATATTGAGTAAGAACATGTTTTTATGAACCACACAGCTTCCGGTCTTCCTCGACCCGACCGGAGAAAAAGACGTGCTGCAGGCAGTAGAAATACATTGCTTTTAAAATCGTGCTGTGCAACACGAAAAAAAGGGGCAAATCGTGTTGGTGAACACGAATCAATAGATTAAAAATCGTGTTGGTGAACACGAAATGCCGTGAGACTGGGTTGGTTACGGGGGGCGAGAGCACAGCAGAATCTCCCAGCTCATCCACTGATGGAAACATGGAAAATATTTCCTCCCCGATGCGCTCCCTCCATCTTTTGATTTTTTTTAGAAAGCCTTCCATTTTGTCATACAGATGAATGGCATGTGTATTGGGGCCTTGCATTGAACTGTTCAGTTTGTTCAGCTCAGCGAAAAACATCAGCAAGATAGGCAAGTTTGGTGACCCAAACATTGTCACTGAAAAGTGCAGCCAGCTCTGTGCGCTTTTGGAGAAGTAAAAACTCCCGAATAGACTTGCGCAATTCCAACACACGTGACAACACTGTTCCACGTGAAAGCCATCGAACCTCGGAATGGTACAGTAGCGCAGTATGTTCTTCTCCACAGAGATTAGAGAAGAGACGCGTTTGCAATGCGCTCTTCTTGACTAGATTGACTACTTTCACTACCGAGTCCATGACATCTGCCAATTCAGCGCTCATATCTTTGGCAACAAGTGACTCCCTGTGTAGCATGCAGTGCGTCCAAATCACTTGCGGAGACACATCCCTTACAAGCGCGATTAGTCCACTTTTTAAACCAGCCATGGCTCTTGCACTGTCAGTGCACAGCGCAATACATTTTGTCCACGGAATATCATTTTCTCTGAAAAAAATATCAATCACTTTGAAGATTTCAGAACTAGTTGTGCGTTGAGGGAGGCACTTACAAAACAAAAATTCCTCCTGCATTTCCTTATCATCGACAAAGCGCACAAACGCCAGAAGCTGGGCGTCCTTAGACACATCTGTTGACTCGTCTAATTGTAATGCAAATGCATCTGCCAACCTCAGCTTCTCTATCAGTTGCACCCTCACATCAGATGCCATCTCGTCTATACGGCGAGCTATGGTTGTGTCCGGCACTGGAATGGTTTTCAGTTTGTTAATGTCAATATCATTCCCATACATTGCTTTACACATATCGGTTGCTGAAGGCAATATTAAATCCTCTGCAAGTGTGTATGGCTGTTTCTTCTGGGCAATCCGAAGAGCAATTTGATAAGAGCATTTCAAAGCTAGCTCACCAACTTTGGCTGATTTTCTGATCAATATCTGTTGACCTTGGAGGGATTTGAGGCTAGCTTGGAAGTATTCAACAGGTTTGTATTTTAAGTGGCTTTGTGTTGTCTCCAAGTGACACTGCAGCTTTGATGGCTTCATAGATTCATTTGAAAGAACAGTAGAACAAATGACACACATTGGAAATTCAATGCCATCTGTCTCCTTAAAGGTAAAACCAAACTTCAGATAATTATCTGCATATTTTCGGGTCTTCTCTCGTTTGCGCTTACTCTTATTAGCTGCTACATCAGCAGCAGCTTCCGCCTCGCCACTTGCATGTTCACTGGTGGTTTCTGAGGTAGGTGGATGGTATCTCTCTTGTGCTTGTGGATTTTGTTGGTCGAGTTACAAAACGATCCATTTTTATATATATATAAAGGTATGGTCTTCTCAATAATATTGCAGCGTGCGTGCGTCCTTAGTAAACTGGGGACTGAATAGGCTCTCGGCCAATCACGGGGAACCTGACAGAGCCAGCGTGTGTCATGCGGCCTCGTGATTGGCACAGCAGCAATAGCTCCTGTACACAAAGCGGGTCCTCCCCTTTGTGTACAGGAGGCCTGGTGGGACAGGTCCGGGGTAGTTTCCTGCTGTGAGTGAACCGGCGCCTAGCTTGAGATAGCTACTGTGTGTAGCTGAATGCGTGCATTGCTGACTGAAAGATAACGTCTTCTGCCTCCATTTCTCCGTTCGCTACAATATGTTGGATTCATGTTAATGTGCATTTAAAGACATTTCAATTTGTGGGAAAAATTAATTTTGGAACACATTTTTTTTTTAAGAAATATAAAAAATGGTCTAATCAACCAAAGATTTCGCGACCCCCCTGCAGTACCTCCGCGGACCCCCTGGGGGTCGCGGACCCCCTGTTGAAGACCTCTGGCATAGACTGTATATCAGCGACGTGCAGTCAGTGGAGGCAGAGCCTCACCTGTCATACTCCAATGTAACGGAAAAACAACTAAAGAAAAACTAAATAATAATAAAATGTCTCCACTGATCTGTGTTGTAAGTGTGATTTACGTATGATTCCAATCGCTTTTTATAGTTAAAATCAGCAAATTGGCCGAGCTCCGCAAGAACTACATGGGAGTGAGGCAGGGACGAGCTCTGCCTCACGTAAGCCCACAGTAACTGGCTGGAGCGCGGGCACTAATGTAGCGCGGGCACTTATTTTGTGAGCGCGCTCAAGCCAGTTACTGTGGGGTGAGGTGAGGCACAGATGAGCTCTGCCTCACCTCAGAATGCGTCACCCCACAGAAACTGGCTGGAAAGCGGGCCCATAAGCGCATGCCTGCACCATCTCACTGTATGTCACCAATGTAATGTTTGTAGATCCCTTTATTACATTTATCCTCGCCATCCATAGTCTCTAAATAACTTATTTCACGTATATATGATATTTAGGCTCGCTGGTCTCATCATACAACAGCAATGAAAAAAGCACCAGGGGAGGCAGCCATAACCTCTGCCGCACTGAAGGGGGCGCACGTGAGCCCACAGGTAGACACGAACAACAAACTAGACTTTTGTTTTTAAACTAGAGGGAGATAAGGAGGACTTTTACAAAAATGTAATGGAGATTGTTGTCCAGAAGGATAGCATGGACTTAATCTTCAAGTCAAGGTAAGACCACAATTGTAATGAACATGGGATCTTACTAAGAAAGAACAATCCAATATTTAGATTTTGGGTATCCTTTTGTTGAACAGTCTGTTTAAAATGAATCGAAGCATCAGACAAAAAAAGCTTTTGAAAATAACCGAACATTTCGATTAAGGTCAAAATATAATATTTGTAAATCTGACTCTGAAAGAGTCAGTGCCTCACCAGCCATGAACCTCACCGCACGTCACTGCTGTATATATAAAGGTTGAAAGAGACGAGACACACATTTTTCCCACCCGCATTCCGCGAAGACCCGCCCTACTGTGCCTCTGATTCGCAGATTGTTTGGGGGGAAAAAACGCTGACGGGATGCTGAATGTGATTGGACCAATGCGTTGACAGACACACACAGACAGTGGAACAGGACATGCAGAGCGCTGTTTGCAGTCTATGGACAATGACATAGCGGATCATTTTGACTCGTTGCGTTGTGGCGATGTCTCGCAGATAACACAGATAATACATATAAAAAGTATAATTTGCTCAGAGTCCAGAGACAGTTGTGGTTCGGTCCGGATCCGGACCGGAGTCCGGACTTTGAGGATGCCTGATCTGGATGAATGCGACGAAGCAATTCATGCAGTTTTATTGTTTTTACCGTTGAAATGACAAGTGCAACAGGTGAAGATGAAGTTGTTGTGAGTACCCTTTTCAAGACGACAATTCAGTGAAAAGACGGACATTATAATGGCGCGGAGGGGGGGGGGGGGGGGGTGGGGTGTGTGTCTACCATGGTGTCTACAGAAGGTCCAGTTGTGATAGACACGTTTCGCCATTGCATTTGACTGAGAAGTTTTTCAAAACTAGCCAGTTATATTGGTAATTTACAGCATGAGATTACTCCTTCAAAACAAAACTCTATGTCAATCATCTTAAAGTTCACACACTCCTTATAAATAAAGCCCCACTTAAGAATTGTGATTCACAATGTTTTATTTTCCCCACACTGCTGTTCCACTGATTTATTTGTCTGTCATGTTTTATTTAATGTTTTATTTAAGCGCCATATTTGGAGCTTGTTTAGTAAGACTTTACGTTTTCCTTCCAAAATGTTGCTACATCATAGCATCATAGCATCCATGGCTACCATAACGGTAGCCATGGATAAGAGTTCAATAACTCTATTTTGGTATCAACAGATCTTATGTAAAAGTGTTTGAGCAGGTACACAAACTGTTATGTTGCAAATCATAAATTCAACTGTAACAAACACGCTAGAGTAGAGTATATAGGCAAGTATGATCTTACTTTTGTTCTGACTTCTGAAACTAAAACAACTTGCTACAGCTGATGATAATTAATGCTTAAATGAGCAAATAAATGGTCATGAGTAGATTATTGAATTATAGTTTCTAAAGAACTGATGGAAACATTTTAAACCCAGTACAATTATGAGACCCTTAGAGACATATTCCTTCACTCTTTCATATCAAGTTGTGTCCAGAGTTGGGTGTAACGCGTTACTGTAATAATATTACTTTTGTCGGTAACGGAGTAGTGTAACGCGTTACTTTTATAATTTAGTAATCACACTACAGTTACTAACATTGCCCCGACACGCGTTACTTCGTTACTTTTATAAAATAATCACACTCACTGACAGACTAGAGGGGTTTCCGACCGCAGGTTTACAGTCTATGGTTTATATACATGTAGGCCTATGTAATCTGCGCGACTTGCGAGACCACATCTCCACGTGCAGCAGTGCTGCATAAACATGGCTGAGTCTTTTCATCTGTAAACTCCCTCAACGGGCCGCTCGCTCTCTTTTGTTGATCGCCCTCTCACGGGTGAACAGTTCAATGTCCCGCTTCATTGTAGGAATTCTGTCTCTACCACTATAGTTTGACCATCTATGTTACTAAGTTATGGAATACTAAATACATAAGTAATTAGATACCTTACCGTTACTGCGCTCATAAAGAATGATAAGAATAATGCGTCTTGAACTGGTTTCATTAATTAGTGTCTTGACGTTTCACAGACTGTTAGCTTGTTGTGTGGCTGGTAGCCTATTTTAGAGCATATCAAAAGAAAGACTTGTGTTATGTCTTCCTTAAAGCAATAGTAATTGGGGGTGCAAGTGGAGTCTCGCAGAGGCAAAACTGTGGCGCGCTTACACTGTAGGTGCGCCGCAGTCTGCGTGATCTGCCAGTAGGGAGGGGCGGGCCGGCCCTGCGAGTAAAGTAACGAGTAAAGTAACGAGTAAAGTAACGAGTTACTTTATGTAGAGAGTAACGAAGTAGTGTCATATATTACTTTTTTAAAAAGTAATATGTAATATGTAATATATTTATTTTTTAGTAACGACCCCATCTCTGGTTGTGTCATTGTAATCAGTTCAAGTTCAGGTTAAGGGAAACCAGCGCAGGATCATACCTGTCTCCAAGCTGCATTTATTTGAAAACAATGCCAATATCAGCCTCATTTATGATGAACTGGTATATTGGTGTGGCAATGAGGGAGCAGAGAGAGTTGTTATGATCCAGGGAAGAATATAAAGAAGAGAAACAGTGACGTTACAGGCGAGGTCGAGCAGAGGAGGCAAATCTAATATGAAAATGAAAATGTAAATTCAATGGGGAGGGGAGGGAAGTTGTTACCAGTTTTTCAAGCTGGCCCTAATCTTCCCTCGGCGGGGCCCAGATAGTGATCACTAACAGGGGGCCGGCGCCGGTCCTTTGAAATGCAGAGCGGCTCGGAGTGTAAATTGGAGGCGCCCCGGCAGCCATGGGCAGATGACACTGCCACTCCGACCCTCAGCGCCTGACCAGGGGCCGCGACACCACAAAGGTAAATCTTGCACATCAGACAATTTCATTTTCAGCAAAGAGGGGACGCATTGCACAGATGATAATGCCCCCTCCTCAGAGGCGGATCGTCATTCAGATGTTCTTACTCTGGGCTGACATGTAAACTCAGGCCGGATTAAAAGCGCCTCTTTTTTTTGGCACTATGAGTGCATTGCAGCTATGAGCCCATTAGATCTATAAATGCGAGTTAATTGCATCATATTGTTCCAACACATCCTCACTCCCAGGTCGGCCTATGTTGACGTTATGTCAAGGTCCCCTGAGTCGGCTTTTTCCAACGCAAGGGGGGCGGCCCTTAGCGTACATTTTCAACTTTCCGGGATGTCCATAGGCTTCTATATAGCTCCCTAAACGTATGTTGTAGGCGACTTGAGATCGTGAGCGAATGCTACCCGCAGATCCATTCTCACAGCGTTTATCAACCTTTTTCTTACTCAATATCAAGTCACACTTGTTGTTTTTACTTATTTATTTTAATTGAATAATGTAGGACTTTTGTTGCCGTCAGTTATGGGGAGAGTAGGGGCTCTGAATACTGAAATCTGTATTGTTTCATCGGTTTTTCCTTCTAATTTTGTATTCTTTTCTAAACCACACACTGTTATTTACTCAACAATAACACATAATTATCCTTGTGTTTATTTATTTGTTTGATTAATAAACACAAGTTGGAGTCCGTCAGGACCGAGGGTCGGAGCAGCTCATAGTAGTTGCTTTAGAGAATTTTACACCCGGAAGTAAGTATTCTCTCTGCTTCGCTTGACAAACCTTGTGATAGTCCTCAAGCTCTGTGATTGGATGTTTGAGTGTGCGCCGAGGGTTACGCCGAGCGTCGAACAGCACTTTGAAATGGGATTGAACCACGGCAGACTGTCCAAAACTGGATTTGAACGGGTCCACCCTGTCCCCCCATCCCCCACCCGTCCCCAGAACTACACATGCTGGCTATTGTGTGTTTCGCACATGGTTTCGCAACATGTTCTATGGCACGTCTCTACTGGGAATTGTAGTTTTAAAAGACGTTTTCATATTTCCCATAATAAGAAGTTACCAGTATTAAACTGTGTACATCCCTGGAGGTTTAGGGGATAGGAAACACTCAAATTTAAAACATATAATTCATAAATGGGTGAAAATTGCTTGTGCCCATAATGGGCAGCATTAATATATATACCACCATGCCAGCTAAGGTCAGAAGAGCTTTATTTAACAGCTGGTCTTATGTTTGTGACCCCTCCTGTTGTTAATTGATAACATTACATTAATTGATAAGCCTGAAACATGCACTTGTCAAGGTTCAGAGGCACATTTTGCAAATATGGCAGTAGCCATCGATCATCTTAAGATAAGATATACTTTATTGATCCCAAGTTGGAAACATTTGCATTACATCAGCATGTGTAACAGTTGTAAATATGCAGTGGTGTTTATTTGTAAATCATTTAGTATAATAAAGGAGTATACCTCCACCATTAAACTGTCGTATTCTGCAAATTTCTTATACTATCTACATACATCTTATAAGAGTATAATACATATGTTTAATATCAGTTAAAATAAGTGCTTAAACATACAGTAGTTAACATTGCAGGAAAGCAATATATTAGTACTTTGTCAGGCTTAATATTTATACCCCCAAAGCTTTTTTCTTATTCAAAATAAGACCTTAACCTAAAGTATTCTTTAATGTTTAAATAAAGCCTTATTAGTTTGTCTGTCTGTGTCTCCTATTAATATCTAATAATAAAAATAATACATTTCAATAATGTGCTTTAACCACCAGGTGTCCCTTTCTATCAGCTTTGCACCGTTATGGTGTAAATATACCAATATACCGATTGGATCAAATATAAAAGTCAGCCGAATTAGTATTGATACTGCAAGGAGACTTATATTGTGAAGAGAAATTGAAGATTTGGTTTAATTGCTGATATATTTATGATCCACGTCACATATTCAGTTTCAATTCAATTCAAAACCTTTATTTATCCAGGTAAAATCCCATTGAGATCAATGATCTCTTTTTCAAGGGAGACCTGCAGCAGTAGGTTCCACAAGAAGACATAAAAACATAAACAACAGAACAACAAAAGGACATCATACAGCAAAATGTACAGGGATTACAATTTACATATCTAACCACATGTACTACTAGCTTGGTAATTTTCCATTCTTTTTGCAGACTGTTCCATGTTAGTGGAGCTGCACATCTAAAAGCTTTCTTCCCTAAGACAGTCCTAGCACTTGGCACATTTAATAAAACCACAGCATGCGATCTCAGGCAATAAGTACTTTCAATTTGCCGAGAGATCAGGGAGCAGATATAAGATGGTAGTTTATCTAACATGGCTTTGTAAATGAAAAAGTACCAGTGACTGAGCCTCCGTACAGTAAGTGATGGCAAAACCACCTTGGTATACAGTGTACAGTGTAAGTGCTTTACAATTTGTCAAAAATCTCAGTGCACTGTGATACGCAGCATCTAACTTGCTAAGGTAATTGGCAGGTGCATTCATATATAACAAATCACCATAGTCCAGCACAGGTAAAAAGGTCACAGTGACTAGCCTTTTCCTGGCCTCAAGCGAGAAACAGGACTTATTTCTGTAAAAGAAACCTAGCTTAACCCTCAGCTTTTTAAGCAGGTTATTTACATGAAATTTAAAAGTGAGACAGTCATCAAGCCAGATACCCAAGTATTTGTAACCGGTAACCACTTCAAGTTGTATTCCTTGCGTAGTTACAATATCCAAAGCAGTCTCTGGTGTATTTTTAGCTTTAGCTTTAGAAAAGAGCATTACCTTGGTTTTATCCACATTTAAAAGAAGCTTAAGCTCAGAGAGCTGAGCCTGAATAATGTTAAAAACAGCCTGTAATTTAACAACAGCCTCGTTAATCGAGGGACCTGCACAGTACATAACAGTATCGTCCGCATAAAAATGTAAGGTTGCTCCTTCGACATTTTCACCTAAACTATTAATATAGATAGAGAATAATAGCGGACCTAAAACTGAACCTTGTGGTACACCATTAGTGATGTTTAACCACTCAGAAGACAGCCCATCAAACTGAACACATTGGGACCTTTCAGAGAGGTAGTTCACAAACCACCCCACTGCATGGCTGGATATGCCAATACTGACCAGCCTCTGCTTCAAAATTTGATGATCGACGGTATCAAAAGCTTTGGATAGATCAACAAATGGAGCTGCACAACTCTGCTTATTATATAAAATACTCGTAATATAATTTACCACTTTCATTGTGGCAGTGATGGTGCTATGTTGCTTTCTGAAGCCTGACTGATGTTTAGACAGGATGACATTGTTACATAAAAACCATAAAAACACCTTTACCTGCTCACTCACTAGGCGTTCAAGAACCTTGGCCAGAACTGACAATTTAGAGATGGGTCTATAATTGTTTAATAAGGTGGCCTCCCCTCCTTTTAGTAGTGGCAGGACATAAACTGACTTCCATACTTTTGGGATTTTGTTCGTGCTGAGGGAGAGGTTAAAAAGAGTAGTAAGAGGTGGAGCAATAAAATCTGCAGCTATCTTTAAAAAGAAAGGTTCTACGTTGTCCGGACCAGCCGGCTTTTTAGGATCTAGTTTGGTTAAGACTTCACGAACAACATCAATAGTAAAAGGAGTAAAACTGAAAGGGTTTTCCAGACCACATTGTTCTGAGTCACCGACTGTGGTGTTCACAGAAGCAAAATTAGAAACAGAATGAAACAGAGAGCCACCGGACACAAAATGCTCATTAAAACAATTTAGTATGGTGGCCCTATCCGATATAGTGCCAGATGCTGTGGTACGGCACAGAGGTAGCTCATTACGGATATTACCGGTGGATATCGATTTTATGGCTTTCCAGAATTTTCTAGGGTTGTTCAGGTTCTTTGTGGTAACTGACAGATAATACTTAGATTTAGCACTTTTGACATGTGAAGTGAAGCTATTTCTTAGCTGCCTAAAACGCAGCCATTCTACCTCTGAGCCTGATTTCCTAGCCTTTGACCAGGCCTTGTTTCTCTCATGTAGGAGACTAGATAATTCAGCAGAAAACCAAGGATTGTCTCTTCCCTTCACTCTAAATTTACGCAGGGGTGCATGTCTATCTATCATTTCCATAAAACCAAGATAAAAATAAGACCAAATCGATTTTTCCCCAATCAAACCCAAACAGATCATGTATAAAACCCTGCTCCACAAAATGTTTTATGTCTCTCTTGATGATAATACGAGGTTTAACCTTTTGTGTCCCTAATTGTGGCTACAACACAGTGGTCACTCAGATCATTCGCAAATACTCCCACAGCTGAGTATTTATAGGGAATATTAGTTAGAATGAGATCAATTAGGGAGGATTTATTTGGGGACTTAATATTAGGGCGAGTAGGACTGTCAACAATCTGAGTAACATTAAAAGAGATACAAAGGTTTTTAAAATCCTCTGACACTGTAGTTAACCAGTCCCAGTTAAAATCTCCAAGTAGCACTATTTCCTTGTAGTCTAGTTGCGATACAAGATTTGCTAGCAAAGACAAGGAGTCTTTGACAGCTGAGGGGGGTCTGTAACAGCCTGTTGACCCTTTGCCACTTCTATATTTAAGGTTAACATTTCAAATTGCTTACTGATAGATTTGGAAACTACTGCGGTTACACTGAATGTATTCTTAACATAAATGGCAACGCCACCACCTTTATTAGGCCGGTCGGTACGATACACATTAAAACCATTTAAGGCAATGTCAGAGGCCAAAATAGATTTGTTTAGCCATGTTTCTGATAAAACAATGACGTCAGCGTCAGTCGAGCTTGCCCAAATGTGGACAAAATCTAGTTTACCTAACAGACTGCACACATTCAAGTGGAAGAAACCCAACCCAGATCTAGCTTTAAAATCAGCAGGAGTAGCGATCTGACTACTACTACTGGGCGGACCAGGGTTAGGTTGTACATTTCCTGACAGTAATAACAACAACAAAACCCGGCATCTTTTCCTCTTAAGCGACACACATACATTGTGATCTACTTTAGAATAACCGGAAAAGTCTGCGAGAGTGTGATTAGAGCTTAAGAAGCAGTCCTGAAGAACCATCATCGCAGGAAAACAAAAAAGACAAACATGTTTTGTCGAGCAGATTGACTGTGACAAGGCAACCGGTAATTGTTTGTGTAACACATCGAAACCTTTGCAGGGGATGCCCACTGCGGGTGGCAGAACAGACCTGAATCCAATAGACTCCTCAGAATGACTTACCCGACTTACTTATGAAGATCTTCTCATAGTCTAAAATAGTTAACAGGCACAGCAGAATCTGGGCCATTTTCCCAGACCAGGGAACCGCGATGTTCCTGGAGCAAAATCAGCACAGCAGCAAAGGACAGGCGAAAGCAGCAGCGTGGTATCCCCGGGGTGAAAGCAGGCCTCTGCGACAGCAGAACCAGGACAGGTGGAAAGCAGGCCCCAGCCGTGGTAAAATCCTCCTCCGCACAACAGCACACGCCCGGTGGAAGCAGGCCAAGCCTGAAGCGTGGATCCACTCCGTCTCTCCGCGACGACTCCGGGGTAAAAACCTCTCCGGTGCAGCCGTACTCTACAGGTGGGAGCAGGCCTCCGTAGATCGCAGATCGCAGGCAGCAAACAGGTGGAGCTGCTCCGTCTCTTCGCGACGAGCAGGCCTCCGTAGATCGCAGATCGCAGGCAGCAACAGGTAGAGCCGCTCCGTCTCTTCGCGACGTGTCCGGAGGAAAAACGACGGCAGTTCTTCCTATTTGTCTAGAAGTCTTCTCATCAGGACTCTATAAATAGCGAGCTACGGCAGATATGTAATATTTAATGCAGCCGAACCGTGTATTACAATGCCGATATGTATATATATATTAGGGCTGTCAGTCGATTCAAATATTTAAACGCGATTAATCGCATGATTGTCCATAGTTAATCGCAAATTAATCGCACATTTTGTATCTGTTCTAAATGTACCTTAGAGGGATATATTTCAAGTTTTGAATACTCTTATCAACATATGAGTGGACAAATATGCTTAATGCAAACGTTTGTTTATTATCATTTGAACAATGACAAATATTCTCATGAATATTAAACACAACAACCTCTGACCTCTTACAAATATTCACCTCAATTCAACCTGGAAGCTCTCTCATACAATAATACAATACAAAGTGTGTGTGTGTGTGTGTGTGTGTGTGTGTGTGTGTGTGTGTGTGTGTGTGTGTGTGTGTGTGTGTGTGTGTGTGTGTGTGTGTGTGTGTGTGTGTGTGTGTGTGTGTGTGTGTGTGTGTGTGTGTGTGTGTGTGTGTGTGTAGGCGCAGTTGTCGGCGAAATGCCGCTCCTCTGTTTTCATAACTGTCAAAGCATGAGACTGAAGTTCCCACTGTGGGTCAAAAATAATGCGCTGTGACCCCAAGGTAACTGTCATTACTGAGTGAAGTCCAATAGTCAAGCGCAACTGTGGAAGTCTTTCTTAAATCCTCCTCTACTTTTGCTTTTTGGACTTCATACAAGTTGTGTATTTTCGACACAGTGGTGGCTCTGGAAGGCAATTCATAAGTGCAGTCGTTGGATGCGACCCAAATTATATCACGCAGCCCCTCGTCCTCCACAATGTTAATTGGCCTGCAAGCTGAAGCCACCCATTTAGCGATCTTTGTTGAAAGTTTGCTGCTCGTAGACGTGTCCAGGCGTCTCCCCCGCACACTTTCAAGTGGAGCGGGGCTGTCGGCATCAGCAGTGTGCTTGGATTGTATAGATGGTATTTTAAACTCGATGCGCTCTGAAACTACTTTTTTGCGTTAACGCGTTAACTTGACAGCCCTAATATATATATAGGCTACATATGTATATAATAAGTGTCAGTACTATTTTATTTTGTATAGAGTGGCGAAGTCACGCCCATCTACTTCCGGTCCATGGGACCTTATTACGGAAAAAATAATGTATTGAAGTCAATGGAGAGATAAAACTTATCTTTCGATCCCGTTTGAATCGTGCCATTAATTACACATATGATGTTTGTCAATCTTAAAAAATAATTTCCATGTCAAAAAAATCCCAGAGTAAGTGATGTCATAACTGATGTCACAATTGTTTTCTTCCACTAAGAGATAGCTAAGATCAGCGCCATATAGATATAATCGATCTATATGGCACTGGCTAAGATAAGATAACTTTAACAAGATGCCTGTGTGCTTAGAACCAGGTTGTTATCATACCAGCAATGGTTCTTGCTCGTTCTTTCGCTTCCCATCTGATGAAAGGACCAGGAGTGGCTGGATCAAGTTAGCTACCTAGCTAGCACGTTAGTTAGCATTACAGCCTTGTCATTTTCATTAGCCTTAACATGAAGTAACATGAAGTAACCCAAAATGTTAAACAGTAAGAGTAGTTGTCATATTTCGTGAACCCTTTGAAGAGTACTGTCACCGGTGTGATCATTCTATAATACACAATTTAAGCCCGGGGGAGAAATGCTAACGCTAGCATCGGCGATCGCCGATCTTTTCTACTTCATGCTATCTGCACAAATGGTTGACATTAAACATTCAAAAGACCAGGCAGTTCAGAGTGAATCCAAGGAAGGCAGGCAGGCAGCTTTGCATGACATTCTTCTGGACGTGTTTCATTGTGGTGATAGTGAGGGTAGTCAATCGTTTTGTTGACAAGACAGTAGTGACGGCCATCTTGGTGACGTGTGTTGTTCTGCGAGACCAGAGATATAGTTCATTCAGCGTTTCACACAAACAAATGTGTTACTTCACAGTTTTACGACACATTTAAAAATTATCTTTTAAATTGACAAACATTATATGTGACCTGCTCTATCGAAATCAGTCGCATTGACCCAAAGACACATTTTGAGTTGTATACACTGCTGGAAAGAGGAGATTCCTTGCTTTCTAATGATATCAGGATTGTTTTTGTACTCCAAATATTAAGCGAAATATGTCACATTATATAATGACTGTCACCGAGTCATCATTTTGAGAAAAAGGCCTTCAAAGTTTCCTCTTCTCTGGAATCCATCGATCTGATTGATTATTAGCGGAGCAAATCATCAAAATACTACGGAGGGAAGATATTTTCGTTTGGATTACTGGTCTGGGGGAAGCTCGCGAGTGTGTGTGTGTATACGTGTGTGTGTTTGTGTATTTTGCGTTTGTGTGTATTGCGTTTGTTTCCCGGGGAACCCTCACGAGAAACACCGGCTGTTGTTATGCCTGCTGTAACGTTAAATTACTCCGTTCTCCGCTTGTAATTATGCCGTTACAAGCTTCAAAGTTGTATTTATCATCTGAATTTACCGAAACAAGTTTAATATTCTGAAAGCCAAGACTTTGTTTAATTGAAATCAGATGAAAACAAACTGTAACGAACCCTGCCGTGTTATTTATGATTACTATACGCGTACATTCATAATGTCAGCCGGAGGGAGGGGGGGCGGCGCTGCGGAAGAGCAGATTGCGAATGAGAGGTGCCGGTCATATTCCCTTTACAAGCTTCAAACATGTATTTATCGTGTGATTTTGGAAATAAAAGTGTCATATTCTGAAAGCCAAGACTTTGTTTATTTAAAATCAAACAAAACACCCGAACCCCGAAAAAATAGTTTTTTACGCAAATCCACGTTTATTTTGAAATGAGCCGTTGCGACTTCCGACTGATTTCGATAGAGCGGGTCACATATGTGTAATTCATGGCACAATTCAAACGGGATCGAAAGATAATCTTTCTCTCTCCATTGACTTCAATACATAATTTTTTCAAAATAATGTCCCATGGAGCTCAACCGGAAGGGGAGGGACTTCGCCACTCTATTTGCATGCATTTCCTGTTCGGAAAAGTGGCGCTGTACTGATAGTTGTGATTTTATTTTGTAATTCTTAGCGTGCACTTCTTGTCCTGAGAGTGGAGGTGTCCTGAGACTGGCGCCTGCAGGCAGGCTCCCATGGAGACTTCAGCCGACGGCCAAGTTCCACGTACAAACTGTGCATGCTTGAGTGGCAATAACTCTCCTTACCAGCAGGCGTCGGTAATGTGTATTCGTCATTCAAAAGAGGCAACAACCGGAAGACAGACTGCGTGATACACCGAGAGAAGAAGCGTGATATAAACAAACAACAAATAGTGTGTGTAACAGGCCCCGCTATGCAGGGCGCGATGACAGATAGTATTCCTGCAAAACAGGAGGAATTATGAACAACAAAATTCTTAACTGCTCGTTTGGCGGGTCTTGTCAGAATATATTATTCATTTGGCACACACACAATTGTTAATGCCCTTAACCATTTGACACAACCCACACACAATTGTTAATGCCTTTTTATGTCTTCAATATATTTGAAATAAACACCATGACTTAAAATAAGAATTTCTCTATTCAGATATTGATTTTGTAATCAAACCCTTTGAAATACCTTCCCAGGTAAAGCATCAGAATCTAATCTGTGCTAGCATTAGCATCCAACAAGCATTTATGTATTAACGCTGACCATAGAACACATACAGATAATACAAAACACACACACAAAATACTTAGGATATAAACCCGGAAAATATGTAAGTACAACATGTACAGGAGCTGTAAACAATTACATTTACTTGCATTCACTTTGATCAAAGAGCTCAGTTATGCTACATTGAAATAGCGACCGCCATTACACACACACGCGCACACAGCAACCACGAGGCAGTCTCCTACGCAGCATTGAAGACAATAAACAACGTCCAAACACCACTTCAAACACTAGGACATCGTGACACAACACTACCGTGGATATGTATAATACTTGTGACAATATGTACACAAAACTGACCTGCAAAACAGGAGAAATTATGAACAACCAAATTCTTAGCTGCTCGCTTGGGGTGTCTTGCCAGAAATGGCAAGCCAACGGCAGCTCCGTCTCCACATCAGTCCGTTTACGGCAGGCGCAAATCACAACAAACCCCTTTACGGCAGTGTTACCCTGCCATCATGGATGTATAATAAGAACTGGATACAGCGTGGGAGGCGGGGCCTCATTCATTCCTATGAAAGTTGCTCATTAGCGCATGATGACAAAATGGCCCAACTTTTGAGAGAGCGAAACGTCACAGATTACCCGGCATGCCTGAGAAGTACCCGTATGTGCACTCATAGAGCATGCGCAACTTTAACCACGCCGCCCAAAAGGCTCGTTCACATTAAGCACGTGAATTTGCGTACACGTAACAGCACCGCGCGTTCATGACAGCATGGTACTGGATTTATATTAACGAGGCGGCAGTTAGCAGCTAGCACCTAGCTAGTAAATTATGCTAAGTTACACATCAATCGTTATGTACTTTTATATTACGCTGACATCAGGATCTAGTGATATCCAAGCAACAGAGCTTCATTTAGCATGATACTTGTGTGGGTTGTACATGAAACCACTTGGTAATATATAAAAATGTATATGTTGAAGCCTGTTATGATCAATTGTGAGTTAAAACGTTATCTAAAAAGTAAAGCTGATGGTGGAGTTAAAATAAAACTGGTGGAGTTAAAATAACAAGAGCCTATTTCTTTTTGAAATGTGATGGAGTAAAAGGATAGTAACTGTGATTATTCATGTTAAGTAGCCCACAAGTAACTAAAACAATTGCAAGTGCAATAAGAAGCTACAGGAAGGTTAATCTACGTCGGTAATATTAACTTTATTTAATACAACATTTACGGTACAAGATTTACATCATACAGCCCATATAGTATTATATTTGACAAATGATGAATTACAGCAAACATGTGCAATATATCCATTATTACAGCTCCGTGGGATGGCAGTAAGGTGATATGGTCCGTTGTTATTGTGCATCCATGGGTAAAAAGAAACTCATGTAGTACTGAACACGTAACATGAACGTGCCGGGCGGTGCGGTCCCGTGGGTTAGATGCGCGTTCATAATGCCGAGGGAAATAACTCTCAGAATAACGTTATTAGCACATTTTTATAACTTGAGGAACGAATGTATTTAATAAGGGCTATACAAACGTTCATACTGGGTAGTTTATTTAGTTTAAAAAAAATTATCCAACGAGTTACAGACCACTCTTTCCCAATGTAAGTCAATGGGAAAAAGTGTTTCCGGGCCCGGCAACCTAAAGGAAGTGTAGTACCGCCGTTTGACCAGCACGAATATTCTCATCAGACTCCGGCGCACTTCATGGGGGCTTGCCTGCCATCTACTGCCCCCTGCTGTCCATTGTTAAACAGGTTTCTAAAATTATATTAAATATAAACATAACATTGTGATCACACACTTTGTGTGGGTCACATGTGCATTCCATTTTCACTCTACAACGAGAAGCTCATGGGGCTTTCCCGAACCTGTGTCGAGAGCTGGAATTAAATGAAATCTCAGATTTGCCTTCTTAATAGTTTGTTTGTGTCCCTCACTTCCGTTTTGCTTCTCATGCACTGATTCACTAAACTGAACAGCCAATCAGAGTGATTGCACGACGGTGCGGGACACACCAGACACACCAATCTGAGTAGGGCGACACAACGCTCATCGACAGCCCGACATCTATCGACGGCCGAAGTTGGCTTGGTGTGTAAGGGACTTAAATGGTGTTCGTCTTACTACCCTGTCTGAATTAATCTATAGATATAAAGCTAATCTGCATTTAAACATAACATTTCAGGGAAAATACAGACTTGACGTTAGTAATCTGGGGAAGTTGTGAGGTGCTATGTTTTTGTTGTATCCTTTTCACCTGCAATGCCTTGGTAACTGCATGCAAATGTGCGCATTTTAATTAGGCCTAGTAAACGCCTAATTTTCATATCAATGTGGCGATTGTGATGACGTTATTAGATACACATTTTACTGTATTCCCCTGTAGTGTCTCCCCTTAAGTACAGCACATTAGCCCCTTGATAAATTGCCTTAGCTAAACCTTGAGCTAACTTATCCATTAGCTAGTACCCTAGTTAACTATATTTGTTTTTGTCTTTTGGATAATTAGCTGTAAACTCGAGGCACTGGCAGCTTTGTCATTTGTTCATCTCACACCTTCAAACAAGCCAAGAAAATCAGACATAACATGGGACATTAAGGTGGGAGGTGCTGCTACCTGTCTGTCTGAAGTGACTGCCGATGTCCGCACCGCTGTGCGCGAGACGTGGAGGGAGGAGGAAGGGTAGAGAGAGCATCGGAACTTCACAGTCTAATCTCCCGACCTGATATTTTTATTTTGTATTCAATCAATATATTTTTGGAAAGTGAGCAAACAGCAGTAGACATATATTCATTTATTGGAGAAAAAAAAAGCACCCCATAAAAAGGGCACTTTCTCTGGAGGAGGAAGAAGAAGGGCTTTGATGTCTATGTGTGCACGTGCCTGGTTGTTCCGCTAACTTACCAAACCAAGCGCATCCCCCAGTGATCCTCCACTCTCAACCTCCTTCTTAGTCAGTCTATTACATGGCAGCTCATGTTCCAACACATGTTCCTCGGCTTCTGCATTTCACTGTATTTCACACTGGCTTACGCCGGCTATAATCGCTTGACGCTAACATGAAGCTGCCTCACATTGAGCAGGTCCATACAAAATAATACTTCTCTCTTGGTTTGTGTAATTGGTTCAAATAACCATGTGTAACATATAGAGATAGACACTTTAATCTAATGCTGGAGAGTGAAGGAAAATAATCCTCCTCTAGAAGCTAACGTCCCATTTAGCATGAAAGCTAACAGCATCAAAACAGTTAGGAGGGATGAAACGCTCTGTTAATGGTCACACATGCAGAGCACACAGCTCACACAATGAAATTTGGCCTCTGCATTTAACCCATCCTAGTACCAGGAGTCTAGTACTACAGTAGCAGTGATGCAAACACACGTATGGTGAAAAAAGAGAGAACTATTCGAAGCAGAAAAAAAACAGCGTAATATACCATCTGACAAAGGCCTGTGCTATAATGCTTCAATTAACTGGCTATTCTTTATAATATACTCAGATCAATAGGAGACAGAGATGTTAAGTTATAAATCAAGGGTTTTTATTATTATTTACAGCAGGGGTGGGGAACCTTTTTCCTTTACATTTTTACAACATCCTCCGAGGGCCGTACAAATGATTGAACTCAACCTCTGCTTAAAAAAACTAAAATCGCAGCCCATTCATTTGGCCTTTCTTTCATTCTGTGCAAAGAAAAAGCAACCTCTGAATCCAGATATATTACCATGACTTGTGCATGCATGCACGCACGTGCACGGTTGTGGCAGAAATATATGGACACAAGATGTGTGCAAATGTATTTAGTATCCTATCCATGTGAACATGATTTAAGTGGGGGGGGGACCTAACCTCCTCTAGGGGGGTCCGGGGGCATGCTCCCCCAGGAAGATTTTTTTTTTTTTAAATATTGAAGTTAAAAGCATCAATCTGGTGCACTTTGAGAGCAACATTAGGAGATATATGGATACATCTCTCAACACCCATATGAAACAGAACTGGAAGCAGATTCTTCTTTTTGGATATTTTACAAATCACTCCCCTTTTAACAACTTTTTTGTTACTGTCATATAGTATTGTATACCTGTTTTTCATTTAGTCTCCAATGTCTCATTAATAACTATAATGATCATATCAAGGTATGCCTTAACCTCACTGAGCTGAGGTTATTTGAGCCTCTCAGGCAGGGGCGGCGGGTGCTGGGCTAGGGAAGGCTAAGCCTTCCCAAATATTTGTGTCACTACATCCTGGTAAAATAAAAATATAATGTATAATGTCTGTGTCTTTGACATTAGCGCTGCTATGCAGCCACCTGTGCCCTGTACTACGAAGCCAGTTCAACATACCCTGGATAAGTTTGAGTAACAAACAAACAAACGAGATCTCGCTAAGCGGTCCTACGACGCTGGTTATCAACTCGGTAAATCAAGCCAGGGTTTCTCTCTCCAGCTGAGAGCGCGTTCACGTGAAAGGGGCGGGGTTAGCAACATTTGACCAATCAAAAACAGGGACAAGTGTACTGACAGCGCAGCGTCATACTTCATTAATGAAAAGTAAACTAATATTAGACAAATATGAGCTTTAAACATCCATGATTTAAACATATAATCCAGGATACAAGCCACATAGCCACATCGCCACATAGCTGCACCTGCAAGGTGAATATAGAACAACTGGTTAAAAAATAAATAAACTACCGAGTGTTTGAAAGCTCGAGCAGTTTTATGATATCACTGCCCCGTCTAAGACACGAGTGGATCTGACTTTAATTACATTTGAGTTGAGTGTTTCGTCAACATAATGTGTTGCTTAAAATAATACTTCTGCATAAAGTATGTGACACTGTGAGTGTTGCACGGCCAGATACGGCTCGAGAAGCTGACTCAGATAAGGAAATATATGATATTATATGATCGACAGTGTTGGGCAAGTTACTTTTAAAAAGTAACTAGTAGCCTAATAGTTATAGTTACTGCTCTCAAAAAAGTAACTGGTTACTTTATTAGTTACTAAATTATAAAAGTAACTAGGCTAGTAACAAGTTACTTTACTTTAAAAATAATAATAACAATACAAATACAAGTTGTTGTATTGTTCTGTGGCACCGTAAGAGAAAAGACAACTCCCCACATGTACATTAGTTAGGTGCTTCTGGAGATTGGCATTGCTGTTATTCGATGTGGACAATGCTTTCTGTCCTGCACACAGTTTACATTTGACCGTAATATTTTTTGCGTCCTTTATCTCCACAAATTGAAAATAGTGGTTGTAAATGCGCTGCTGCTCTCGCTGATACTTGCATCTGCCATAGTGTGTGTGTGTGTGCTGGTGGTGGGCTTGCCGTGTATGTGTGTGTGTTAGCAAGTGTTTGTGTGTCTGTGTATTTTCCCCATAAGGCAATAAGGCTCAACTCTGTCTCTGATTGACTTACCCTGAAATGTTACCCCTCGTTAACCAATCATCACTCCTCTCTGGTCACTTTCACTTTTCCATGGTACTGTGAGAGGACATCGCTGTATTCGCCTGTAAGCTACATCCGCAGGGAGATTCGGTTCAGTTGGATCACATAATGTAACGCAGTAACCCATTTAAATCACAGTAACTATAACGGCGTTACTGAATGGGAATAGGTAGGCCTAACTAGTAACGTTATTAGTTACCGCAAAAGGTAGGCCTAGTTGCGTTACAGTAACGCGTTAGTCCCAACACTGCGATCGATGATCAGATTGATGATGTGATATGAATGATGAGTGCGACACGTCGGCATCTTCTCTGCATACGGTAGTTTAAACTGTATTCCCTTTATCCTGTAATATGACTTGAGAGATTTAAACTTCGCAAACTGAGTTGATCTCTTTTCTATAGACGCCGGAGGCGGGCAGCGTTAGGTAAAAAAAGTTATTTAGCCTTCCCAAACCTGAGCCTCACGCGCCGCCTATGCTCTCAGGAGAGAGCTCTCTTCCACCTGGTTGTAGAAAAGCAAACACTGCGGCATGTGTACGGCTCCTTATGGGTACTGCAATATTTGAAGAGCTGGAGCGGCGTTCCGGTGCTCTCCGTCAGCACTCTAGTCTACACTCCTTTCAGAAGAGAAATATACCACGTGAAGACACGTTACGCTCGTGTTGTGTTCAAGGAACCTGTCCTTAAAAAACAGGCACTCGCTTGTTTAATTGTTTTGCGATCTAGATTTCTTCTTCTTTTTTGAAGTGAGAAGTTGTCTGGACTGACGGACCCCGCCACCCCACCCCCCAAAACGAAAACTCTTCGGTTCTTTTTATTATTGTATAATTAGTTACACAAGTCACCCAAATCAGCGTTAAAAAAGCGGGAGGCGCCGAAAAGCGACTCATTTGCATCACTGACTAGGAGCAGTGGGTAGCTATTGTACAGCGCCCGGGGAGCAATGGGAGTGGGGGGGGGGTGTCCGGTGCCTTGCTCAAGGGCACCATGGCAGGGCAGGAGGTGAACTGGGACCTCTCCAAGTAGCAGTCCACACTCCATATTTTAGGTCTGGTCGGGGACTTGAACCGGCGACCCTACAGCTCCCAGTCCAAGCCCCTACTGACTGAGCTACTGCCGGAAAAAGCATTAGACAAGGTTCAACACTGGCTGAACAACATTTGCTTACAGTTAAAGGTAAAAAAAAACAGTATGCATGATGTTCAGTAAACCACCAGTCAAAATTGAAGGATCCAATGTGTTTTTAAACAGAGCAGAAATAAAACTAGTCTCCCAGTTCAAGTATCTTGGAGTCATATTGGACTCAAACTTGACTTTTAAGAAACATATTAAGAAAGTATCAAATACCATTAAATTCAACTTCAAACAAATTAACTGTCAATACTGCAAAGTCATAACTCCACTGTTTTACAAACTGGTCCAACAGCTGTACAAGAGAGCTATCAAGGTGTTTGACAGAAAGCCAAATTCATACCACCACTGTACCATCCTTGAAAAACACAATTTCTTAAGTTTTGACAATTTAAAGTCTTTTAAAAGTACGTGTTTTTTTTATAAATGTTTACATGGACTGCCCCCCCCTCTCCCTTAGGGGAATTCATCCACAAAAAACACACTGGACGCTGCACTAGGTCAGAAACCAGAGGAGACTGAATTCCACTGTAGACGGACCACTTTTGGACAAAATGTCCTCTCCGTTAAAGGCAGCTCATTGTGGAATAGCCTCCCAACTGAGATACGGGATTGTCCCACTCTCAATAGCTTTAAAGGTAAACTTAAAGAATGGTTGGGAAACAAACAGATGTGCAATCACCGCTAAATGCACTTTAACACAGGGGTATCTCCTCCTCCACTTTATGTAGTTCTTTCATCTTCTCTTGCACATTATGTCATAGCTGCTATATTGTATTACCATGTGGTAAATACTTGGATATGCTGCTCTTGCTCTTTTGCACTTTTTGCATATCATGTATTTTGTTGTTGCTATGTTTGTAAAATGTAAACTTCTTAAATGTTTTATGTGAGGGACTGCGGATGGAAATTAGCTCAAAGCTAAATCTGGCACTGTTACGCTTGACACATTTGTAATGTTTTAAGTGTTCACTGTGCATTGTCCCTGCCAAATAAACGATTAAATGAAACACAAACATGGCTAAAAGGAAAAATAGCTTAGTACAACTGGTGACAGTGAGATAAAAAACAACCCCTAAATATTTTAGCGTGTTTACAAGCATGACTGGCAGCGCTACGAAAGCAAGTATGCTAACAGCTATGTAGCTTGGATTTAGCCCCCTCCTCCCTCACCTTCATCCTCTCCTATTCCAGCACTACCACTTGCCTGCAGCCCCCGCATATAGATGGAAAGTGACACTTTGATTGTGTGTGGGGCCTGGCCACGCTCAGATGAGGGTGTCACTTCTGCCTAGCCTGATTGCCACATTCGGCGGGTAAGGCGGCGAGGAGTTGAATTGAGGGAGAAAAGGTCAGGAGCCAGTGGTCATCTGCTCTCCCTCTCTCTCCCCCAAATTACTTGTCCTCCAGGAGGGGAATGAAAACAGACAGGGCCGGCCCGGCACCTGGAGCCTGGGAGGGCCGGCCAACCACCCAGAGAGGATTGAGAATCTGAAATATAAAGAAGGAAAGAGAGGAGCTGGTAAAGGTGTCACACTCAAGCTCCTGTAGGTCCCAAAGATAAAAGTTGAGCATCTCAATGCAAGATGGAGGTTTCATATCCGCTGTGTGCCCGTGACAGAAGCTCAGCTGCGAATCATAATCTATGGTGAGAAAATGTATCTCTGTGTTTTTATACCCGTTAAAGAAAATATAAGATACAGATTAACATTAGTAAGGCACACATATAAGACACTCTGGAAAATACTTGGTTAAAAATGTGATTCTGTCTCTATAGGTGCGTTTGTAATAGTTCCTCGCTGTGGACCCTGGCACAAATTGAACCCTTCATAAACTCGGGGCACTGATGGAATGAAAAATGTGGTTATTCAGCATGTAATCTGTGCACGCTAGCAGGACACGATGTGAAGTGAATGTGTTAAAATACTTTTTGGGCGTACTATGGAATACAACGCTAATCTAGCTAATTAGCTAGCTAGGTCCTAACATTAGCTTTAGCCTTCACTTTCTAATTTACTTTTATAGGCTCATTATTACAGTCTACAGCAGGGATCACCAACTATATTTGTCCAAGGGCTAAAATGTATTCAATAGACACTTTCGCGGGCCAGCGATTTTTATAAATAGCCCAGAATTTTGAAGTTGTTATATTACATTACATGTAATTTGTTAGACGCTTTTATCCAAAGGGACTTACATACATTCAGTAGGCCTACTGTGGACAATCCCCACAGGATCAATTTGGGGTGAAGTGTCTTGCCCAGGGACACAACGACATTCTGACTGCAGTGGGACTCAAACTTGCTATCCCCTGATTCGAAGTCCAGCACACTACCCACTGAGCCACAGCCTCCCAGGATGTACCTGTTGACCGGGGGTTGCTAGTTGTGCACGCTCAGGTACTGCGGAGCGAATAAAGCTTAGCAGACTCTTCACGCTAACGAAGGATCACTTCTTCTTCAGGCTAAGCAGTACGCAGTCCCGCAGCTGCTGCCTCTCTGTTGGACTCCGGTACTGCACATTACTCACGAGACGTTGTTAAAAAAATAATGAGTGGGGGGTGAACCTATGGGGTGAACGCACTAACCACTCCGCCAACGCCACAGTCACCCCCGCTGTGCGGGCCGCCAGTCGATGGTCACTGGCTCTCATGTCTCATGATGATCATTTTAAATCCTCACTAATAAGCAAGAGGCAGTACATTTTTTTGATCATACAAATCCCTAGGAGAATTTTTTCTTTCATTTATATGTGCCTGTTCTTTATTTTAGAATATGTAGCGACAGCAGGAAACAAACAAAGTCGCTGAGAGGCTGAGGCCGGGCCTGTTTGATGTTGTATGACACACTAAAAAAGTACTTGCTGAGATCAAAAGCTCTGTTTCGTAGTATTGTAGTTTAATGAAAGAACTCGGTGATCAGACAAATACATTGTTATAATCAAAGCAATTGTAATCTTGCGGTCAACAAAAAGGTACAACGGCCTTGTGTCACCCTCTCTTCCACACACACACACCTCACGCAGGTGAACAGGATTATAATGAGTGCCACCCATACCCATGTTACCCAAGCCAACCAATCAATAGTGATCATATTTGTGTTCGGGCGGCAGACACCCTATCCGTTTTTAAGAGTGCGCTTAAGACCTTCCTTTTTGATAAAGCTTATAGTTAGGGCTGATTAGATTCAGCCCCTAGTTTTGCTGATATAGGCTTAGTTTGTCGGGGGACATCTTACTTCTTCCTTCTCTCTGTCTATACTTGTGTACTCTCATGTTCCGATTAACCCAGCTTCCCCAAATGTCTTTCTTTTTGGTGTCTATATACGCCGGGATCCGGAGTCATGGATGATCCTGCGCTCCTCTGTCCTGGATCGCGAGCCCTGGATCTTTCAAAAAAATAAAATGTAATGCATTATTATTATTATTATTATTATTATTATTATTATCTTGAGTCGTGGCTGTGGTCCGGGATCATAGGTCCTGGATGGATATCCTCGTGGATTCATCTTCCTATTATACACACATGCATTTCCAAACATTTGGACTACCTATGTTGCAAATGTATTATCTTTTCAATTTACACACGGCATCTATTGCACGTCTGTCCGTCCTGGGAGAGGGATCCCTCCTCTGTTGCTCTCCCTGAGGTTTCTCCCATGTTCCCTTTAAACTGTGGGTTTTGTCCGGAAGTTTTTCCTTGTACGATGTGAGGGTCTAAGGACAGAGGGTCTAAGGACAGAGGGTGTCGTATTGTCATACTGATATTCTGTACAAACTGTGAAGACCACTGAGACAAATGTAACATTTGTGATATTGGGCTATATAAATAAACATTGATTGATTGATTGATTGATCATGGCTCCTACAGAATAGACTCCACTGTAAGAAAGTTCTGGACTTGTAGTCAGCCGGTTCTGGCTACAGAGGATTACAACTACCAGGAAGTATCCCTACAATGGCTGAAAGGAAAAACTAAGAAAGTATATCACATGGAATACACCCAGAATAAATGATTGAAGAGACCAACACGACACTCACATCTCTTTCACTGCCCTAATCTTGATGAGACAAGCTCTGAGCTGATGACAATGTTGATATGGTTATTACCGTCATGTGTCTAATAAAAATACACTAGAACTGAACATCAATCAAGTCTAAGGCAGTGACGGAAAGTGTTTCTGAGATTAGTAGTCTATAGATGTTTAGTGACTTAAAACAACACGTCTTGCATGCTTTATTTTATTTTGTGATTTGTGGTTATACATTTCGCCTATCAATAAATAAATAAATTTCATTTTTAGGGTTAATGTTTTCACACAATGTTATTTGTCAAATGTAATTGTCTGTGCTTAATACTTGAGACCCTCTTTTTTCTCAATTTGATGAGACATAAAAACAGCATCTTACATTGTTTGTTTCTCTCTTAGGTTCCTCAACAAGTCCTATTCTGTATCAGGATCAGTTGTGGCTCAAGTTCAGAGGGTATTTCCTCCGGTAAAATTACCAGTGAACATAGCACATCCAAGGCTACACACAATGGGCCTCATGAAGAATATCTGAAACGTTTTTTTCTGAAACCTTAACCCTTAGATGCACGAGTGACTGGACCCTACACTCTTCCATAAGTGGGTCAAAAAGGACCCGTATTAGAATAATATGTGTTTTTATGCCATTTTTGTTAAGAAAAATCACTTGTATAATATTTAGCATTATATTTTGGTCATTTTTGACCCACTTATGGAAGAGTGTAGGGTCCAGTCACTCGTGCATCTAAGGGTTAAGGTTTACAAGTGTTCAGAAAAAAACGTTTGAGGTAGAAATACAAAAACTATAATTTCTTAAAATGTAAATACAACATTTGAATGGCATGATATACAAAACATGTTTTTTGAGGAATAGCTGGAATATGAAATTATACAACAAATGTAATTACAAAGATACTTCAAGAAAACCACCTCACCGGGTCAAAAAAGACCCACTTATGTTAACACTTTGCTCTTGACTAAAAGAAAATTAAGTGGGTACCAATTACAAAGTAATTAATTGTGGATACGGACACAAATAAGAGAACATTTGTTCTTATATTTCTTCCCAGCCAAATGTTTGTTGTATTCTAAAGGGCAAGACACACTTGATGAATAAGTTAAAACTATTGCAACATTTCATGTTCAACAACCATCTGAAGGCTTTTCGACATCGTACTGAGTTTGACTATCAAATAACTCTATTACAAGTACATTTTTGCAAACATTTGTCAGTAGTCTATGATCGTCAGATGGTGTAATATGTTTTCTGCTTGTAGTAGACAAAGTGCATTGGCTAAAGGTAATGGTCAAAAGTCATAGTTTGAGCTGTTTACTCTTCATACCAAAGCTGATGAATGTGAAAGTGTGTTTCAGTAAATCTGAAAAACAATATGTTCTATTGTGAACACATGGTTTTTTTGTGAATAATTATTTTTGCAGATTTGTATTAATACAATCCTCTAATATTTTTGCCATCGTATCGCTGTTCTGTCTAGGAAATGAATACATTAAGATATGTATGCATGTCCTTAAAACCCTAACCCTTTGAGATGTTAATTCTTTACTCAAGTTTTAAATGTTATGCTTCTACTCTATAAGATTTAAAGTAAAGGGAAATATTGTGCTTTTAACCTCCCTACATACAGCTGCAGCAGATCATTTTGATATAAGCTAACAATCAGAAAGGACGACCTTTGATACTGAATGTATAATATAACGCTGATATGATACATCTGCAACATTTTAAATGTAGAACTAAGTTGTAACAGAGTGGTATTACATGTCAAATGTGTGTGTTCATCTATTTTGTCATCAGTCAGTAAAAGATGTCAAAATAGATAAACACTGCTGCTCAGAAATTACTCTTCTCTTCACTTGGAGAGGATTTTTCTGTGCTCCGGCAGACATGATGTCATCTCCTGCTGCCATTAGGTGGCGCTGTGTGCCAGCTCCTGTCTCTGACACCATGATGATGTGCCTTGCATCATATACAGTATGACACAGCTCTGGGTTTACAGTACAGCACTGCTAACAATTCAACTAAAATAGCATCTTATTGCCATCCGGCCACTCTTTTGCACCGGGGCAATTAACCTGCTAATAATACAATGAGCACAAGTCCCCCTCCACACATGCACACACACACCCCAAGCTCACACTCCCTCAGGCCATAGGAGAGCCATTGCATTAGACGATGCTAGCCAAGACAGTTTAACGTAATGAAGCATCAAGATTACGACTATTAAAGATGATTTGCAGTGTTCCAGTGCAGAGAGGAGCCAGGAAGAGACACCTGAGTCTGGCTTTTAACTCTTTATTCTGTCGTCGTTGGCCGGTTCAAACATAGAGGCCCGTTTCCTTCTCAGACAGGAAGGACTTGATAGTGGAGCAAGTAGATCAACAGTTTTGAAGCTTGCAGTTTGTTTTTGGAGAAATGATACATTACTGTAGATCAATAAACCATACTTTCCCAGCATGCATCTGAGGGTTGTTGATGCACATTTGAGTCACTTCCACAATAGAAGAGACAAGAAGGACACAATTGTTTAAATGTGAGTGGTTGTTGCACAGTGTTAGAATCTCCTTTATTGGGATTCAAATTATTCATCTGCTATGGACTCACGAAATATTCCCATTCATGTAAACACACCATACCATATATTTGTGAATAAACATGTAAAAACTTTAACTGAAATCTTAAGCTTTCATCAAATATTTTATTCAAAATAAGTTATTAAAACCTATAAATTCAGCCCACTTTTCTGCCACTGATTATGCAGTACGGGTGCTTACTGTATTGATATGTAATTACTTAAAATATGTATGTATGTGTATACAGTATGATTATATATATAGTATATGTTCTTTTCCCTTTTTCTTTATATTCCCTATAACTCTTTTTAATTATGTGTATTCGTAGTGTACATTATAAGTAATGCTTTATAAAAGAAAACATCCTAAATGTTTTATGCGTGCTGCTTAAATAACTCTCACGGTACATGTTCATTAGTGCTGAGTCAGCCAATTAGCAGAATCCATCAACAATTTCTTAATTGTAAGATTGGTTTCTTCTCTGTTTGAATGTCTTTGAGATTTAGACATTTCAAAGGAGAAAAAAGCAACTTGAATGCCACCTTTGATGTCATTTATTCCCGGATTGATTTAATTTGATACGATGGCTGTAAAAAGGAAACAGTCGTGAAAAAAATAAAAAGTAGTGTACATTCTAAATATAAGATGCTTTGTGCAAAATGTCATGTTGTAAAATATTGTGGATAAGGAAGTGACTGACTCTGTATAAAATTGTTCCTTAGCCTTAACTTTAAAAAATTGAGGCAACAACTTCCATGCAATTTTAGGAGTTGGCTGAACCTCTTCATTTTTTGAGTTGGGTGAACTTACTAATGTGGTTTACCTGTACTCAAACAACTATTACTTAAATTGAAACTTAAAAAAAGCGAGGCAACAATGTCCAAGCATTTTTAGGAGTTGGGTGAACTTTTTTTTACAAGGTAAAAATAAATAAGTAATTGTGTTAGAAAAATACATTTGAAATTGAATTGTATGGATTGCCCCATCCACATCCTTTTTACAGTTCGGCCAAATTAACTTGACTTAAGGTATACTTTATGATTTATTAATGATTTCATGAATAAATCACTAGCTTTCTTTTTTCCTCTTGGAAAAAACCGTAAAGTTAGGATTATAAATAATAATACGATAAACATCACAATAATTCTTAACCATTCCTTATAAATAAAACCTCCAAAGCTCTGTGCATGACATTATGTATCTAAGATCCAGACGTCAGTTCCAGCGGCTCGTGTGCTGAAGCTGTTGTGATGCAGGCCTCGTCTCATAGCCTTTACTCACCATCAAGCAACACAAGCATGAATGTAAAGAGCCAGCGGTGCCCCTCCGTCTGCAGACCTCACTCAATCTCCCAATATCTCAGCAAGCAGAAGACCAGATTGAATTTTCCTCCGGAGTCTCCCAGGATGCGGGCGGACGTCACTGGAGGATATTCCCTCCCCACGCCTCCTGCTGTGGCCCTATAGATGGACGCCTCAGATATCCCTCCCCAGACGGGAACGAAAGCGCGGGCCGTAAAGCAGCAATGCTCTGGATTCGCTTTCGATTTTACATCTAGTCAACAGTGGAAATTCGCAGATAAACAAAAGAAAGTCCATCTGGCATGAAACGCAGCGTCCTCAGAGAGCAGGTTTTCTAGATTGGACTTCTTATAGCTGATCCCCAATATAGAGATAGTCACACAAAAGGAACAAAGCGCTCTGTGTTTGCTTCGACATTCTGTGATAATTTCAGAGCTAATTTCCACCATTGTCATTTCAGCTACCACTGTGGCCCATCTATGTGTGTGTGTGTGTGTGTGTGTGTTTGTGTTTGTGTGTGTTCTGTAAACTGGATAGGAGAATACATATTTACCATCTGTGTTTTTTCCCCTTCCTTCCCTATTTCTCTCTCCACCATGCAAAATTCCAGCACTTTTTTTTTTTTATCAGCGCTGGAGTTCAGCCATGGGCCTTTTTAATTTTCTGCTTTTGTGTTTTTAGCTGAGATTGACAGGCTGCTCTCTCCCTGGAGCATTGTTCTATTAATCTGTTTAATATGCTACAGAAACATTGGAGTGCCGGAACAGGCAGCCGGGGTAATGGAAATCGCAGCAGGTAAAGGCGGGCTTGCATATCTGACGAATGGAGAAGCGCAATAGTCGCCAGCCACGGTAACAGTGTTTGAACGCCCCCCCCACACACACCAACTTCTCACCTGATGACCTTGTATGGATAGACAGGAAGATGGACAGTCCCTCCACATATTGTCGCTCAACAGAAAATGGTTCTCCCCATCGTCACTTGCATCTCTCCACGTCCAGTTAAAAGCAAAGCACGCTGACTTCCATTAGCGCCAAGCGGCACAGGGGAAAAGTGAGGCATGTGCATTGAGAAGTGACCGCCAGCTGAGCGCTTTACATAGAAAATGGTAAGTAAATGCCAATGTATAATTGTGCTCCCCTCCAACCTTCTTTCTTCCTCCTCCCACCCCCCCTTCCTGCTGAGGCAATGAGTTGTGGTTTAATTAACTCTGCCTTAATGGGTGCACAGCAAGAGGGAGGTGGGGGGGGGGGCTCGGGGTCGCAGGTTTGTGGCATGCTGTGCTCGGCAACGGCACTGTCCCCGAGAGATAAGCCGTTCCTCAGAGAGCGCGGCCTGACATGGGGCTGGAGACAGTGGACACTGTGCTCAGACAATGGCCGTCCGGCTTGTAGGCTGGAGAGAGAAAAGACGGAGCTAATGACTCGAGAGCGAAATAAGTATGCACAGGAATTCATCCTCAGAGCCTTTTACAGTCTTCAGACAAGGTCTAACCTGGCTTTATCTCCACGTTGCACCGAGAGCCCAATACTCTGACTGAGGTTAAGCTTTTGATCTGGCCTGTTATCCCGGGCTTGCCTGCAGATGAAAAACAAAAGAGTCACAATGGAGGTTCGACACTAAGAGCGAAGATCCACCGCTGGAAGGATTTTCCCTGAACTGACAGAGAAGACCTCAAAGGAAACAAAACCATGTTGGCTCTTAGGATAATTTATTCCTTCATTGCCAATCATACCCGGAAAAATAAGTCACATGATTGATTTCAAAGGAAGATGCTTCATTTCACAGAAGCTTGGAGTACACACTTATAATTAGTTGAAATCCTAATACCCTCTTGTTGTCGTAAGTCCACGTCTAGTGGGATGCTGGTTATCTCCCCACCCCCCTGTCTTTACCTCACCCATGTAACCGTACCTCCATATCCACCATTACCACAAAAAAAAACTGTGTCAAAAAGAAATTAGGAGGCCTGATGAAAAGCGATTGGACGGGAAGTCGTGAAGCAGCAAAGGGGCCTCAGATCAAAGCCAGCCACCGGTAATTAGAATACATGCTGAAGAGAAGCAGACGTCTGCACAAATCAGGATCTTAGCTGGGAAATTACCTGTTGAGCTGTTCAAATAAGAAATGTGAGCCCTGTCTTGAAGTGGGGAGGCTGAAAAGCAGAGCTCTGCAAAGTCAGGCTCACCGGTCGCCTCGCTTTCCCAAGGCAGCGCGAGGGAAATAAATCATCTCACCTATTTTCGGCCTGCGTTTGTGGAACTCTTTCTTTACCTCCGCCCCTTCCCCCAAACACTGTTCATTTATGGCTTTACTCGCTTTTTTAGCACCTTTTGATGCTGTAAAAAATGAGGCTGTTCTGCCTTACACATTAGACTCACAGCTCCTCTTGAAATCATTGGTCGTGGATTACTTTTAGTAATGTTGAAAAGGAGCTACACGGGTCATCAATGCATCATTTTAAAATAAACTGTGATCTTTTGGCTTACTTACAAATGTCTTGACCAGAACATTAGAATAATGCCATTCTGTATCGTAGACATTTCTGAAAATATATTGGTATAAGCATGAAGCAACATCAAGACAACACGTGCTTATTAACCAGCATAATACATTATTGTGTCCAAATTTGGAGGTTTAGTGACATTCGTAGCTAAAATGCTTATCAAATTTGACAATTCAACTATAAACATATATTATGTTTAAAATGTTCCATTTATTTTATGGTAATATTAGCATGTTTGTAAATGTTTGCATTAAGATTGAACAAGTAATCTCTGAATGATACGTGGTAAAGAAAAATATCAGCTGACCAGGTCCAGGTATGAAACACACAATGTTGTGGGTACCTGTGTGCATGTGTTTGTGTGTTTATTTGTGCACAGTGTTTGCAGTGGCAGTTTGAGACCCGGCATGCTGTAAATGTCACCCGTCATCAGGCGTTTGTGCAGCGTGTGCCCTTGTAGGAAGGGGAAAGTGCCGATGTTGCAGATCCCCGCCTTTGATTTAGACACGAAAGGCAGAGCGGCAGCAAACGCACTGAGGCGTGAAGGTAAATTCCCATAATTCACAGCTGAAAGGTTAGCCAGTGGTGCGCTTTGCTCCTCCCTCATGTTAGTTGCTAACAAATGTCACCTGATTGAAATAAGCACAGTTATACATTGCTTGTGTGTGTGTATGCGTGTGTGCGTGTGTGTGTGCTCTCAAACTGAAATACTGTGTGTTGTCCGAGGCTCTCAGACGGAGTAAATGTGCATCAGCCAGTTGATGAACACTATAAGGGCAGAAACAGCCACAGAACAATACAATCTGCTTCCCTGTTCAGTCAGTATTGTCCTTAAACATAAACACTCTCTGCAATGGTGTCCACATTTCTCCGGGAGTCAGGTTCTTTGTAAGGGTAATGAGTTAGAAAAGTAATATTTCAGGAAGATTGCATCTGTTGTCCACATTAATCCATTTTTCTTTTACAAATCAGCAGCCATCATCTGTCAATGCCATTTAGCAGCATTCATGCTATAGTATTGTGTTGGGGTTTTACACTTCACTTTCAGTGTCAAAATCTAGTTATTAAATCATTATAATTAATATTACTAAAATGATGTATAGGAAAATCATATATAGGGGTTGTCGATAACTGGCACTAGAGTTAAAAAAGTTTGATAACCAAAATACATACAAATGGCAAACAGAAGGAATGAATAAATATCCAAATATTGATTAGTTATTATAATCAATATAATGATTTATTCTATGAATTAGTATGACTTGACTTACATTAAATCCCTTCACTTTGGGCATCAGCTTGTATACAGCCAAATGATAGCCAGCCAGATCATGTAGTCTCATAAAATATTGTCATACAAGACTGAATTCGAGAAATCTGGTTAATAATGAAATTGACAAATATAAACAAAATGACAATATCAATAGCTAGTATTGGCGTAAAGATTACGGAATTCTTGTCTTGTAGAGGTTGGCAGAACTCCCTCTTGTACAACATTAATACACATGTGACTCTACTGATGTAAAGAGGAGCCACCGTTAATTGAGCTGTCTGTATTAATTTGCTACCATTAACAAAGCTAGCTACAGTAGCTAGCTAGCTAGCTTACAGCGCAATTGTCACTTCTGGTAAGGGCCCGGTCACAGTTGTGTGCGATTTGAGACACTACATGGTAGAAATTCACACTGTGCAAGTGTTTACTGTGTACGACATGCCTTGTACTTAGAGATGTATCCAAATTGTGTCCAGGAAGCCAACATGCTAACAATCTCTCTCTGGGGATATGCCTTAACGCACCGATAAAGGCACCTCTGTTTTCCAATCTTCTGTTCCACTTATTGGCTTAAATGGCAGTAAACAAACTCAAGATTCAGAATGCCCCCTCTAAATGTGTATTTGAAACCACAGACATGTTCTGCAGCCTCTATGACTCAGTGAAACCAATACAAACATTTGAACTCACCATTTGTCTGTTTCTCTTATGTGTTATACACTAGAAGAGAATATGCCTTTATTTAACAGACAACGCTCCTTTAATAAACCTGTTCACCCCTCCATTCTCTCCTGGAGCTAAATGAATACCCCCAACACACACACACACACACACACACACACACACACACACCACACACACACACACACACACACACACACACACACACACACACACACACACACACACACACACACACACACACACACACACACACACACACACACGCTTGAAAATACAGCATACATTTTACATGATAGCCCCCTGGTTCATTACGGGCCGTGAGTTATTAGCTAATTTGCCGAGGTGAAATTTCTAACCACTATGAGTGAACTGAGGTGTCAAGAGTTCGCTAAATGTGGTGCATGGAATTTGATGTTTGATGGGCACCTACTGGTTAGGCGCGTGTGTGTGTGAGGTTGGAGATATGCAGAGATGTTAAATGAACACAATGTATTTAGTTAAAGTGATATAAATCTTAGAGACTAGATCCATGCCTCATCATACTTTGTATCAACAGATTGAAACCTAAGAACAAGAAATAGTAGTATTAGAATATTTCTAACAAAACAAAATGGGAGTTTATCATCATGTTCTGGTTATAGTAACGTTAGGTTAATCCAAACACAGTCTGAACAAATGAGTCTGAAGTTTAAGGAGATTAGTGCCACCATTTTGACAATTTTCTTCATTCTTCCATGTATAATTTTCCATGCTCTTTATACATGTGAAATTACATTCTATAATTTCTGCATGTTCAGCTCACCTGTTGCATATATAAAGGCTCTCTGGGTAATAAGTATCGTACAATTGCCGTGGCTCAGTTTTTTCACTGTGCAAAGAGACAAATCCTTTTGTTTTAACACAACATGCCTTCCTACATTACTGTGTGCAAGAAAGTACATCAAATACAGAAACCTCATATTAGCAATGCTTATTTCTTGCATATTATTTAGTTGAAAATGTTGCATTGTATTGGGTGTCTGTTACAGTAGGGTCAATTGTGGTTTAATGTTCTGTCCAGCATCATTATTATATTAATATATTTCCAATCATTATACTACCAACAGATTTAATTATCTAATTATTAAATGTCACAAACAAAAACAAACGGAATAGGAGTTAAATGGATTTTGAACTTGATATCAGAGAAGTTCAGTAGAAATGGGTAGGGACAGTAAGGATATGTCCTTACCAAAATACAGTGACAAATAAATTGTCCGAAGCAATACTTTTTTTCAATAAAGATGTTTCAATACAGCCACAAATTATCCAGAGCTTAAAATGAAAATAAAGGTTGAATTCTATTTAACTGGGAATCTGGGATACTCAATGTGTCTTTCAGCCTACGTCAAAACCATGAAGAACTCAGAGATCCTTTGAATGAATCACAAGCTAATACAATCCAGGGGTTAATTAATAAATAATTATTTCAATAATGTGAAAAAGTCTAAGTTTATCAAATCAAATCAAGTTTTATTTATATAGCACATTTATAAACGATTTTTGGTCGAGCCAAAGTGCTGTACATATAATAAAAATAGCCTACAGTAGAGACACTTTACAGCAAATACAACAGCACAGATTGTTCAGAATATCAGTATGAGAAAAACTACACCCTCTATCTTTAGACCCTCACATCGTACAAGGAAAAACTTCCAGAGAAACACCACAGTTTAAGGGGAACATGGGAGAAACCTCAGGGAGAGCAACAGAGGAGGGATCCCTCTCCCAGGACGGACAGACGTGCAATAGATGCCGTGTGTAAATCGAAGAGATAATACATTTTACAGCATATAGACCGAATGTTAGGAAATGCATGTGTCTGTAATAAGAAGATGAATCCACGAGGATGTCAGCTACAATCCTGTGGAAGCCATCAGGGAAGCAGCATGACGAGACCCAAGGCAGGACGATCAGCAACTCCCATTACTTCATACTTCATAAGGACAGTCCATATAGGCTGGGGAGTTAAACTCTTTTTATACACAAGTTCTCATGTATATTGCAGATAAGATTACTTTGTGATATTCTCATGTATAGAGAAAAAAGGTTGGTTGAGATAGTGTAAACAAAAGCTACAGACTTATTGTCACATAAAGAATAACCACGGTGTAGAACTTTATGGTGATTCTAATTTAAAGTAAATGTGCATGGTTACGCACAGGGACATTAGCTGTTCTGTTTTATTGTCCTGTCTATGAGGACGTTGTCAAGAAGAGGTTCTTTTCTTTTAGCAAAATTACCTCCATTTATGTATATATATTTATTTTGGCTGGATGACTTTCAAATCTTGAGGTGTGTTTTTTTTTGTAAAATATTTTACCTGCAGAGCTTGGGAGAGATGGCAGAAGATGTTATACAACCTCACCTGAATGTTGGTGTTTTGTAAGACCACACTTGCTAACAGGACAGAAGGTGGTGGTGGGGGGGGGGGATCGGGGGCTCTTTTTTTGGTGTTTTCAAAGGAGCAGGAACACAGCGAGAGTGTACATTTGCTGAAAGGGAAAGATCAGACAAAAACAAAAACAAAGGAAAAGGGTGTCACAAGAAGCCAACGTGCCTTGTATATGATGGGGGAATGCATACACACCAACATACTGTAATACACACCCCAACATAGTATATAAACACACTAACACACATCATATATACACACCAACACCGGAATGTACACACACGCCAACACAATACACTCACCAACATATTATAAACACACACCAATACAACATACACAGACAAACACACATTACATATACACACCAATACACTATATATTAACACTGAAACACAGTATACGCAGATATGGTGCGCACTGCGCAGACATGTGTGTGAGTATGTTTATCAATGTGTGTGGTTTTTTTGTGTGTAAAAGAGAAAACAATGTCAATGATTGTAATAGCATTTTCAGAATGATGAGATGTGACATTGTGGTAGGGTGATTGGAGGACACACACACACACACACACACACACACACACACACACACACACACACACACACACACACACACACACACACACACACACACACACACACACACACACACACACACACACACACACACACACACACACACACACACACACACACACACACACCTCTCTCCTGGAACCCTAACCCTAAATCTTCCCCTCTTTTCTTCCCCTCTTCCCCCGCTCCTTCCTCTCTGCCCTTCCTGCCAGGCTCTTTCCTGACCCTGTATCCTGAGGTAGGAAATGGATGGATGGTGTCCTCCAGGTGGCCGCCATGCTGACACGCCTCAGCTCAGCAGCGTGACTGTGGAATGAGAGCTACACAATGTGGTTGATCCACATGCAAGCAAATGTTATGCTAAAGTGATTGGCTCTCATCAGGCTCTAACCTGCAATGATGCTAGAAAACAGCAGACGAGGAAGAGCGAGCCCATCTCCGTCCTTCCCTCCCCTAATTTGCATTGCATGCTGAAATGCATGAACCGGGCCCATTAACGGAGGGGCCGTGCTGTGTTTTGGTTGTAAAGCGAGCGGAGGGGGGCTGTCATATCTTTTGATTTGCTTGATATGAAAACAGTGGTGGTTTGCAATCAATGGAACCTGTGGTTTATTTGGGGTGAAATTAGATTTTTTATTGGGATGTTTGCATCTCGATGCAATTTGCCAGCTTTATTGTGGCCGACCCGGGAGCATCCTCGCTTGATTTTACAGTACATTTGTCATGGGGCCAATACAAGAGCTGAAAGTGAATATGGTTATTTATTTACATGCACGCAAACAGTTCCACGTTGTTAGACGCTCGTGATGATTGTTGGAATGGAGATCCCAGCTGGCTCTGTGTGCTGCAGCCTGGTGTGAAGGCAGCCTGTCAGAACGATTAGGCCGACAGCTGCTCTACATGTCACTGAGAGGGGAAATAAAACCCCGAAGGTCTGTCTCGCTGTAGCTCTGTGTGTGAACTTTAATATGTTTTTCAATGTGGGTTGGTAACTAATACAAAATGTGTTTTGGTTCTGAGTATCTTAGTCTTTCTATAGCTGAGGGTTCATTAACAAAACAAGCCTGAACTGTTTGGGCGACCACCAATTGGAAGGTTGGTGTCAACATGTCAATGGGTCCTTGGGAAATATACTACCAAATTGCTCCCAATGGCCAATGGTGTGTGAATGTAAAAGCATTTAAGGATTTGCAAAGACTGGAAGGTGTTATATAAATGTAGTCCATTTACCATCAAAGTATTGGTTTATATACCTGCCGCTCAACAACAGTGATTCTCAAAGTGGGCACTCTTCCAGGAGGTAAAGCAAAAATAAGTCAGCTATGAAGAATACAATTGTGCTGTATCATTCAAAGGTGCTGACTACAGATCGGAACTACTTATGCAAAAAAACATAAATATTTGGCACTTTAAAAACACTGATTTTAAGCAGCAAGGTGCTTTCTCAAGGCAAATAAAATTGCATAGCGCATTTCAAATAATGAAATAATATGCAACTGCACAAAAGGAAATTCTTCAACTGGGAGGCTCAGCAAGTGACCTTTAAACCTGAAATGTATGCATACTGTATTTTGGGACTCTTGCTTCAAGAGTTCAAAGAGAACTAGGGGGACGGTCTGTTGGCGTATTTAAGAAAATAAGTTAAACACAAAAGTTTAGCTATTTTCAACTTATTTGATGGTGTACATATTTATGTCTCTTCAAAGTTCTTGCACTATTATTTAAAATATCCACTTTGTTGTTTTTGATACCCGAGTTGTCCATGTAGAATGATTGTTTTTAGCAAGGCATAATGTAGAATCACTGTGTTTTGATATCATCGTTATGGCGGGCAAAACTTGGGGTTAGTATCATATCGTGAGTTACTCTGAGTCTTAGATATAGAAAATGGTTCAAACCTTCTCATTGGGCACTTACAGTATAGGAATATACTGTATATTGTAACTCAGCAGGAATATATTACAATAGCAGCTTTTCCCAAATCTTTATATACTCACAACAAGTGACCTGAAGCCGCACCTTCACCATCATTACAGACTGAACACAGACATCCTGGCAGGGAGCAGGAACTAGGTAACAGGAAAAGAAGAGCAAAATTACAGCTCCAAAATGTGTTTAATGGATAGAAAATTGCTTCAGACAAGAACAAATTCTGAGTGAACACATCATATACTTCAATTCAAAGGATGGAACAAAATGATGCTGCCACAAATTTGCCATCAGCCAGGACTGTGCCATTTTGCCTCAAATAAAAATGTACTTTGAGAAGGTACAGAATGATTTAAGCAATACAATAGGAACATAGCTATGTTATATTATACTTTGCACACATTGCTAATCTTGTGCCCTGTCACTCGATCATCCTGGACATTTAGCATGACGGAACATGCAAAGGCATGGGGTCTACATATTTGATCAATGGAAGAAGAAGTTGATTATTATTAAAAGACTGCTAGTCAGACACAAGATGGAATCCCAGAGGAAGAAGGCAGGCTTATATTCTTATAGGAAGCATGTAAGAAAATACACATGAAAAGTAAGGCATGCCGTTTTTCACATTGAAAAACATGACGTCAGTAAGAGCAGATATTCTGTCCCTACATACAGGTACCTAAAGTTACACAAAGTTATCGAGAATATATAAAAGTGAATGACATTAAAAATATTTAAAAAATAAACCCATCATTGCTCACCATTAATACATTTGAAATGTATTAAAATGTGTCAATTCTTCAAACTAAAGATGAAGGATTTCAGGCATTGCATAATATAAACGTTTTTTTTGGTAAGAAACCTTAAGGAGTATTGTCATTACCTCCGAGAACCGCTTTTTAAGTCACACTGAAATGATGTTGGTAGCAGAAAGGATAACAAATTGGGATTTCAGAATAAAAGCCTTTATATTTAGATATGTCATTAAATTAAAAGTGGACCTAACAACACGGTTCACAGGCATTTGAGGTTTATTGTGCATTCGATTTTCAGGTTGATATACGACAACACCAAACAGGCTTGTAGTGGGCTATTTATTCTCTAGCATTAATGAATGAATCCACAACATGCACTGTATTGTATGCATGTTTGTGTCATTATCACCGTTTCAGTGTGACCTTGATGACAAATCTTTACACTGTCATGCACATTAGACACCATACATGTCCAATCCATCTTTTGGTTAATCCTTATCTATTTCTGTTACCGATGCCACTGCCCGGACTTGTTTCCAATTATAAGAGGTATATATCACACATCCAATCTTCCCCGGTTACCTGCAGAGAGAAGAAAGGAGTGCAGAGGAGGTACAGCAGGGAGTGAAATAGAGAGGGAGGGGAGGTGGAGAGGCAGTGTAAAAGCTGGGCTATTTTTCAGCAGGGTCCATGGTGAAGTTGTCAGGCGAGAGTGTATGTGAGCCCGCCGGATGATAATGTGGCATGACACTTCTGAAATGAGAGCCGGGTTGCCATGGCAAAGGCGGGGAGGGACATTCTCTCCAGGGGCCCAAATAAAACAAGCTGTAAATGATGTTTGATTAGGATTTAGATCAGGGAACTGTTCGGGATGGCCTTTTTGTTCTGTTTGTCTCGGAGCACCAAGATTGTTTGTCTCGGAGCACCAAGACAAGTGTGAGATTGTGGTTGTGTTGCTCTGCTGATATATCTGGTGAAAAAGAAGGACAGTGCTTTCCTGTGTTTGAACCAAGCAATTTCCTTCATCTTCTTTTGAAATTATGGTTGATAGTTTTGGCCGTTAACTAGCAGGAAAACTAAACAACTGCTACACAACCTCCATGCAGAAAGCAGTATAATCAAAGCTACATTTGCAGTGGTGTGTCTGTCCACCCGTTGAGTGTAAGTTTCTTACGTCTGCTTAGCCAGACCCGATTAAATACTAAATGGCCAGCAAGCCTGGAGATGTTTCTAGTGTCCCTAAAGGGGAAATGTGGTTGACTCTCAGTCAGACCACCGCTCTCCTCCAACCAGCTCAGGGATCAAGCAACTCCTCGGCACACCCCTTGAAGGCAGATCCTTCAGTCGGGTTGGACAGCCCGGTCCTTGGTGTACGTTCAGTGTTAAAAAGGTGTGCACAATGTTGGTGGTGAAAAGGTCTTGCCTCTGTCAGACAGGGGCCAGTCACTACAGGCTAATGAGTTTGCAAACAACCCCTTAAAGTGTGATATCAGTGCTGATCCTGCCTCCTACCATGTGACTAAACCACGCCCATGTCTAACCACCATTAAACAAATTAACTAATAAACCTGTTAAGCCGGAGAGCCCCCGGTACAGGGGGCTGCGTTTTTTTTTTCTCACGAAACTTTGTCTCAGGGCTTCTTAACATTTAAAAACCTATTAATGTGTCACACCCAATTAACAGGAAGAAACTCTGCTAACTGACACTATGAACCATTTTTACCGAAACAAAACACAAGTCTCACAAGAAGCGTCTAAATGAGCCCTGAGTGAAAAAATGCTAACACAATTAGCACAGAACTCATGTTAAAAAAGGTTTGCCAACTCTCCCGCATCTGGCGTGTGACACACTCTCACGCTGCCCAAACTATTCTCACGCCAAAAACAAGATGAACCGGCGATCGTTTTTGGTTGGTTAATTACAATGTTGAGTTGACAGCTGCTCAAGCTGTCGATCCGCTCCCTCCCCTCTCTCACCACTCTTAACAACGTTAACAGACAGCAGAGCAGTGGGAGCCGGTTGGTCAATCCGACCCGTATTGCGCATGCGCAGATCTAAGATCCAGTAGAAATGATTAAAAAGTAAAAGTCTGCTGCTTATCGTTCTACTAGGCCAAAATAGAGTCAAAGAGTATATGAGAGTGAGAGTGTGTTAATTAATATGTTTGGCAGTTTGGACTAAGTCTGTAGATTTGTTTGTGTGTGTGTGTTTCATGTATAGGCCTCTCACGATAATTAATTTTGTTGGATACATTTTCCCGGAAATTATTGCGTTAAACGATAATATTGTCGGCACCGTTGTATGACCATTTTAGACCACTGACATAATGATAATATATAATAATAATTCAAGTACATCCTTTCAAACTGCTAGTCACATCCTCGTGTAAATGGCAATGTATCGAGTTCATTTTTATTTATCGTACGATAAGTCAATTAATTGCTTATCGCGACAGGCAGACAATAAAACAGTGGAAACAAACATGTGTTTGACTTTCATTAGTGAATTAAACTTTGTGCCCTTTATAGTCTGTGTCCAATAGTGTATATATAGACATTTTTATTCATTGGGATAAACCCCTTGAGATGCACCATCTCGTTTTCAAGGGGGTCCCGTGTATTTGTATATATATCCTAAGGTCCCGCTACTGACACGATAGCAGTCATTTAGTGTGCATATGTGTAATTAAACCCATGATATCAAAATCTCACTCCAGCCAGGTACCCAAAGTTGGCAACCCTGGTTAAAATACCCTTATTACTTATCGTATCTGCACAAACAAGATATGGATTAGCAGGCTAAGATTCCACAGATTCTACAGGTATTAGTATCATCACTGAGCGATCAGAACTGGCGGCAAAATGACAACAAACAACAACAACAACATTTGCTTTACGGGACCAAATCGGATAATAAGTCTTACCGTTGCTGTGTTCTGATTAAAAGTTGTGTTAAATGGCATTAAAACGATAAAAACGCTGCTGAAGGTTAATCCATAGGTCAATCCAATGTGTCTGTGTCACTTTGAAATGATTACTGATAATCCATCTTTCCATTTTTATGTCAATAACGGAGTTTTCTTATTAGCTGCTACGATAGCCACCAGAGTGTATCGCAGCTTCCGGTTCCGGGGCATTCTGGCAACGCATCACTCATTCACCAATGGGTAATGTTTAAATGGATTTTAGGAACTTCCCCTCGATTCTATTGGCTCTAACGGTTAAAAAGAGATGTCAATCATCAAAATCGAACGAGGGGGGCCAGAGATATGGAAAATACACCCAAATGACCCCAGAAGTGTTTTTTTTCTTCTAAATCTCCCTAAAAAAGGTCAAATGTCACTTGTTTTGCATCAATCTTGATACAGGGTACTTATTATATGTTATAGTTTGGATTCCCAACGCTTTTAGCAGCTAGCAGCTAGCGGCTAGCTAGTGTAACGTCCGAGCCATTAGTAATTATAAATGTACACATCAATCGTTATGTACTTTTATATTACGCTGATGTAACAGGATCTAGTGATGGTTTTGTTCAGCATTGCCAGCTTCACTGTTGAGCTTTATGTTGTGCCCAGCATTCTCCTGTGCTCTGAAATCAAAATGTGGATACGCATAAAACAACACAACAACACAACAACAAATGACGACTTCCTCGGGCGATATCATATGGTATAGCTAATTAATCTGGGTCAAAACGTGTTGTGCCCACATGCAAAGGTTGTAAACTCTGGCTTATCCCTGCGTGGTATTATAGTAATAGCAAACAGCAACGTTCAACTCCTTTAATGGTAGGCTATATTGCAAGTGCAATAAGAAGCTACAGGGACGTTAATCTACGTCGGTAATATTAACTTTATTTAATACAAGATTTACATCATACAGCCCATGTAGTATAATATTTTACAAATGATGAATTACAGCAAACATGTGCAATATATCCATTATTACAGCTCCGTGTGCTGGCAGTAAGGCGATATGGGTCCGTTCTTATTGTGCATCCATGTGTAAAGGTTAGTGACGGGTCGTTCGCGAACGATTCGTTCTTTTTGAACGAATCTTTGAAGTGAACGAGATGAACTGATTCCTCCAACAAAACAAAAAAATGTGTTTGTTTGAGTCGCCGCCTTCCGCTAAAAGCTAAAGAGAAGCTGTTCGCGAACGACGAACTTAAAGAACTGGCGGAAACAGTTCAGAACTGTTTCCTACAGTTCTTTTATCTTATATCCCTTTCTTTCAAGAAGAGGGTCCCGTTAGGGCCCCTCCGAAATACTGGATGTTCCATCTACACAGAGTTGGACTCAGTTAGACAACTACCACAAATACAATGAAGTACTTTACTGTTGGACTCAGTAGGCCTACTAGTTGGACTTCTACCACAAGTAGGCTACTATGAAGTTATTTTACTGTGTACTTTCAGTTATTCTCTGTCAAACTCCTGTGGCAGAAAATCATTTTATCTCTCATCAAATATAGCAGAAAACATGCAGTTTGACAGAGGATTAAAACTGTAATCAGAGCCCTCTCATCTGAGCTCCGTTACACACACACACACACACACACACACACACACACACACACACACACACACACACACACACACACACACACACACACACACACACACACACACACACACACACACACACACACACACACACACACACACACACACACACACACACACACACACACACACACACACACACACACACACACACACACACACACACACACACAGGACATCCTCCTCAACCTGTCCGCCATCTATGGCTCAGAGGACGGATACCTGAACCGTAGCGTCCAGTTAGCTTAGCCGCTAGCTTAGCGATAAATACACACAGCGTTGTTTTCTCCTCCCCCTGTCGGCCCTAAAAGCTTCAGAGGGCGGATACCTGAGCTCCATAGCGTCCCGCTAATGTGGAACACACACACACACACACACACACACACACACACACACACACACACACACACACACACACACACAGCGTTAGCGGGACATTCTCCTCCCCCTGACGGCCCAAAAAGCTTCAGAGGGCGGATAGCTGGGCTCCGTAGCGTCCCACTAGCTTAGCCGCTAGCTAAAGGTAAACATAGATGGGTACATAGAATATGAATAAATCGTCACCGATGTAGAGGATATATATTTTTTATTCACTTTGAACTCAGCCAAATGGAGTTGAATGCTTTGGGATTTAAGTTAGGCCACATAGTACGTGCATGGGTTTGAAAGTATAACTTGCTAGCCTGCTGTAATACATCGTATAGTCAGGCACACATTTATGAGATTTAACAATGGCCAATTATATTTCTTAAATAATATGTAGCCTATTCCCAGAGCATAATTTATGGGGCAACAAGGTGAGGTGTATAATGTGTTTTAATATCATACATTTTACGCCAGCAAACTTCTTGTACGGACTTCGGCAGTAGTGAAGACTCACTGAACGAATTAAGTACAAAGACGAATCGTTCGCGAACGTGCAAATCACCAGAAGTCGTTCGCAAACCGGTGAACGAATCAGTGAACGAATCTTTAAAGTGAACTGAATCAAAAGATGTGTGTCCCCGAAGGGAAACTAGTAAAGGTACAACCATAGACAACCTACAACTCATGTAGTACTGAACACGTCACATCACATGAACGTGCCGGGCGGCGCGGTCCCGTGGGTTAGATGCACGTTCATAATGCAGAGGGAAATATTTCTCAGAATAACGTTATTAGCACATTTTTACAACTTGAGGAACGAATGTTTTTAATAAGGGCTATACAAGTGTTCATACTGGGTTGTTTATTTAGTTTACGATTTACAGACCACTCTTTCCCCATGTAAGTCAATGGGAAAAAGTGTTTCCGGGCCTGGCAACCAAACGGAAGTGTAGTACCGCCGTTTGGCCACCACGAATATTTTCATATGAGTCTGGCGCACTTCCTGGGGGCTTGGTCGTGCTGCAGCTAGATTTTCCTGTCCTCTGTTAGAAGGTGTCGGCGACTGACGTGCGAGGAAGAACGGCTTTCCACAGGCTGTTCCAATTTAACTACTTTATTGATTTCCAGGGTAGTGAATTTTACATGCAATGGTAATTGGATGGGTGTGTGGTCTCTGTAACTTAAAGATAAACAGGTATGAACAAACATGTACTACAGAGGGACAATGACCAGTGACACCATTACACAGTAAATTAGGTAGATAAATAAATGGCACAATTAGCTGGCCTGACCTATTGGCCAAAGGCCGAAACAGAATGGCAATTGAAATTACACGTTATTACTAGGGCTGTCAAACGATTAAACATTTTAATCAGATTAATCACAGTTTAAAAATTAATTAATCATGATTAATCACCATTCGAACTATGTCCAAAATATGCCATTTCTTTATGTATATTGTGGTGGGAATGGAAAGATAAATGAAAGAAGGCGGATATATCCATTTAACATACAGTATCTATGTTTATTATAACATATATCTGCGTCTAAAAATGAAAGACAGCCCACACACCTATCAATCATCAAACCGTGGGGTCTTAATTCATTACGTGTTGATTTCTATCAACGCGGGAGTACTTCAGGAAAGTCAACGGGGGGGGGGGGGGGGGGGGGGGGGGGCGCTAGTGGAGTACTTCCTGACCACAGAGTGTGAACGTTGTGATCAGCTGTTTTAGCGCAGTTCTCCAGTGAAGGGGGGAGTCTCCCTCCGCAGCCGGTTGGCGTAGTTTTGGCACAATTCCGTTGTACAGACCGACGTTAACAGCAGCCCTGTCTGTGCACACGGAGACCGACTCTGTCGTCCGGTGATCTAACCGCCTTCTGGAAAAGCTTCACGTCGGTACGCAAATGCGCTTTGTGACACAAGTGACGGTACGCATTTCAGATTACGCACATAACCTGCGTACCAGTTATGTGCACCCCTGTACTACAGCAAAAGTATTCTCCGTCGGGACTTCCTGCAACAACACCACACCGTTATCTTGATTCTGATTGGCCAGAAGACATTATCAAAGATGTTCTATTGAGAAGACGATCACTACGTGACAAAAGTTTTCAAAACCGTTTCTGGTCTTCGGTATTTCCATACAAGTGGCTACTGAAATCAATCTTACTAACTGCTGTCTGTGCAATTTACTCCGCGCGAGTTGGCAGACTTTATTTTGCTTACTTTAACATCATTTTTCATGGTGGGGCTAAGCCATTTCTTGGTATGGGTGTAGCCAGGGGCGGACTGGCCATCTGGAGAATCTGGAGAACCACAGAACGGCCGGTCGTCAAGGGCCGTTGACGGCCGGCCGGCCCTTTAATTTTGTTTTGTTTAACGTCATAATTTAAGTTGCGCTTCCGGCCGACAGAGGGCGACAGCGGCCGCTAATGCAGTTCTGTGGTTCTTATCTGTCAAATAATCACACACGAAGAAGAAAAAAGACCGGCCACACGAAGAGAAGGGATTAGACGCCGCGGCAGACAGGGAGAATGAAAAAACATGGATAAAAATCAAAGAAAACAAAAAGAAAAAGGTGGGGCCGAGAAGGCAAGAGAAAAAAAGGTGAAGTCACTCGCAGGTGAAGCATATAAATGTCGCAAATTGACAGACCTTTTTGGCAGCAGCGCTGCTACAAGCACTATCAGCAGCAGCTAGAACAAGTGCAAGATGATGAAGAGAATGATGAGGGCGCGAGTTCAGATATACAGCCAGCCTCCTGCGTTCATGATGAGGGACAGAGTTGAGCTGGTGGAAGAACCAGCTCAATTGGCACATACAAGTGCAGGGCACGAGCAAGAGGTGGGTGAGAATTATCCCTTGAACTCAGTGGCGTTTTCTCCTGGAGGCCAAGGGAAGCCAGGCTTCCCCTGTTTTTTTGGATTGTAGTTATCATTTTAATAAATAAATAAAAACACTTCGTTTAGTTTCGGTAATTATTCTGCCGGCCCATCTCTCCCCCATTCTCATTGAGTATTTTACGAAGAGTGTAACAGCGCCCCTCTAGATGTTATGGTGAAACAGTAGATTGCACCCTCTTGCGAGAGGAGGCTAGCCGAAATTGGCTTCCCTTGGTGAAAAAAAATCAAAGGATTGACCAATCAGATGAGGCTCACGTCATGCCTCACAATCCAATCAAATCACATCAACTTCAGTTCGTACTGTAACTGTCATCACCGCCCTTAAAAAGTAGCAAGCAACTGAAGCAAGTGCAATTATGGAGGGTGGAGATTTGGAGTAGTTCATCAAACATAATTTTACTAAACTTCCGCTACAGCAGCAACTAAAAAGGAAATCTGATGACAGGCTAATGCCCAAACTGGAGCTGTGTACAGAGAGGAAAAAAGGAGTGAATCAGACGTAAAACTTTATATAATAAACAGCGGATTTCTAACATTTGACATTTCATGTGGCCGGACTGGGTCAGTTTCCAGGGCTGAATTTTAGTCCCAGTCCGCCCCTGGGTGTAGCCTACCCCAGCCATACCCTGGCGCTGCCACTGGTGGGATGTATGGGGCGGGCCATTCTGCACATGCGTTAAATGCGTTAAATATTTTAACGCAATTCATTCAAAAAATGAATTACCGCCGTTAACGCGATAATTTTGACAGCATTAGATATTATATAAAGTAATTAACTATTATAAACAATCACGCATGCACAACATACAGGAATGCACACAATTAAGTCTCTATAATGACTACAATATAAAGAACACTGCATACATTGGTTCCGCATCAACTTGGCGTTACATTGTTCATTATGCAATGTGAGGGAGCGTGCCTGGTGCGGCCGCACCTCGTGCTGTCCCATAGTCAGCATGGCAAAGTTAGCGGCTATTGCTAACTGCCTTCTATTGCAGAGTAAGCTCTGTATTATAAACATCAACCCACCAATAACCGAACTAGGCAAGAATATATGCACTTACATTTTCATGCACGCACACGCATGTCCACAACACACAAAATGAACAACACTCTCATTTGTCCGATCGCTACTAATGTCTTTGCGATCTTGTTACGACAACAAGTGCACGCTAGTAGTGATGTGTCGGTCGCGAATGAGCCGATTATTTTAAATGGCTCTTTGGTACTGTTAACTGTGATGGTTATTCTCGCGTCCAGGAAAGAGAAGCTTAAAAAGGAGACTAAATGGAGTCTCTGAGATGTTTTCAAATTGGTACTTTAATTAATAAAAAAGGCGCGGTAAAGTCACAAACAGGATATTTTCCAACAGAAATACAGCTCTGCATCTGGCCCTTGTTAGCAGAGAAAAGAGGCCGAACCCCTCAGGTTTCGTTGTTTATATAGCCTCTCCTGGCTCCTCCCTGGGGGCCGGCTCTCCGCGTATTTAATGTCCGTTGTTACCGCATATCACAGGATACAGACATTGTACATTCAATATATATCTAAACACGCCTTTTCTCCTCCTTAACTCTTTCATGACTTTTCATTTAACACATTCTAAACGCTGTAATCAATACTCCAAAAAATACAGGAAATCCTTCACAGCAATTTGATTTCCGGTCGTTCCGAATGTTGTGACATGCTACCCACATCTGTAAACGATAACGTACTCAAATAAACTGTACCTTCATTTAATATCCAACAATAATAATATCTCGACGTCTATAGTTGTAGTGTTGAAATCAGTAGGTTTCGGTGTGCAACATCATATCATATCGCTGCTAAATTCACCTCTATAGGAAATGGTATATTAGCCTCATGCTAAATGCTAACCGGAGGTGAAGAATTTTCAGAATAAAAGTCGAACTGGTTGTGCACAAGAACTTCTGGTTTTTCAGTATAAAACAGCATTTAAACTAAAGGTACATTTAAGGTACATTATGCCATCAAAACATTGATTTTAATTTCTAACAGTACGAACGAGGGGAACCGAGTCGTACTTGGTGAGAGCCGTTCTTTTTTATCATTCAATCGTTGGTCCGCACTCACTGCCTGCCAAAATCCACTCGCCTTTTAAAAAGCTTGATTTTGTTCCCCAAACGTATGCTGTGAAGACCCGCCTACTCTGGTAGGTTTCAGCCATAGGTTTCAGCACGAGGAGTGAGATAGGGTGTGTCTTAACGGAATACGCGAGAGAGAGAAGTCATAACAAGTGGTACAGGACAGGTAGACGATGTGTTTATCGGATGGAAAATGAGCCAAACGCGAAAACGCAGCAGCATTTGGATGCACTTCAACCAAAACCCAGGCAGTGATAAATCGCACCATTTGTAAAGGCAAAATATCCTTTAAAGCACGGTCAACAAATAATCTCCATCGCCACTTAAAAACACAGTATATAATATTAAGAGTTGCGTGAATTTCATTCAAGGCAAGGCAACTTTATTGATTTAACACATACAGAGCGTAAATTCAAAGTAGTACATTAATAGCCGCTTTCACACCAAGTATTACTGACATGAATGACATGGATATGGCGTCACCTTGTGTCATGTTTACAATGCAGATTATTGACATTAGGTCTGGCAATACAGTCAATCATTATCCTGGTGATTATTTCGCAGATAAACCTAGTAACCCCGCCCCCTTTAAAAAAAACTCTTTTGAAAGGCTCTTTGAAAGGAACGGAGCCATAAAATCCGGCTCCCTTCAAAGAGCCATAATTCCCATCACTTCACGTTAGTGCTGCAATGTGGTTGAAACCATTCAGGCTTATGCTAAGGGGTGCAAGGAATAGTCCAAGTAATGGGAGAGTTTTATACAAGTAATGTTTTTTCTTTGGACGTACACTATAATTTACATTTTGTTTACATGTTCAATCTGAATTTACTTTAAAATAAAGAAAATCTATATTGATTCTGACTCTTCTACATCCAACTCACAGGTTTATCATTGCTTTGAGAAAAAAGACGATTAATTTACCCCTTTTAGAAGGGAAGATATGGTCATTTGTTCTGGGAATGCCATTTTCGAGCCTGAGACCTGAAAAACAGGCTCAGGGCTTAACAGGCTAATAAAGACATATACAGTATAAGTCCAAATTCACTCTGCTTGCAGATATGGTGGAAAAAACATATTAGGCGTTTCATTGCCAGGTCTTCTACTTCCTTTACAAGCTCCTTGGGAACTTTCCACAGTGGGCTTTTCAGCTTTGATAGCATTGAGCGGAACATACATTATACTACCATTAATGGAAAACATGAGCGTAGTGCAGCACTAGGTAAGTGGGGCCTCTTCTGTATTTCTACAATACATATTTCAATGGGCATCTGCTATGTGTCATTGAGTTTCCATTTGGACAGCTGAATGAAGTTTAAGTAGCCTATAGCTTGTTCACTATTACCAATGTTTTGCCATTCATAATCCAAATCAATTCATGGTCACAAAGGTAGGCTACAGTCTGCAGAAAACTACATCAGTGTTATTGATTTTGTACAAAGACAGATGATACCCATCCTAACTGGAAATACATGTACATACATGAATGACACCTCTACACTTTTAGAAATATTTGCTTCCCTTTCATTCGCTGTTACACTGAAATAATAGTACAGTATAGACTTTTCACTGTGGTAAAAGCACAGGTGGAACTAAAACACATATTTCTTAAGGCCGACATTAGCATTGCAAGTGTGGGACCCAGGGCCGCCTTAATGCACGGGCTGACCTGGGCTGAAGCCCAGGGGCCTACGGAGATCAGGGGCCTATCATGAGCCAATAAATAAAATAATTAAAATTAAAATTAAAAAAAAAGTTTTTTATTTCGGATGTTTTTAATTTTTTTTTAAATAAACAAAGTCTTGGCTTTCAGAATATGAAACTTTTATTTCCAAAATCACACGATAAATACATTTTTGAAGCTTGTAAAGGGAAGAAGACAGCTCTCCCTCGCCACTCTGCTGTTCTGCTGTTCCCCTCCCTCCACTGAAATTATTAATGTAAGGCGTATAGTAATCATAAATAACACGGCAGGGCCCGTTACAGTTTGTTTTCATCTGATTTCAATTAAACAAAGTCTTGGCTTTCAGAATATTAAACTTGTTTCGGCAAATTCAGATGATAAATACAACTTTGAAGCTTCGGCATAATTACAAGCGGAGAACGGAGTAACTTGACGTCACAGCAGGCATAACAACAGCCGGTGTTTCTCGTGAGTGTTTTCCCCGGGAAACAAACATAATACACACAAACACACACACGTATACACACACACACACTCACTCGTGAGCTTCCCCCAGACCAGTAATCCAAACGAAAATATCTTCCCTCCGTACTATTTTGATCATTTGCTCCGCTAATCAATCAGATCGATGGATTCCAGAGATGTTTCTCAAAAATGATGACTCAGTGGGCACCACTTAACAGCGAATCAGAATGAGAATATGTTTCACATGTGACTTATTCAAATTGCGAGTGATTGAGTGACAGATGAAGGTTGTTTAGGAGAAAAAGTTTGAGAAGAAAAGTTTGAGAGTGGCGCTCGGAGAAGGAAATTGTTGAGGGAAAAGGAGTTTCGAGACAAGCAGCTATTACAAAAAATGCCGAAGCTTACAGGTTATTTTAAACCTGTAGGCCAGGATGAGGAGGAAGGACAGATGAGTTCTGTACCGAGTGCCAGCGGTGCCGGCCGCGGGGCCTCGGAGCCTCGGAGCCAAGTAGGCCGTCTGGTAGGGAGGGAGGCCCGATACGTCACTCATCTGGAGGAGAGGACCAGGCGCGCGTAGAGCAGAGTGGAGAAGTGCGATCACAGAGCCTGCCGAGGCTATAAATGACTTTGATTTGTTGTTTAAATAGGGGGCCTACAAAATCAGCCCCAGGGCCTGATGGCAGGTTAAGGCGGGCTTGGTGGGACCCACAGTAAAAGTGGGATTGGTTTAACATGGAACTGTATATACTGTAAAAGCACTTTATTTATGTTGTATGTTTTTGTATTTAATCAACCTGTGTTTATTCGATTCATTCATGTGCAATACTAAAGTTATTGAAGCTTACACAGGCACGGGGGGGGGCAACTTGGGGGGTCCATCAGGTGAAGCGTGCGAAGGTGAGGAAATCGGAGATTGGACGAGAGGAGTGCATGCAGACTCGTGATGTAAAGTGCTTGTGCTCATGTAATAGAAGAACTGAAGTACAGATCGTTTTGTTTTTTAAACGTATGCACGCCTGGAAATCCCTTTTGTGTCCATGTGTGCAACACAAGGGCTCCATGGACAAAAAGCAAAGGAATTTCTCCACTGGATAACCTCCACATATTAGCACCACTTTTATAATAGTTGAAATGCAAATGCATACGCCAGAAGTAAAAAGCTACCTTTAGGCTGTAAACAGACTACATCGCGGTCGCATGGCTTCACGTCACCAAGCTTCAGACATTCACTGATGTGTTTCAGTTTTAGAACAAAACGTGAATCTTTTGATTTATTTCAGGCAATTGAAAACAGTAGTGCTAAAATGGTAATTTATCCAGGTTAAGCACTCAATCCAGAATTACTCTATTGATGCTTCTCCTGCAATGTGTTAAAAAGTCTATAGTTTTAGACATAACTAACATTCTCTGCGTAACATACTGTATGCAACATGAGTTTCGATCCGCTATGGTGAAATTACTTGTTTTTGGAAAGATCCGAAATATCAGCAGAAATAAAACTCCTATGTATACGCACGCACGCACGCACGCACGCACGCACACACGCACACACACACGCACATGCACACACACAGTGGTTTGTTAAGGTTTGCCTTACAGTCCCCTCTTTCCTCTCACCACTCCTGTTCAATGGAGCATAATGGGATACAAGTGATGACGTCAGCCACCATTGAGAGAACATTATGATGTGTTTCTTCTTTTGTGCACTACTATGAAGAGAATGGGGTGAAATGTATTATCTCTTCTATTGTCTTTTAGTGTCTTCTATTCACAGTAGGGAGAGTCCTCCAGATTCCCTTTATGTTTCCCTCCTTTATTTCTTTGGGAAAGTTAATGAAGATGTTCCGTACTGAAAATGAAACCACGATGATCGTCATCATCAGAACCATTCCTCACTGAGTAAAATAATCCTCACAGGATGCTGAACTAAAGACAGCAATGGTTTGCTGAATCTTGGCTCCACTAGCTTGGGGAAAAGCTTATTTGGGATGACAAACAGATATATTTTTTTCTGAACATACAGCCATGAGTTTAAGGCTGGCAGAAGGCAGTGTCATCAAGATGTTGGTGCAATTTATTTGCATTTCCTTGAATCTTAAGCCTCATACATTCATGACAAAAGACCTGACCTACGGTTAAAGATGGATGGCTTCGTCATCAAGGCTGCAGTTAACAAACTCATTGAGTATCGCTCAATGGAAGGAAATGTTGATGGGATCAAGATCTCCCCAATTTTACAGAATGTTCTGAAGCACTAGGCACACTATTATAACTCATGCAAACAAACCAGGTGATCTTTTGCCCAATCAATTTGGTAATGCTTCTGATATCAGCAGGCCACACTGTTGGGAAACACATACATTCACAAACAGATCCGTTCTTTAGAGTAATATACTTACATGTTGGCATAAAGAATGAGATGTTCTGTCCTCCATGGCTTAGCCTCATGGTGCTACTAATAGGCCACAATCTACTGTGAAGTCCTGTTGTCAACAGACTGTCTGTGGTCAGGCCTTCAGGTGAACCTCTTCAGGAGTCGCCACCCAATGACTGAGCCTGGTTGATTCAGGTTCATATTGATTACCAGATATATGCACACACCTTTTATCAAAAGCATTATACTTCTCTACTGAGTTAGAAAACAATGTGAGACAGTCCCGTTAAAGTGGGAGAAAAATAATTGTATGCATGTGCTGTATGTGTGAGGACCCGAGGTAGAATAGCCATTACTAATACTCGTGCTAATGGGGACATTTTGTTTACATTTACCTGAAAAAACAATGATTTAAATGTGGGTACAAGTCCTGTGATAAGCTGTGTGCTGTTTATTATAACAAGTTATGTTAACAGTTCTCGAAGAAGAGGAAGAAGTCATTAGCATGCTGCTTTGTTAGCTTAACTGGCAATTCAGTTGGTTGCAGAGAAGTTTTCCAGTTGTTCTAATGTCAGCTGGCAGACTGTGTTTTAGCTTGTGGTGCTGCTGCTCACTATGACAAAGTCAATTTAGTGATTGACGGGCTCATTGGGACTAGCATGAAAATCCGTACAAAATACTGTGCTAATTTACCACAATATTTTTTCATATATTTTTGTCGAAACCCAAACGGTTCTACTAATTAATTCAAAAGTAATGGAATGTTTTCTACTTTTCAGAAGTGGTGGATACACTGGCCATGTCCTTTCACTGAGATGCTTTATTACGGGATATGTTAGCTGGACCCTTTATGTAGCCTGGAATCATATTTAAGACAAGGAGATATTGAAATGCAAGTCGTTTTTTTCCTGAGGAAACTAAGGATTTTGTTTTCAGGCAATTCTCACATACGGTACAGGGTGTACCACAAATGCCTCTGCACATCCTACACTCTCCTCCATCTTTCCTTCTCTTCTGCCATTCCCCTTTATCCCAGGCTGCTAATGAACTGCTTACCAAGGCTGAACTAATCAAGGCTGACTGCTCTCTGTCAGTGTCAATTATACAGCCCAGCCTCCCATCCCATCGTCCTCTCACTCCACTCTTCATCTCCCTTACAAAGGGTTGGCAGCAACCAGACTCTGCTTCTCTGCTATAAATTGAAAAGTAACACAAGAATGATGGGATAGCGGCACTCCACCAGACACCGGGGTGGAGATGAGGAGGCATGTGTGTGTATGTGAATGTGTGTGTGTGGTTTCCATGTACCCGTAGGTTTTAACTCACTGGCTCAGACAAGGCATGAGCTTCTCACATTTTGAAAACCTCGAATGAATCCATTGGGTGGGATTACAGTATCTAACACTGTTGAAAATGTAGACGGCAAATTAAACATTGTTCATTCTATAATTTCATTCAAATAAATTAAAACATATTTTAGAAAATGTTGGAAAATGAATTCAATTTAAATTCCGGGAAATTGTATTGGTTTGTTTTATGCTCTTTTGTATTGACATCCAGTTTTAATCCACATGAGAAACATGGTTTGTCTGTTGTGTCATGCGTTTGAAATGTATTTTATGGAAATGGCATGATGTAAATAACTAACCAAAATGCATGTCTTCATCTGTACATATTGGGTTTTTAGCAAGGTTAAGTAAGATGTGTGTGGCCAGTGAAAAAAAATGGTGTCTTTCAAAATAAATGTTTATACAGTAGGATACAGGATTTAAGGAATGAACACAGTCAATGCAGAGCCCTTGTAAGTGTAGTACAAACAAACATGTTTGTGTGTGTTCACATACAACCTAGCCTGAAGATATCCTTCAACAGACAAGCAGGTCCACCTTCTCCACCTGCCTACCCCCCTAACTGTCCAGAGATTTAAAACACATCTCTGTTATTTAAAGTAATTAACCTTAATTTGCCCAAAAAAGACAAATCTGTACTAGACCACTGCTTCTTAAGCAGAGGCCCAGTCGCCTACCACCGTCCATCTCCCTGCGCTCCTAATGGGGTCTCGGCTTAATCAAAATTCAGCCATCAGATCTTGATATTGAATCATCTTTTAATTGGAAGCTACATTCTGGTTAATAGTTTTATAATTCGCAGGCTCTAATGGTCTCACCACTGGGATCCGCTCCAGTTTTCTTGCTCTGTTGAAGCTGCCACTGCAGCGAACACTTTAACATGCACATACACACACACATATAAATAAATATATATTTATGTGTGTATATGTATAGTTCAATTGTTTTACCCCCTTCACTAGGCGCTTCTGATTGTAATTCCACTAAGACTACTTTATATAGGATCCAAAAAACGAGGTCAAATGATAAAAAAAGACTGGTCCAGAGCCCCTGAGATTAAAGCTCACCTCTATATTTAGCTGCTGAGTAGTTCATTCCTATAATGTGTGAAAAAAGAGTGGCTTGTACTGTAGTTGCATTGATGGCTGGGACATGTTGCTCTTCATTACGGACTGCTTGGTCCCCCCCCTATCTACTGTCCAGTTGAAGACAGCCATAGAGATTGTAGTCAGGAAAGACACATAATGTAGATATACTGTATGTTCATAAAGTGTTTTCTGAGAGTACCTATGCTAGGGAATGTTTCTACTAGGAAAATACATATGCAACTCTTTATCCCAATGAAAATGAATGGACCAATCGTGAGCTGTTTAAATATTGTAGGTGCTCACAGATGTTTGAATCTCTATGGTTTTTGCTATTTTTGTAAGTGGCTTTGGATAAAAGCATCAGCCAAATGAAATGTAATGTAAAGCAATGTTTTTTTTAAGGCCTTTCAGTATTTTTGAATCTACTGTGACATAACGTAACGTCCACACGGTTCCATTGCGTGCTTCAACGGAGACGCTTCCCATTCACTTTGAATGGGGTGACGTCACGCTTTGCCGAACTGCATTATGGTTCCATTGCTTCACTTTGCCTCCGTTGCTCGCGCTTAAAACTGTTTACGGAAGCGCCAGCCAATCAAATCATATGCCAGTACAAGCGCTAGCCAATCAAACCGTGTGCTTGTGTGTCCGGGGCGGGAGATTAATGTGATTGGTTGTTAGTCGCGCTCCAGACACGCCCACCGGCAAGCTTCAACGCAACGGAACCATGTGGACGTATCGTAAGAGTCCAATGGAGGCGTTTCAGGCATTGGGGGAGTGTCTGGGAGACAAAGTCCCTGTGAAGGGAACTTTACCCTTAGCAGACCCTTTACGTGCACAAAAAACACACGTTTTAAAACAGGAAGGGAAAATCCCAAAAAGCACAATAGGGCCTCTTTAACTTCAAAATGTTAGTTTGGTGAAGCTTTAGTTCAGGAGTTAGTGTGGAAATGGTAAATAGACTGCATTTTTTCCGGTCTTTTTTCCGACTCCTCAAATGGCTTTTACATATACAAGTCAGCATTCACCCTTGACATCAATTCATACAGAGTCAGAGGCTGCCATACAAGGCGCCACCTGCTCATGGAAGCTAGCATGGTTGGCTATGCCATTGAGAGCAACACAGGGTTGAGTATGTTGCCCAAGGACATGCTGTGGCAAAAACTTGTATTTTGTTGTTGTTGAAGAACTCATGGGCCAGGTTGCTAATGAATGGTTATAGGCACAGTTGGGAGACAGAAAATATCAAGTAGCTTTGTGTTTACATGGCTACATTCAGAGTTTCTTTAGTGTGCACAGGAAAAGGGGTCAATAGAGCAAGGTGAGAAGAGAAGGATGCAGTCAGGTGAAATGCAGAGAGCAGGGCACACCATTGTTGTCCTTTGCTATTCTTCTTCTGTCCTCTCCCCGGTGGGATGATTTGCTATTGATTAGCAGTCTGGACTCCAACTCCAGCGGTTAATAGTAGCCCAAATGCTTGCACAACACACACACACACACAACACACACACACACACACACACACACACACACACACACACACACACACACACACACACACACACACACACACACACACACACACACACACACACACACACACACACACACACACACACACACACACAACACACACACACACACACACACACAAAAAACAAGCACATCTCATCAACATACTCTTTATCTTTTAATAACGTGTGCCAGACTTATAAGTCAACAAGCAGCTGCGTACATGTGTCATTCCAGCTGTTATTAACTGTTAATAACTGTGTTGTGAGTCTGCAATGCATTTATGGTGGAAAAAGCACAGGTATACCTGTATGTTCAATTGACAAAGGTGTCTTGATTATTAAGTAAAATAACGGTGCCAGTGTCCTCATATCGGGACACAACGTTAGCAGTCATGAATTTTTTTTTCACTACATAAGAAAATTAAAGATAAAATAAGGTTAAGATTGCATTTATTGAAAGCCAAAGCTGGTCAGCACACAGGAGTTGGCCACCGGTTGAGTAGGCCCAGTCTCCATCCAAATACGTAACAGAACTTCAGACAAGTTTAAGTTTCCTCTTATGAAAACTCATGTGATGACCAGAGCTCTCTCGTTTAAGAGCATTAAAGTAGGGATTGTGATTGGCAGGCACCTTATCATAGATGTTTAAAGATAACTAGATCCAGCCAATTTACAACTTTTAGGACATAATGATTTAAATAAGGGCTATTCAAGCGTTCCAACTTGGTTGTTAATTTTTTTTCTCAAATTAAATGATCAGCTGATTTAAAGACGGATGTTTCCCAATTTAAGTCAATGACAACATGTTTTTCTGGGCCCAATGACGTCGCATGACTTACATGGAAGTTGTAGTACCACCGTCTGACCACTTATTCGACTGCCAGGTCACTTCTCGGGAGCTTACACCTGACACACTAGGCATTTGCACCTGCTGGGATGTATATCGCTTAGAGGGTTCATGGAAATAGAACATCCAAGATGTATGATTCCAACTGCAGACAGGGGCTACTAGAGACCATGACTTTGTGTGTTGATCTAATGTTAGCTGAAAGTCTATACTTATAATGTACTTTGGTTTACAGTACATTCAGTTATTTTGGGGGCAGAAACAAGACATACAGTTTAGCAGTTGTTCTCATACAGACCTTTTCCAGATTTTAACACAGTGTAATATATGTACATTTCTTGTCCTTCAACAACCTCTTTTATACACACTCCCATCAGGCTGTACTGTAGGTGGGTGTGCTGTCGAGTAATCTCTTATACAGAGGCAGAGGGAGGCAGTGGAGGGTGGAAATTAGGTTTTCTGCCTCCTCCCACTCCTCACCTCCCCCTTCAGCCTTTGTGCCCAGTGCCCACTTGTTTATTCAGACTTACCTAGAAAACCTGCATCCATAACCCAAATGAGATAGTGTTCATCATTTGTTGACATGTTTTAGGCTTTCTTTCTGCTGCTGTCTAAGAGTAAAGCTTTTCTGGCAGTTGAGATCTAGTATGCCCCCTAAAGGTTGAAACAGGTCATAGCAGAGGTGAGCATTAACAGACATCCTTCAGTGTTTGCAGAAGTGTACACCAGAGCAACAGAGAACACAATAGCCCCCTCTTCTCCGTTCTTTCTGCTTTCATCCCTCCCCCTCCCCTCCCCCCCTCCCCACCAACTCTATGTCCCATTCATGCATTAGAATAGTTCACAGGGGCGCTCCCTGCTTCACAGGTAATAATAAGACCCGTTCCAAAGGCTGCCTTCCACATGGAGGTTCCTCTTGAATAGCCAACACAAAGTGAGAGCATGTAGCGGGTATGAATGGCCTCCTGGGTGCAACGTATCATTCGTGGAAATCCAATCTCTCCGCTCATTCTTTAAGTGGACCAAAGGTGATATCGAAAGGGATTGTCAATGCATCAGTTTCCCCCCTTTCACATTCTCATATCTTTTTGTACCCAGTGCCAGTTGTAGTCTGTGAATGTTGATGAGCACGGGATCAAGGACGTATAGAGATCTTATATCGACATGAACCTGAGCAAAGAGCGTTTTTCAATAGGAGTACAGACCTTGGTTTGAGGCAGTGAGGTATTTTTGGCAATGCTCACCATTCAACCTTCAATATTACACATCAGCGTTAGTATCTATGTGAAGGCCTTTTATCGAAACTCAAGAGCTGTCCTCCATGTTTCACTTGCACTTTTAGTATTATCATTTTTTTTTTTTATAGTGTTTATAATTGTTGGTGTAACATTAAGTATAATACAAAAATGAAGGTTTTTTTGTTGTTGCGTGAAACAGTTCTGGGCCGTTATGGGATTGGATGCAGCTGACCACTGTTTCCAGTCATTAGATGGACCCATTCTTAGTATCTGGGGCGGCCTCTCCTAGTCCTATCACATCACGTCAGTTGCTTTGAGTTTCTGTAAATTGTTTTATTTAATCTGGAAAAAAGAGATTGTAGTGACTGCGATACGGTAACAAACAATAATCAGAGTTTCAGAGCGCTGTCAATGAGAGCGCTGTCAATGACTTGATAACAGACATGTGTTGCAGCACTAGGTTGTATCACTGTCAGGTATACGCCTGGAGGAGATAATGTGTTAAATTGTGTGTGTGTGTGCATTCATGTGTTTGTTTTGTCTGTCAAAGGCCAATCCCTCATACTGCTGCGCACATTTCTGATGCATGCTCAAGGACCTCTCGTGGCCGTGGTGACTTGTTTTTTTTCTGTTCAATGTTTTTGTAGGTCATTGACAACTGCTTCAGTTTGGAATCTTGTTTCCGCTCTGAATCGTTAATTGCTCCTTTCCAGATTTGCAAGCCTGGTTGAGTCCAGTAGTTTCCTGATATGATTTTTGCCAACAAGCCCAGTGCAACGTGTGCGTTTGTTTGGCAGGAGAAATAGATAAAGAGACACAGTTGTCTACAATCAGAGAAAAGAGAAAGGTAAGCAGTGGGCAGTGTCAAGAGGCAGTAAATGTTCTGGGAATATTACCCATGAATAAACACTGCAGTTCCTCATTAGCAAACAAGTTCCTGTGTGGTGCTTCAGCTAAAAAAAATACAAACTCTAATACTAGGTTGAAGTCATGACCCGCCCTACTCTGCATTTCGATTCGGTAGTACCAGTTGCCATTGCTGTTTGGATTGGTTTGCCATGTGGAGTAAGATTGGTTAGGGTTAGGGTAAAACCATCAGTGGCAGAGTGGGACGAGACTTTTCATTGTGCATAATGATGAGCTGTTTGCAGGTAGAGTGTGTATTTGAAAGTGTGTAGGACCTTTGAAGCAATAGCGGACTCTGGGACTATTGGGCTTTCAGCATGGATGGAACTGGGTACAGCATTGGGGGCAGGGCGCATTCCTAGGAAAGTTGCGTAGTGGTGCATGAAGCCAAAATGGTTTGAATCAGAGGTCGCGTTACCGAATATTTTCCGTCTATGACGGATTTTTTTTAACAATGACGGACAAATCTGAAAGCAGTCCGTTGTTTTGACAAATTAGAACAAACTCGGAACAGCGCCAAAGTTTCCCCGCAGCGAGGCTCCGGTGTTATGCCGTGTTATGCATGCCCTCCAAAAAGGAAATCATACCGTTTCCAAACCTAACTGTGCCGTACAAATCATTGAAATGTCTGAGTTTTGGCTTTACGCTGTGCACGCTCCCGCGAGGTGCAGCAGCCATGCATAACACGGCGCATGTGAACTGTCCCCCCCCCCCCCCGTTGACAGTTCACGAGCATGCTCCCCCCCCCACCCACAGTTGTGTAAAGGCCGACGGGTAATTCTGGATTTTGACGGAAGTTTTACGATCCTGTCCGTCAAAATGACGGGCAGCGAAAAAGTCTAGCGCAACCTCTGGTTTGAATACAAACATACTCGAATCACCAGGGGTTCAGGGACCATAGTGCATGTGCTCTTCAGTTTTCCTTAAACCTTGCCTCCAATCAGCTGAATTTGAACCTACTGATTGAAGTAGGTACTACATTGAAGTACAGTGTATTTAAGTGTTCGTTTAAGTATCTGCCGATTTACAGACTTCTCTTTCCGAATGAACTCAATGGGAAAAGTACATTTTGGCCGAATGACAGGGAAGTCTTCCATAATTTCGCCACTAGAAAAACTTTGAGGTGGGGCGATTGTGGTTTGTATTAATTCAGTTCAACATTACAGCAATGGAAGTTGCAACCCTCCTGGTGGAGATCTGCACGCTCCTGGTTCTATATATAATCAATACATTTACTTCAAATAGATAACTTTATTATTTCTCATTTTAGCTGATGCTTTTATCCAACGCAACTTACATATACTTCAATATCGTGGACATCGAGAGCTATTTGGGGTTACATATCTTGCCCTAAGATACTTCAACATGTCTACTGCAGGGGCTAGGGATCAAACCACTAACCCTATGATGGGTAGACCCCTGTACCACAGCCGCTATGTTGTCTAAACGATGTTAACGAAGTGTAGTAAACAGCATCAATGGTATTTGCTGTGTATGTATACTAGCATTAGCCAAGCAATAACACCCACATTAACATTTGCACACAATAGGACACACAGCTGCATGATACACAAGAGAAAGTCCTCACGTTCACAAACACATAGACATTAGCGTCTGCAGGGTCTTTCTTAACTGTGGCATGACAGAAGAGACAAGCACTTTGTCTCCTCTCCCTCATCTCCTGTCTGCCGAGTCTCCTCCATCTATTCATTTCCTTCATCAGGCGGCCATCTCTCACTCTGTCCATCTCACCGTCGGCCCGCTCTGTCGTTCCCACCTCCCTCTTTCTTTGCCACTCTGTTCTTTTTCTTTGTGCGGTGTGGTGAGCGCTGACAGCTCTGGCAGAGACAAAGTGCTGATGCTGGGCTTAAAAGTGACCGCCCCTGTCCTGCAGCCACACAGTTGGGGAGCCAGAGATCCATCACCCCATGGCAGAGCCAGCGCAGTACAGAGAGAGAGAGAAGGGCGGATGGAGGGAGGCGGGGAAGTGTGAGGGCCGGTGGAAGTACACATTCTGCAAATCAGAAATGATCTCACCATTGCGGTGTTTCAACAGGATTAGTAAGACCCTGCATGAGAGTTGTGAGGTGGCTGATCAGGTGCCATATTGATGCCATGACCAACCATATATAAGTTATTCATTTTCAATTCAAAATGTTCAGTGCCAGTAAAAGTTTTCTGCTCCAATAATTGGTAGGATAATTTGGTACTAATGTTAAAGCCATACAATGTGATACTAAATAGATAACAACATCTTTAATTTACAAATGGAGAGTTGAATTTATTTGTAAGAAAATGCACTCTTGCTCATTTATTTACCTGGTCAGAGGGCTGTATTACGCACAAGTTCTATACCGCCAGGGTTTCTTTGCCTAAGCCGACCATCAAAAACCTAAAATCCTTACCAGAGATGGCACAACAATGCTGGTTATTAAGTGTAATCTTGTTCTGTGGTTTTCCATTGGTTTTTAACCACTGCTTTCTTTCATAGGCTTTTTGGTGCATTTCATTCTTCCACCACTACTGCCAAATGTCAAAAATATTGTTACACCAAAAGGTAATATAAATTCATCAGTAATGTATATTAATTGACTGCCTGTCGCACCAGAGAAAGTGTTTTTATGCTTAGAACAAGAACTTGGGATTGCAATCTCTGCTGATGCCTGTGACCTAAGATTTTCATCGTCATAACTACACAAAATAAGTAAAAATAAAAAACCTTGAAGTATGGGAGGCTATTCTTAATATTTTTCGCCATAGTTCAATAATTGATCTGTAACAATGCCTTTGGATATTTTAGAGTTTCCAAAGATTCAATGATTAAAGTCCAGGCGTCGTGCTACATTCAACAACACCTCTCTCTTATACGATAAGTGTTAACAAGAATTTTGGAACACTCAATTCTGGTCCTGCCCAAATTTAAATACTTCTGGACTATTATTTCTGACTGTATATCCAAGGCCTTTAACCAAACCAGATCAAGATCTCCTACTTCCTATCTTAAGATCATTAGTTAATCCCTTCATTAATAAACTCAAAGTTTAGTGTTCAAGCTTAGCTATTTGCTAAATTGCAAATAAAAATGACATGTGCATCTTGCTGCCATATTCAATGCTATAGATTTGAAGAAATAAATGATGCACATTGTGTTTTTCCCCTTGAATATTAACGAGCATGATCGGGTGGAACAAACATGTTTCCATTGCATTATTTATGTTTTACTTAATAACATTCAGATTCAGGGACATCTTTATTATACTCTAAACTAAACATGTTCTCTACTCCTGTTTCATTTTGATCCCTCCAGATCCCAATAGTGAAACAACCTTCAACTCATGGTAAAAGCCCGATCCATGTTTCTGTTTTGTTCAATATCTAATTAATATTGTAATTCTTTGAATCCCACTCAGAAACATAATAACCTTAAAGAATAGGCTTTAATGTAATGTGACATTGACAACTTCTGGTTAAGCTCTAACTCTCTTTAACAGCATGCTGGCTCAATCTACACAAGACAGGTCCATGATGTCGAGGAGCTCTCCCACATTTAAATGCATTTGGTCTGGTCTGTTTGTATAGGGCAGGGGTGCCCAACCAGTCGATCGCGAGATGTGTCAAAAAATAGAACAACAATATTCTGTTGTAGGCTATCGTTAATGTCCTATACATAATCTTCCGGTGCCAGAATAATGCACATGAACGCATCAAAGCTTTGTGATTGGCGTGACCCCATGTGTCGAGGCGTGGCTGGTGGGCAGTGGGCACTAGTTAGCAGGGGCGGACTGGGACTAAATTCAGCCCTGGAAACTGACCCAGTCCGGCCACATGAAATGTCAAATGTTAGAAATCCGCTGTTTATTATTTAAAGTTTTACGTCCGATTCGCTCCTTTTTTCATCTCAGTACACAGCTCCAGTTTGGGCATTGGCCTGTCATCAGATTTCATTTTTAGTTGCTGCTGTAGCGGAAGTTTAGTAAAATTATTTTTGATGAAATACTCCACCCTCCATAATTGCACTTGCTTCAGTTGCTTGCTACTTTCTAAGGGCAGTGATGACAGTTACAGTACGAACTGAAGTTGATGCGATTTGGTTGGATTGTGAGGCATGACGTGATCCTCATCTGATTGGTCAATCCCTCCATTTTTTTTCACCAAGGGAAGCCAATTTCGGCTGGCCTCCTCTCACAACAGAGAGTGCAATCTACTGTTTCACCATAACATCTAGAGGGGCGCTGTTTCACTCTTTGTAAAATACTCAATGAGAATGGGGGAGAGACGGGCCGGCAGCATAATTACCGAAACTAAACGAAGTGTTTTTATGTATTTATTAATATTATAACTACAATACAAAAAAACAGGGGAAGCCTGGCATCCCTTGGCCTCCAGGAGAAAACGCCACTGAGTTCAAGGGATAATTCTCACCCACCTCTTGCTCTTGCCCTGCACTTGTATGTGCCACCAGCTCAACTCTGTCCCTCATCATGAACGCAGGAGGCTGGCTGTATATCTGAACTCGCGCCCACATCATTCTCTTCATCATCTTGCACTTGTTCTAAGCTGCTGCTGATAGTGCTTGTAGCAGCGCTGCTGCCAAAAAGGTCTGTCAATTTGCCACATTTATATGCTTCACCTGTGAGTGACTTCATATTTTTTTCTCTTGCCTTCTCGGCCCCACCTTTTTCTTTTCGTTTTCTTTGATTTTTAACCATGTTTTTTCATTCTCCCTGTCTGCCGTGGCGTCTAATCCCTTCTCTTCATGTGGCCGGTCTTTTTTCTTCTTCGTGTGTGATTATTTGACATAAAAACCACACAACTGCATTAGCGGCCGCTGTCGCCCTCTGTCGGCTGTCAGCGCAATTTAAATGATGACGTTAAACCTTTTTTTTTATTTTAAAGTGCCGGCCGTCAACGCCGCTTGACGACCGGCCGTTCTGTGGTTCTCCAGATTCTACAGATGGCCAGTCCGCCCCTGCTAGTTAGCTGAGGTTGTCCGTGTCAACCTATGGTGTCAACACAGGAGTGACAGTCCGCACACACAAGACCGCAATTATGGCAGAAGCAAAAAAGCCCAAAATATATCATTTTCACTCCGAGTGGGAGGATGATTATTTTTTTGTTTATTCCAATTCAAAGTCCATCTGTCTCATCTGCAATGCGAGTGTGGCTTTACCGAAGAAGGGTAATTTAGAGCAGCATTTCAAAACGGTGCACACACGCTACGAGACGGAATTCCCTCCTAATTCTGCCCTACGCTCTTCTGTTTGTTGCGTGCATGTGAATACATAATTATAAGTTTGTGAATGTTTAATTCATAATAAGTTGTGAATTTTAAGAGATGAGATTGTTTCATTTAATATTTTAAGTTTTGTTTCCCGTGGGAACACTGTCCCGTGGCACGTCTTTTTTTGCTTCCGGTATATTTTCCACCCTCCGCGGACTGGCCATCTGGAGAATCTGGAGAATCACAGAACAGCCGGTCTTCAAGGGCCGGCTCGTTTCGCTGACGGCGGTCACCGCCCTTCATTTTTTATGTTTTTAAAAGGCATAATTGAAGTTGCACCGACAGAGGTCCGCCGTTTCCCCGCAGTGAGGGTCCCCCCCAGGATGGGATTTTAACACCACCAACACAAAGGTGTTTGACAGAAAGCCAAATTCATACCACACACTGTACCATCCTTGAAAAACACAATTTATTGAGTTTTGACGATTTAAAGTCTTTTAAAAGTATGTGTTTTTTTTAATAAATGTTTACATGGACTGCCTCCCAACTGAGATACGGGATTGTCCCACTCTCAATAGCTTTAAAAGGTCAACTAAAACAATGGTTGAGAAACAAACAGACGTGTAATCACCGCTAAATGCACTTTAACACAGGGGTATCTCCTCTCGCACTTTATGTAGCACTTTTATCTTATCTTGCACCGTATATGCTATATTGTACTGCCATGTGGTAAATACTTGTGTATGCTGCTCTTGCGCACTTTTTGCATATCATGTATTTTGTCTTTGCTATGTTTGTAAAATGTAATTTTCTTAAATGTTTTATGTGAGGGACTGCGGATGGAAATTAACTCAAAGCTAAATCTGGCTTGATACATTTGAATGTTTTAAGTGTTCATTACTGTGCATTGTCCCTGCTAAATAAACGATAGCTGCCCGACGCGCGGGGGAAACATACTAGACCATGTTTATTCCCCTTTTCGACATGGATATAAAGCTTTCCCTCGCAAATCAGACCACATCTCACTGCTGCTGCTGCCTGCTTACAGGCAGAAACGTATGGGACAGACCGGTAACAAGGAAAGTACAGCGATGGAGTGAGGAGTCAGATTCAGCTCTGCAGGATTGCATTGCATCTAAGGAGTGGAGTGTGTTTGAGGACAACAACATCAACACACACACGGATACGGTCATCTGCTACATTGGGAAATGCATCGATAACGTGGTACCGAAGGTTTCTGTACGAACATTCCCAAATCAAACGCCGAGGTGAGGTGCGTGGCAAGCTGAAAGTGCGCACTATCGCGCACAGAGCTGGAGATTTGGAGGAGTTCAGAAAATCTAGGTATGAACTCCGGAGAGCAATTAGCTGTTACGGTGAGCAGGAATCAGGACCCAAATGCAGATTAAGTGACAAAAATAGTTCCTTTATTTCAAGGCTATATATACGTACAGACAGAACAGGACACTCACCGAAGACCACGTCAATACACAAGACAACCCGACAAAGAGAGACAGAAAACCCAGAACTTAAATACACCCAGGACTAATCACATAAACACGAGACAGGTGAGGAGGGAGGAGAAAACACAGAGGCACCAGGTGAACACAATCGGGTAATCAGGGAGGGAAACACACAGAAAGCAAACAGGCAGGAAACGGGGGTGAACACTTTACAAAATAAAACAGGAAACCCAAAGATAGAAAAAGACAAGAAAAACACCAACACAGACAGATCCTAACAGTACCCCCCCTCAAGGGACGGATCCCAGACGTCCCAAAACAAAAAAAAGTCCAAAACCTCAAGCAGGGTGAATGGAGGGGGTCCGGAGGAGGGACGCATCACTAAGCCACCAGGGTGGGTGGAGGGGGTCAGGAGGACGGGACTGAACTGACCGCCCAGGGGCACGGCAGAGGACCAGGAAGGGGTCTCGGGCGGACGGCCCCGGGGCAAGGCAGAGTCCAAAAAGGGGGACTCGGGCGGACGGCCCGGGGGCAAGACAGAGTCCAAGGTGGGGACCATGGAGGGGCGAAGGCAGCGGCAGGAAGAGTCAGGGGGCCGGGCTCGAGGGCGAAGACCGCGGCTCTCAGGGGGCCGGGCTCGAGGGCGAAGACCGCGGCTCTCAGGGGGCCGGGCTCGAGGGCGAAGACCGCGGCTCTCAGGGGGCCGGGCTCGAGGGCGAAGACCGCGGCTCTCAGGGGGCCGGGCTCGAGGGCGAAGACCGCGGCTCTCAGGGGGCCGGGCTCGAGGGCGAAGACCGCGGCTCTCAGGGGGCCGGGCTCGAGGGCGAAGACCGCGGCTCTCAGGGGGCCGGGCTCGAGGGCGAAGACCGCGGCTCTCAGGGGGCCGGGCTCGAGGGCGAAGACCGCGGCTCTCAGGGGGCCGGGCTCGAGTGCGAAGACCGCGGCTCTCAGGGGGCCGGGCTCGAGGGCGAAGACCGTGGCTCTCAGGGGGCCGGGCTCGAGGGCGAAGACCGCGGCTCTCAGGGGGCCGGGCTCGAGGGCGAAGACCGGACAGCTCCGGAGGCCGGGCAGGAGCCGGTGTCGACCGGACAGGATCCGGAGCCGGTGGGACAGGTGTCGGCAAGATTCCCCACGGAATAGGACCAGGAGTTGGCAGGACCCCCGGCAGGAGGGCAGTCGGCGGGACCCCCAATGGGACAGGACACAGGATTGGCAGGACCCCCGGCCGGAGCGCAGTCGGTGGGACCTCCAACAGGACAGGACATGGGGTTGGCAGGACCCCTGGCAGAAGCGCAGTCGGCGGGACCCCCAACGGGACAGGACATAGGGTTGGCAGGACCCCCGGCAGGAGAGTAGTCTGTTGGACCTCCAACGGGACAAGGCATGGAGTTGGCAGGACCCCCGGCAGAAGAGTAGTCCGCGGGACCTCCAACGGCACAGGACCTGGAGCTGGCAGGACCCCCGGCAGAAGAGCAGTCCGCGGGACCTCCAACGGCACAGGACATGGGGTTGGCAGGACCCCCGGCAGAAGAGTAGTCTGCGGGACCTCCAACGGCACAGGACATGGAGTTGGCAGGACCCCCGGCAGAACAGTAGTCCGCGGGACCTCCAACAGCACAGGACCTGGAGCTGGCAGGACCCCCGGCAGAAGAGCAGTCCGCGGGACCTCCAACGGCACAGGACATGGAGTTGGCAGGACCCCCGGCAGAAGAGCAGTCTGCGGGACCTCCAACGGCACAGGACATGGGGTTGGCAGGACCCCCGGCAGAAGAGTAGTCTGCGGGACCTCCAACGGCACAGGAAATGGGGTTGGCAGGACCCCCGGCAGAAGAGCAGTCTGCGGGACCTCCATCGGCACAGGACACAGGGTTGGCAGGACCCCCGGCAGGAGAGTAGTCGGTGGGGCCTCCAACGGCACAGGACATAGGATTGGCAGGACCCCCGGCAGGAGAGTAGACGGCGGGACCTCCAACGAGACAGGACAAAGGGTTGGCAGGACCCCCGGCAGGAGAGTAGACGGCGGGACCTCCAACGGGACAGGACATAGGGTTGGCAGGACCCCCGGCAGGAGAGTAGTCGGCGGGGCCTCCAACGAGACAGGACAAAGGGTTGGCAGGACCCCCGGCAGGAGAGTAGTCGGCGGGGCCTCCAACGGGACAGGACACAGGGGTGGCAGGACCCCCGGCATGAGAGTAGTCGGCGGGGCCTCCAACAGCACAGGACACAAGGTTGGCAGGACCCCCGGCAGGAGAGTAGACGGCGGGACCTCCAACGGGACAGGACATAGGGTTGGCAGGTCCCCCGGCAGGAGAGTAGTCGGCGGAGCCTCCAACGAGATAGGACAAAGGGTTGGCAGGACCCCCGGCAGGAGAGTAGTCGGCGGGGCCTCCAACGGCATAGGACATAGGATTGGCAGGACCCCCGGCAGGAGAGTAGACGGCGGGACCTCCAACAAGACAGGACAAAGGGTTGGCAGGACCCCCGGCAGGAGAGTAGTTGGCGGGACCTCCAACGGGACAGACATACGATTGGTAGGACCCCCGGCAGAGGAGTAGTCGACGGGGCCTCCAACGGGACAGGACATGGAGTTGGCAGGACCCCCAGCGGAACCTCCAACGGACCAGGACATTGGGTAGGGTCTTGAGACGTGACTCGAGAGGAGACTCGAGAGGGGAACCAAGGGGGAACTCGAGAGGGGACTCGAGAGGAGACTCGAGAGGGGAACTAGAGAGGGGACTCCAGAGGGGACTAGAGGAGAGACTAGAGGAGGAACTGGAGAAGGGAACTCGAGAGGGGACTCGAGAGGGGAACTAGAGAGGGGAACTAGAGAGGGGACTTGAGGAGGGACTAGAGAGGGGACTTGAGGAGGGACTAGAGGAGGGGACTGGAGAGGGGACTGGAGAGGGGACTCAAGAGGGGACTGGAGAAGGAACTCGAGAAGTGACTTGAGTAGGGACTAGAGATGGGACTAGAGGAGGGACTAGAGGAGGGACTCGGGAAGGGACCAGAGAGGGGACTAGAGAAGTGACTAGAGGAGGGACTTGAGAAGGGACTAGAGATGGAACTCGAGAGGTGACTTGAGATGGAACTCGAGAGGGGACTTGAGATGGAACTCGAGAGGGGACTTAAGAGGTGACTTGAGAGGGGACTCGAGAAGAGACTCAAGAGGTGACTGGAGAGAGGGCTTGAGAGGTATCTCGAAAGGGAATTCGAGATGGGACTCGAGAGGGAACTGGAGAGGTGACTTGAGAGGGAACTCGAGGTGGGACTAGAGGTGGGACTAGAGAAGGGACTAGAGAAGGGACTAGAGAAGGGACTCGGGAAGGAACCAGAGGAGGGACTAGAGAGGTGACTAAAGGGGGGACTGGAGAAGGGACTAGGGAAGTGACTAGAGGAGGTACTTGAGAAAGGACTTGAGAAAGGAATTGAGTAGGGACTAGAGAAGGGACTAGAGAAGGGACTAGGAAAGTGACCTGAGGAGGGACTAGGGAAGGGACTAGAAAAGAGACTAGAGAAGGGACTAGAGAAGAGACTAGAGAAGGGGCTCGGGAAGGGACCAGAGGAGGGACTAGAGAGGTGACTAAATGAGGGACTGGAGAAGGGATTAGAGAAGGGACTAGGAAAGTGACCTGAGGAGGGACTAGGGAAGGGACTAGGGAAGGGACTAGAGAAGGGACTATGGCAGCTGGGGCCAGGACTGGGTCTGGAACCATGGCTGCTGGGGCCGGGACTGGGGCCGGGACCATGGCTGCTGGGGCCAGAACTGGGGCTGAAACCATGGCTGCTGGGGCCTGTACTAGGTATGGAACCATGGCCGGAAACATGGCTGCTGGGGCCTGTATTGGGGCTGTAACCATGGCTGCTGGGGGCTGAACTGGTTCTGGAACCCTGGCCCTTTGGGCTTGTGCTGCCAACCTGGCCTTGCGACTCCTTCCTTTAGGAGCCATTTGGAGGCTCCGTGGACCTCGAAAGGCCAGACGAGTACCAGCGAATGGCTCCTGGACTGTAGCAAACACTGGGTGAGAAGCAGGGGCTGACGCCAGATGGACCACACCAATGCGTGTGGTATCAAAACGGGAGTTGGGAGGCCTGGGGCTGTCAGGCAGGGGATAACACACCGTGAGAAAATCCAAAATCCTGCCCGATAAGAATTTAACCAAGCCTGGCTTCTCCATAGTAATCCGGCGTGCCTCTGCCAGAACAGCCTCTCGCTGCTGAACCCTGGACGTTCCCAACCATCGATACGAGCAGTCATCCAAAGCAAAGGAAAACTCCAATAGCTCCTGCTCAAAAGGATCTGCTGGGCCCATATTTTGGTCGGGTTGTAATGTTACGGTGTGCAGGAATCAGGACCCAAATGCAGATTAAGGGACAAAAATAGTTCCTTTATTTCAAGGCTATATATACGTACAGACAGAACAGGACACTCACCGAAGACCACGTCAATACACAGGACAACCCGACAAAGAGAGACAGAAAACCCAGAACTTAAATACACCCAGGACTAATCACATAAACACGAGACAGGTGAGGAGGGAGGAGAAAACACAGAGGCACCAGGTGAACACAATCGGGTAATCAGGGAGGGAAACAGACAGAAAGCAAACAGGCAGGAAACGGGGGTGAACACTTTACAAAATAAAACAGGAAACCCAAAGATAGAAAAAGACAAGAAAAACACCAACACAGACAGATCCTAACATTAGCAGTGCAAAGACAAGGTGGAATCTGACTTCAAAGGCTGTAACACCCAGAACATGTGGGCGGGACTAAGAACACTGACAGACTACAAAGGAGCAGCGGGAGTGTCTGTGTACGCATCTCTCCCAGATGAGCTGAACAGTTTTTTTGCACGATTCGAGAGCAGCCAGACGGGGGGTGCAGAGAAGGATCAGGAGCCCTGCCCTTTTGTCTTAAACAGGGCAGATGTGTGCAAATCCTTTAAAAGGGTCAACCCACACAAGGATCCTGGACCTGATGGCATCCCTGGCCGTGTTCTCAGGGTGTGTGCAGTTCAGCTGGCAGAGGTGTTCATAGACATCTTCAACAGGTCCCTGCTGCAGTCTGTAGTCCCCACATGCTCCACCATCGTTCCTGTCCCCAAAAAGACAAAAATCACCAGCCTCAATGACTACCGCCCAGTAGCACTCACCTCTCTCATGATGAAGTGCTCCTCCCTCCCTGATTCTCTGGACCCCCTGCAGTTTGCCTACAGAGCAAACAGGTCCACAGACGACACCATAGCGCTCACCATCCACACTGCCTTCTCACACCTGGACCAGAGGAACACATATGTGAGAATGCTGTTCATTGATTACAGCTCAGCATTCAATACCATTGTGCCCTCCAAGCTGGCCATCAAGCTCAGAGACCTCGGGCTCAACAGCGCCCTCTGTGACTGGATCCTGAACTTCCCGACGGGCAGACCCCAGGCAGTGCGGGTGGGAAACATCACATCCTCCACCCTGATCCTCAACACCAGAGCCCCTCAAGGCTGCGTGCTCAGCCCTCTCCTCTACTCCCTGTTCACTCACGACTGCGTGGCCACACACAGCTCCAACACCATCATGAAGTTTGCTGACGACACGACCGTCATCGGCCAGATCACCGACGGCGACGAGACGGCGTACAGAGAGGAGGTCGAAAACCTGACATCTTGGTGCCAGAATAACAACCTCCATCTCAACGTCAGCAAAACCAAGGAGCTGATTGTGGATTACAGGAAGCAGCAGAGAGAGGGACACGCCCCCATCACCATCCGACGGCACGCTTCGCTGAACGTCACGCTTCGCCGAACTGCATTGTGGGAGTAAAGCGTAGCAGAGCAATGTTCTACTTTTGAAGCTTCGACGGAAGCGTCAGCCAATCGAATAATATGCCAGTACAAGCCAATCAAACCGCGTGCTTGTGTGTCCGGGGCGGAGATTAATGTGATTGGTTGTTGGTCGAGCGTCAAACACACCGCCGGCAAGCTTCAACGCACGCCGCCATGTGTAAGTTCCGTAAGGCTTTACAGAGGGTGGTGATAACTGCACAGCACATCACCAGGACAGAGCTGCCATCCATGGAGGACCTTTACTCCCAGCGGCTCAGGAAGAAAGCCCTCAGGATTATAAAATACCCCCATCACCCCAGCCACAAACTGTTCTGTCTGCTGCCGTCCAGACTAAAACCACCAGACTCAGAGACAGTTTCATCCCACAGGCCATAAGACTGTTAAACACCTGAACTGTTGAAACAACATCCACAATATTCATCTGGCTGCTACTTAAAAAGTATTTATCTATTTACCTAATATATCATATTTCAATGACTTGCATATAGACACTTATTGCAATATTTCACTTTTTAAAATTATTTTTCTTCTTCTATTTACTATTTACTTGCACTATATTTTTCTGTTTATCTGTGTTTTGTGTTGCACTGTTGGAGAAGCCTGTGACACAAGATTTTCATCGACATAACTACACTGTAGCTATGTTCGTTTGACAAATAAAGAACCTTGAACCTTGAGAACAAGGTACGTTTAAATGTAGGAGGTAAAGTGTAGCCAAACAACTCTTGCACTGTTAATATTTCAACCCTTCAGCTAGAAAGTGTAACCATAAACTAGACTTTATGCATATGTGCAAAACTGGATTTTTGTTTGATTTTACTTTCGAGAGTGATGTGCTGTTCCTGTTCCAAGGAATGAGAGGAGCTGATCTAAATGCAGAAGTTTACAGATTAATATCACTGCAAACTGCGAAGAACACAACTCAAGTAGTTCAGCTACACAAGAAAACAATGTTGTTAGAACGTGACACAGTGACTTGGACTCAACGCAACGACTTGACACAAAATTCCAACAACAAAAGTCTTTACTACATTTAGGAAACAAAGTCCCTCTTAAGAGGAAAGCTTTGCAAAGACAAAAGGTAAAAAATACAATACTAAAGAAAAGTGGCTCTTGGTACAAACCAAATAAAGTTCCTAGAAACTGCTGGCTCTTGTGACGTGGCATGAAACAAGACAGACTGAAACAGATAAAAGGGAGATGAGGACTATAGAGGGGTTAATGGGACACAGGTGGCAACAATCAAGGGGGGGAGGGCTGACAATCTCACTGGCAGGAGAACACACAATGGTAGGAAGTCAAGGGTTCTGAAACGAGAAGGAAAGGTAAGTACAAAAAAACAGGAAGTGCAATGACAGAAAGACATTAGTGACTGTAATGTTTGAACTAACTAAACGTGACATGATTAAGCAAGAACAAAACATGGAACAATGAACAAGCTAAGTGTGATGTTACAGATGTATGCCACATGTGTTATTTTGAATAAAGGCCAGGGTTGGTTGATGCTTTAAACTGCAAAAGTCTGCGTGTGTGTGAGAAGGTCTGGAGTCGGTATAAGTATGCAAAGGTGTAAAGGTCCTGTGTTGAAAGGGGGAGGGAGGGGGGGCAAGACTGAAAGAGTGCCGGCTGGGTTGTCTCCAGGATGGAGGGGGGGCATTAATCATTATTGGCGCACACCTTCGTCCCCGACGCACCCTGACGGCCCTTCCACCCCTGACATAAATCATCATTCCCCCACAATAGATCCCCTCTCTTTGCGATGCCGGGGAAAAAGTGTGCTAGTCGTATTGATTTTCCCTTTTCTCCTCTCCACCTGCCCCCACCCCCTTCCCCCCCCAGCCTCCACCAGCCCGCCGCATTGCTGTGTCATTATGAAACATAACTGATCTGAAATTCATAGAATACTAAATAAAGTTTATGAGGGCACTCTACTGTTTGCCCCCCCACCACCTACACACACACATGGATGCTTGAGAAGTAAACATGGCGAGGGGGAAAAAAGGGAATGAAAAAAAACTATATAAAAATTACAAAGCGTGCACAGTGCTATTATACTTCTATTGATTTGTTTTTGAAGCACACCTAGGCTTAGAAGAGTCGCTTGAAGAGATTAGAAATGGCCCAGAAAAAGAGAAGGAAGGAGAGACGAGGGGTGTGGGAGTGGGGGGGGGTGTGGGGGGGGGGGCGCTGTTGAAAGGAAAAATAATAATATGACAATTTTAAGGATTAGAGAGAGGAGGAGGAAGGAGATGATGCCATTCAAAAGGCCCGAGGTTAAAAAAAACTACTATAAGAAACATGCAATGTCCTGTTCCAGAAACAGATATCTGAATACATTTTGTACGTTTTGCATGAGTCATAAGACTTCTGGTGTGTGTCTATTGGTTTAAAGGACTTAACAACATATTTGGGGTTTGATTGGTCATATAGGTCTAAAACCTGTGTAACATAATATATCTGAGGACTATGTGTCTGTGGCGCATGGGTTAAATGGGTGTCTACCAATCAGAGTGTCAATCCCCAGCCCCTGCAGTCAACATGTTGAAGTGTCAAAGGGCAAGATATTTAACCCTTTGTAAGTCTTAGGTAAGGAAGTGTAGGTAAGTTGTTTCAGATAAGAGCTAAAGGACATGTAATGTGGCATGAGGACAGAAGAGCACATGCCCTACTTTTGTTTAAATCTCATCTGCTCCCCTACTCCAGATTCTCCTCATTCTTTCTATTTATGACGTCAACATTTCTCAAATATGTGTCTTTATGTGTTGGGTGTGGGAAACAAACTCTAAACTAAAAAAATCATGCATGCTAAAATAAAAGTACAACTGGTTTTTCAATAATACACTTGAGATGAAGAAGCTATTTACACTGATTTTGAGAATCTGATATAGTGGAATATGAATAACTATGCCATCAACCTATCATGAGAAATATGTACAACATTAACTTATGTTCAACCTATCACAAAGCATCACAAATAGACACACTTTCCAAAATGTTAATATTCATATTTTTATTCAATTTTATTTGACAATTTACTAAATAAATGAAAAGTTTATTTTATCTTTTTATTGCACATTATTTTTGTATATTTTATATAGATATCTATATTAATATTTTTGTGTCTGTTATTTATTTAATTAAAACATGTGGCAACTGTCACAAAACCGCAATTCACCGGGATAAATGAAGTATTTTCTTCCACAGTGTCATTTTTGATACTTCCACTAGAACATCTTCATATTTGACACATAGGGCCTTGACTGTCACAGAGAGAGCAGCTTAGGTAAATATGAAAAAGGTAAATATTTGGAGAATACCAAAACTATTCCAACGGGTTCAGTCCTTAGAGGCCACGCTGCTGGCCTTTCATCCGCTCACTAGAAAACGTGAGAAAACAAACCTCAATTCAAAATCTCAATTCCAGCTTGTGCACTTTTACACACCTATACCTAACTTGGCCCCCCACACACACCACCCTTCCCCAACCCATTTTACCCACTTCAATCTCAGCTCTGGGCCGTAGATTAGCCCAGCATGGCGATGGAGGAGAGTTGACAGGTGGGAGTGGGAGAGCAGGAAAGAGAGACTGAGTGGATATTGGTGGCAGAAGTGGGATTCTCAACCTGGCCGGGATTAGAGTCTGGAGTTGAGGGGATATTAATGTAAAATGGAGGGGACAAGTGTGCTCCTGTCCAATTACGCTGCACCCTGTCACTGCCAACCAGGGTGCAAACAACAGGAGGAAAGGATTAATTGCCTTGGACTCTGCCCCCACTACAGGCCCAATTATGGCAACATATTGGCTCCCAGCGCTGGTGCAACCACTGCTGTGCAGGGAGATTGTGTGACATTTTCAGCGTAGTCTTCAGAGGTCAGAAAGAATGGAGGAAGGGTTGGTGGAGAGGGTATCAAAGTAAGAATACTACAGACTTCTCACCTGCGACCTGGCAGCTTGACACAATGTTACATTAATTATTTTTCAGTCTATTTTTCTATCATAAAAACTGTAAGCTGTATATTTCTATTCCTGTAGAATGTAACATGGGGTTTTATTGCTTTTGTTTTAAATGTTGCTGCTGTCAATGTGAATGTCAATGTGTATATCCAAAACATTTACAGACCTTGTATAATAATACATATGTTTAATCATTTAAAAAATGTAATGATAACCATCTTTCAAAAATAAAATGTAAAATGTCCATATCATAAACCAAGCCTGAACATTTCATGCAAACAAACTAAATTCTGCAACCTGATAAAATAAGAAAAAAATAGACAATATCAAAATATTATTTTAAGAGTTAAATATAAACAAGCAAAATAAAAATAATACAAGTATTGGAGATATTGAACATATATATATTTGCTTATTTTGATTGACAGATAAAATACTTTGTGATGCAAACTGCAAATATATAAATCAATGGAAAAAAATCGGTTGTGTAAAATACAAAAGATCTTTGCAAAGAGACATTTTGAGGTAAAAAATGCTAAAGCGAAAAGAAAGCAGGGCAGCATATTATTGAACAACTCTGAGCTACACAAGTTGTAAATGGCCGATTGAACCCATTGACATTGGGGTTATTGTGCGGAGTATATAAAAGTCCTCCAGAGGAAACATAATACTACACTGGTCCTCTGTGAATGAAGAGGATAATTAATTGACCTTCACGATTATCATTGGTACACTGGCCCTTTGAAAATGTATTGAGGCTTTATGTAAGTGGTCTATTTGTTTCCCTTACAATATCCAATGTTTAAGATAGGTTAAGGATGTTGGTACCACTTTACAATAAGACTACCCTTATAAAGGGTTTACAAATAGTTTGTAATTCATTTATTAATTAGATCGTGAACACTTTATAAATCATTAATAAGCTTTTATAAGACATAAGATGAACAGGGCACCTGTGACCGGTTGCTTGCCAAATAGTGAGCCCACATTTATCTGTACTGTATACTGTATACTGTATATTGGCTACTTAGCTTACTTCGTCTTCTTCATCAGCCAGCATCCTTGGTATCTGTTGTTCACTGAGTTGATTCTCGCTGAGTAGCCAATATAAGGCTTAGTCATCTTGCCAAATAGTGAGCCTGTGTCGATGTATACAAACTATGTTAGAACTAGTTTATAAATGGTTCTTAATGATTAATAAAGTGTTTACAACCTAATTCATAACCTAATTATAAACCCTCTATGAATCCTTTATAAGGGTAGTCTTATTGTAAAGTGGTACCAGGATGTTAAATGAAATAAAAAAACGTATTCAGATTTAATAACTGAAGATTATATTCATCCAACATGGAATACATGCCTATATACACAACTGACAATACGTATGTGGTGTATGTAAAAGACTTGATCAAGGTTAAAAAAAAAATATTTCAAGAAGATGTGTCATTTACATATAACTTAAACATACACCTATATCTTAAATGTTACTTTAGCAAAAACATTTTTTTCTAATTTGTCATTTGAACAAATGAACACTACAATGGTTACTAAAGATTGTAAAGATTGTACCGTGTTATGGGATCCAGGTTTACCAGTAAACCTATTGCTGTGACTAAGATATTTTCTGTAATTCTTCATATTTCTGATGTAAATGTGTCATACGTGGGGACGTAACATTTTGGCTCTAACCTTGCAGCAGAACCAGCCAGCCAGCCTCCAGGATCTCTCAATGCATATTAAAACCCCAAATATTAGCTTGCTAAATCTGCACAAGGAAACCATCAGGGGCCCATAAATTGCCAAAACGAGCACTCTCACCTTGCAAGACGGGCAGTTCTGATTGAGGTCTTGAGATACAGACACAAAAAAGTTCCAGCAGGGGAATAGAGAACTGTACCTCAAATCTTGGCAGGTCATTAACACAATAATGGATCTAGCGAGTGTGCATGGAATGAGAGAGAACTGCATATTATATATTCATAAAAATTAGTATGGGCAAGTAAGATAGACAGTTTCACTGATGGCATGGTGAAAATGGGACAAGAAATCTTCATGTAAAGTCAGCTGATTCATGTCTTGACTTGTGAGTAAGGCCCTGCAAGATACTGGTCCTTCAGAGGGATGTTATGACGTATATTTGCCATTGGAAGAATCACTGAGGCTGACTTTTTTCTTGATGAAATCCAGTATTGAGCAAAAGGAAACCACGCAGTAGTTTCTAATCAGAGAGGGAAATGGGACTGGAGTTACTGATGGTTTCCTGTGCATACGGGAGGCACCCTGAGAACACACAAAGCGCATTGGAGCAAGCACGTTGACGGATGCCCACTTCATGAATTTTGAATTAAATTGGCCCTTGATGAATTTGGAATGTGGTACCTCTGTTCCAAAGCAATAGGAATCCAATAAATTGCTGGCGCCATACAAATAAAGCCATACATTCCCCCAGACCTAGGAATGAGCCTCAGGTGAGGAAAAATGACTGCAGCTCCAGGAAGCAGCAGCAGAGAGGGATGAGAGAGGCAAAGGCGAGAAGAGGGGAAGATGGGAAAAGAGGGCCCTGATATGAGCGAGGCTGAGAGAGGTGGCAGCAGATAGCGAGGCTCTGATATGAAGAAGAAGAAGAAGAAGCAAGAGTCAGACAAGATAGAGGGAGCCTTAAATGAAGGTGGAAGGGGGGTTTGCTGAGGGGCCTGGACTCGAGCACATTAGCCCTGTCCTTTTGAGTGGAAGGGAACATATTGGTCAGAGCCAATTCCCTGGGGCCCGGGCTGCCTAGAGCTCATCAGCAAGACATGCCAGGGCCTGGGGTAAATCAGAAGCCTACTCCTAAGGCCCGATTTCCCCAGAGGAGGCCAGCCACAGCCACTCAAATCATTGGTGTGCCAGAGAGCTGTCTGTAATCTTCTGCTCCTACCTCTACATCTGCCTCAACTCCCCAAAAAGCAATACTACTCCAAATATCCTAGAAATGGTGTTTGAGATGCTCATGACAACTTGCATAATGTTTGGTGTGCCGATAAATGCCATAACGCTTTGCACAGAAACATGTAAAGAGACTTCTCATAGACACATAATGGTGACGTCGACTCCATCGCTGTTCTGTCAACTTTAAGAAAGGCTCACTTGCTGTACCTTGCTGTTAAACATTCACTTTCAGGACCCATATTATGCCCCAGCCCTTGTAATTACCACCCAAATAGCTTCAAAGCTAGTGTAGGTATAGTGTATTTTCGAAACATTATTTGCCATATTTAATGAAATACTGTCTCCGTGCAGTCCGACCTACCTGACTCCCTCTCTGAGTCCAACCTAAATGTCTACTAAGTGCACTCTTCCCATTGCATGTCACCAAACAAGCTGCTAGCTTTGCGGCTGGTGGATTTTTTTCTAGGTAGGGCTGTACCACATGCAATCAATTTCAGCAAACATCCCAGTATGACTTAATGAAAAAAAACGTTTCAGTGTTAATTTATCAGTCTTAAATTGTAATCCCTCCATAAAAAATGTAAGCATTTGAGACTATGTACAAAAACTTAAAAAACAATTGCATTAGCAATACTTGCATATATATGTGTGTATATACTGTATATATAAGTTCAAGTTTATTTGCATTAAAAACGTGTGTTTAAACCCTTCTGTTAAAAGTTGATATTTTGTTTCTTAAAAGATTAAAGGTGGGGTAGGTAAGTTTGAGAAACCGGCTCGAGATACACTTTTTGTTATATTCCATGGAATGCTCTTAACATCCCGATAGCAATGAATATCTTAAGTGCTTTGACAAAAAATCCATAAAAAAACGTCATCTGTGGAAGCTGTAGTACTGTACAAAGCATGACCAATCATCTGAGCCGGCCCGGCTAAAATAACTGGATGGCCTACCTGCCTGTCAGCCTTCCATCTGTGCACAAACTTATCTCGTGCCCTCATTGGTCATGTGCGCGTTCGTGTGTGTTGGAGGAGGGGCTCTGTAAGGAAGTGGCAGATTTCTCCCGGCTGTATATTTTCAAATTCTAGCGCACTGAAGCTGGTTTCTCCAAAATTACCTACCCCACCTTTAAATCTTTAAAAACATGCTGTTTGCCATTTTTAAAGTTTGATGGAAGAAATTAAAATATAGGTCACTGACGTGGAGCTTTAGGCCTGCAATGCTTTAAACAAAATGTTTTAGTTGTTTCAGTTTTGAAGAATGATATGGATGTTAAATACACAAATTAGTATGAATAATCTTAAACAAGAACAGGATCTTGAGCCATGATGCCTGTTTTTAAAGTACAGAAACATTCAGAATGCATGACGATTCCTTCAAAGGTTTTGTAATAGACACATAGTACTCTTAATTTATAAAGTAATAATAATACATGTGAATGATTGAGCTCATTAGTGGCCTGACTGGCCCTCCTAATTTAGTCTAAAAAAAAGTAAATGATGATCATTGTGAAGGGGTGTCCATCCCATATTAATAACATACCAAACTACAGACTAATGTGAGATTCAGAAATTAGTTTTAAAATCATGTTTTCATGTTATAGTATGCCTATACCTTACAGTGCTTCTCAAAGTGTGGTCCGCGGACCACGGGTGGTCCGTGAGCGCCCCCTAGTGGTCCGCGAGTATATTGGTAACATTTCACATTTGAAATAAATAAATACATTTAAGTTTTCCGCACTCTCGCGGGAATATCTCCGCAATGGAGCGAGCTTAAGTTTCACTTTCGATGGCATGATAAAGCCCAGGGCAACACCTTCATCACACTTGCTGCCACTTGTTTGTACCATTTTCAGGCGATTTGTAATCTGTTCTAGAAAAACGATGCGATTTTGGATATTTGTGGTGTTAGGTGGTCCGCGAGTGTTATTTTATTGGTTAAGTGGTCCTTGGTGTGAAACAGTTTGAGAAACACTGCCTTACATGAACCTGTTTGAAACCTTAATGACCCCATGATGTGATTATTTATATCTTAAAACCTTTAACAACTATATTCAGATGTTCATAAATAATCTGTGTATCTACCGTCCAATTGTTTTTCTTTATTAAACACGTAAACGGAAGAGCGTCTGAGAGGCGTTTTTGCTTTTTGCTTTTCACCTTACCAAATGGTCCAATGGTCCTTGGAGCGAGGGGCGGGGCCAAACTCACGGAAGTGATTTCAAAACAAAAGCACTCGTTTGCTAAAATCACACTTGTAATCACTCCAGTATCCTGCTGAAGGACCTGTGATTATTATAAACAAGGGGAATTTAGCGATCACAACGAAAACGGCCTAGACACATATTGAGCCCAGAAAATGGATGTTATTAAGGGCTCTAAATATAATAAGCCTAAAAATGGACAACATTGTTTGGAGATTTAAACTATAGGCTACAGTGGTTCTGCACTGCGGTCAACTCCGCCGTCTCTCGCGTTTGTTTTTTCAAATCAGCTGCTCTTCATTATTCCTGCTATATTTGACGAGTGATACCAATATTTGTTACAACAAGTTCTTAAGGAAACTGACACTGTTGGACTCGGTACTAGTTTGACTTCTACCAGAAATAAAATGAAGTACTTTTACTGTGTAGCCTACTTTGTGAGTAATCCTCTGTCAGAGTCCCTCATAGGCTACATAATGCATATTTTCTGCTGTCTTTGATGAATGATAAACATATCATCTTACCATTAGTTCTTAATGAAATTGATAATGTTTGACTTTGTATTAGCCTACTACTTACAATACATTGAAGTACTTGTACTGTGTATTTTTTGAGAAATACTCTGTCAAAGTCCCCTGCTGAGAACAAAATCAAGCCACTTCTGCTAAGTTCGATGAGGGAATTATTTTTTGTTACCATTAGTTCTTCGTGGATTGATCCTGTTGGACTCAGTACTAGTGAAAATATACCCCCACAAGTACTATGAAGTACTTACATAAGTACTTACTTTGCATATGATGACCCTGATTATTATTGCTACTATCTCTGCTTTATCACTGTTTTTATGGATGTGTTCTTATTTATGTTATGTATTGCATTGAGAGATGCCAACTGAATTTCGTTGCACTGATGTGTGATGACAATAAAGATATATTCTATTCTATTCTATTATTCTTACTGTGTACTTTTCCAACAATTCTCTGTTAATGTCCCCTCCTGAGAACAATAATGCATGTTTCTCTACTATTTTGAGTAAGCGTTAAAAAACCTTCTTCATGAGACTGATATTGTTGGACAGAGTATTTTAAGAGGATATAGACATGATATCAGCAATACTTCCAGTCAGTACTCCGGCAGCAGCATTTTACACCTTGGAAAGTCTTTAGAGTCTGGCATGGCATGGGTAGCTGGTCTATCCTTCTGCACACTGACACACTCTGTCACTCTTGTTGGCTTCTTATGAAGCTGCTGTCTTTTAATATATGATTATTTCTCAGCCGCTAGTTCATTCATCGCAGATTCTTCAGTCTCATCAGCCTCATCCTTCCATCAGTCCCAGTCAACGCCTCAGCCTCCAGCACACTTCCAGTGTCTGACTCCATATGATAGTGTCCTGATGCTGTAAGGGTGATGCCCCATGATCACAACATGACCCCTCTAGACTCTGAGTGCCAAGGACCTCATATTATGTCATTAATGTTACATCACCCATTATAACAATTTGCTTTCCTTTTTCTCTTCTCTTAACTGAATAGTCCTGTCTTTAAGTATAATAATGTAAAGTCCTTTTCCTGCACCATTTTTACTGTTTGTGTTTGGAGAAATTATACAATCAATGGCCCAGAATTGTACTTTATAAACTATTAATCTTGTGTGCTTGAAGAAATACACACTGGCTAAGCCGGCCAGGTTATATATATATATATATATATATATATGCCTTTTTTGGAGCCCTTTTTTGCAATATTTATTAAAATGTCACGAGTTATTTAAACAAACCACTATCTGAGGATAATACAAGCAACCATACAACGCCCAAAACATATTTTCTACTGCTGCAGAACATTTAAAATATTCTTCATTTGCAGTATTTTTTTTAAAAAGTGTTCAGAAAGACTGCATCAATTATATGCTATATATATGCTATATATATTATATATATATATATAATATCAATATTTTTATTAACTAACCGAAGTCAATTTAAATAGCCGGCAAAAATGGGTTAATTGCCATGCATGTGGTGTTTGATATAGTTTACGTTCAATTTCAACTATTTTAGGCAGAAAAACATGTATTGACTAAAACTTTTTAAATTATTTACTATAATTTAGAAAGGTTTTTGTGAGTAATCATTTCAAAAGTAAACCTATTTTTCATTTTATATTTAAATTTGAAATGTTTGCACACAACATTATTAATTTATACATTTTTATGAATTTTTAAAAATTAGGAATCAATTTATTTTATTGTATTTCCTTGAGGCTGGGGAAGATATTCAGCATGTAGTTCAACATGCAAATGTTCTAATGCAAGTAAGTATAAATATAACATGGAAAAGGAAATAAAATATGTTTCATACGAGGATGTGGATTTATTTTCTCTCACCTTCTAATTACACAATCAAAGCATCTATAATTTAGATATGGCCTTCACTCACAACATTTTTTTTTTTGAATTTGACACATTTTTCGAAGCTCTATTGACTGACATGCAATGACTGGGACTGATGGAAGAATCTGAGAGGAATGAACTAGGAGGTCACACAAGTCACATGTATTATTAAGGTGTAAAATACTGCTGCCAGAGTACTGACTGGAAATATTGCTGATATCAAGTCTACCATACTCTTAAAATACTCTGTCCAACAATATCAGTGTCATGAATAAAGGTTTTTTAACGCTTATTCAAAATAGCAGAGAAACATGCATTCTTGTTCTCAGGAGGGGACATTGACAGAGGATTACTCAAAAAGTACACAGTAAGTACTTCATTTTATTTCTGGTAGAAGTCAAACTAGAACCGAGTCCAACAGTGTCAATTTCCTTAAGCCCCCTTTTTGTGTTAATTTATTAATTACACAAAATGATTTGTGCTTAAAGTCATATACTGTTGTGTCTCAAACGGATAGACTAGATTATTAATTTATTTGCCTAATAGTTGCTTAATTAAATGCTACAATAACATTTGCAATTCGTTTTTAATCTGCCATGTACAGTATCAATGTCTCTCAGCCACCGTAGTGTTGTGTAGGGGGCGACACTACGGTGTAGATTATTTTTAAATTAAATAAACTACCCAGTATGAACTATTTTATAGCCCTTATTATAATCATTAAGTCCTTAAAGTTGTAAAATGCACTAAAAGCCGAATCTAGATTTATTTTCTGTCTCCATTCATTCCACTGAGCCGAGAGTGGGAGCTCGGGGGCGGGGCTTAAGGGGCGCGTGCTCTGTGAAAATCACATATTACACATATTTCTGGATGCATTCTATATTTTAAACACACAAACATTGACACTTTATGATTATGATGATTCTTATTATTCTTATTCTTATTCTTATTATTATTAATAATAATAATGTTGTTGTGTGTGGTTTAGGAAGGGCGGCGCCCTAGCGCCCTCTATAGGCAAGCCGTCACTGGCTAGCTTGATTGCTCTGAATGCTAACAATAGCCATGCTCCATGTTTACCATCATAAAGATATTTTATTAATCGATAATTTTGCTTTTAAGGGTAACCTGGTTCCTGCCCACATGTCCGATTTGTTTAGAGATTTAAAATGTCTAGGGTTGTGCATACTGATTCCTTTATTGCCAGGTGGAAAATCAACTAATCAGAGCTTTGTTGGCAAGACTAAGAATGTTCATGTCATTTGTCTTCTTAGCTAGCTAGCTTCCGAAGCGAGATCCAGGAAAAGTGATGGAGAAGCTATTATTCTTTTAGGCAATTTCAATCCAATGTTGAAAGTTACAAGGAGCACATGGATACTTGCAAGATGACACCTCTAATTTGACGGGGAATGTGAGCAGGTGGTGTACCTCACCTCCTCTAGGGGGGACCCGGGGGCATGCACCCCCGGGAAGATTTTTTTTTTAAATGTTGAAGTTAAATGCATCTATCTGGTGCACTTTGAGAGCAAAGTTAGGGACTAAATATATGGATACATCTCTCATCAACACCCATGTGAAAAGTATGAGTTGGAATTATTTCATACCTGTTATTCTCTTGTTTTTTTTATAATGATCATATAAAAGGTGTGCCTTGGAAATACTTGTTTACATGAGATAACTTAGACTAAAGTCAACGATCTAAACACTCAGAGTCCTTTACCTCCCTGAGCTGACATTATAAGATTTGTCTGACAGGAGAGAGCTCTCCTCCTCCTTGTAGAAACAACTCCTTATGTACGTTAGCGCTCTCTCGTTCACTATCTCTCTCTCGCTCACACAAAATGCGCTCGTCGTGCCACACACACAGCCAAGCTATGACACACAAAGACCCAGAATAACTTTGAATGCTGTATCCTATTGTTTTTGATGGCTTTATTGTATGATATGACAGATGAACAGATCGCCACTGGGCTTACAACTAAAGACACAGCTACGCAAAAAACGCAGCAAGTGTACAGCTCATGTGTACGGCTCTGAGAATGTGCCTTGGTACAAAGTAGCATTGAAAACATGGTACGGAATTTCATTGATTTGGGCATTCTCACAATAAGCAAGTGGCATGGATTTGATAATGAAGCACTGACACAGCGCTCTACAGAGAGCGGCGAGTGGATAGACCGATGCACGGACTTTCCACATGGTAAAAGTGGGGGGGTCAAAACTAATCATTTTAAAAGGTGGGGGGGACTTGTCCCACCTTCATATAATGGCTGCGACGCCCATGCCTCCACCAGATTGCAACACAACCAGAACTTCGTGAGTAGGAAGAGTATCATTTGGCTACAGAACACTTTGCATTGCAGTTTTGAAGACATTCGATAGTGATTTACTTTCAAAACAGTAAAGCTCCATAGTAGTTGCTTTGGAGAAGGCTGAAATGAAGAAGCTCTGGTTGACCGAAATTAGGGTTAGGTTAGAATAACCCTTATTCAAAATGTAATAATCAGTTGAACAAATGAGCAGTAGTTATTTTGGGATCCAGTCTACTTTGCACTCTTTTAAGTGCAGGCCTTTTCTACCAGCAATGACTTTGCAGCTCCCTCCTGCACTCCCTACCTCTCTCCCACCAGCATGTGCATACTCTAATATGAATAATGTTTCTCCTCCAAGTCCCCCCTGTAATAAATGGAGTGCCATTTCGCACAATGGCAAAGTCAGGCCCGTATTGATTAACTCTCATCATCGACTCACAACGCCTGCTTCCTTGATTTATGATTGTCTGTTATTTTTACATTAGCTGTCAAATTCATCTTGTCTCTCCACGGCTGGGGTCGGTCTAGGCAAACAGTAAACATCCCCCCGCCATCACCACACGTGGGTTTGTTTTTTGTGGCGTACAGGACCGCCGGCAGAGAGCAACATGTTCAGGCTGGTTTCACTGCCGGTTGAGGAAGATGAGCATCAGTGTCAGGAACAGGACAGACCTAATATGCATGTTTTCATTAAACCAGATCCAGCATGTACAGGTGTTATATTATAGAGTGGCGAAGTCACGCCCATCTACTTCCGGTCCATGGGACCTTATTTCGGAAAAATAATGTATTGAAGTCAATGGAGAGAGAAAACGTATCTTTCGATCCCGTTTGAATTGTGCCATGAATTACACATATGATGTTTGTCAATCTTAAAAAATAATTTCCATGTCAAAAAAGTCACAGTTTGTCGTAAAACTGTTGAAATATAAGACTATGAAAAATACGCAACTAGAAAGACTACAAATCCCTCACAATTGTTTTCCTCCACTAAGAGATAGCTAAGATCAGCGCCATATAGATATCATCTATCTATATGGCGCTGGCTAAGATAAGATAACTTTAACAAGATGCCTGTGTGCTTAGTACCAGGTTGTTATCATGCCAGCAATGGGTCTTGCTCGTTATTTCGCTTCCCGTCTGATGAAAGGACCAGGAGTGGCTGGATCAAGTTAGCTACCTAGCTAGTACGTTAGTTAGCATTACAGCCTTGTCATTTTTATTAGCCTTAATATGAAGTAACATTAAGTAACCCAAAATGTAGTAGTCATATTTCGTGAACCCTTTGAAGAGTACTGTCACCGGTGTGATCATTCTATAATACATAATTTAAGCCCGGGGGAGAAATGCTAACGCTAGCATCGGCGATCGCCGATCTTTTCTACTTCATGCTATCTACACAAATGGTTGACATTAAACATTAAAAAGACCAGGCAGGTCAGAGAGAATCAAAGGAAAGCAGGCAGGCAGCTTTGCATGACATTCTTCTGGACGTGTTTCATTGTGGTGATGGTGAGGGTAGTCAATCGTTTTGTTGACAAGACAGTAGTGACGGCCATCTTAGTGACATGTGTTGTTCTGCTAGACGGAGATGTAGTTCATTGAGCATTTCACACAAATGTGTTACTTCACAGTTTTACGACACTTTTTTTTTTTTTTGACTTGCAAAATTATCTTTTAAATTGGCAAACATCATATGTGTAATTTGTGGCACAATTAAAACGGGATCGAAAGATGATCTTTCTCTCTCCATTGACTTCAATACATAATTGTTTTCGAATTAAGGTCCCATGGAGGTCCACCGGAAGGGGAGGGACTTCGCCACTCTATTTGCGTGCATTTCCTGTTCGGAAAAGTGGCGCTGTACTGATAGTTGTGATTTTATTTTGTAATTCTTAGCGTGCACTTCCTGTCTTGAGAGTGGAAGTGTCCTGAGACTGGCGCCTGCAGGCAGGCTCCCATGGAGACTTCAGCCGACGGCCAAGTTGCACGTACGAACTGTGCATGCTTGAGTGGCAATAACTCTCCTTACCAGCAGGCGTCGGTAGTGTGTATTCGTCATTCAAAAGAGGCAACAACCGTAAGACAGACTGCGTGATACACCGAGAGAAGAAGAACAGACTGCGTGATATAAACAAACAACAAATAGCGTGTGCGTTCCATTTTCACTCTACAGCGAGAAGCTCATGGGGCTTTCCCGAACCTGTGTCGAGAGCTGGAGTTAAATGAAATCTCAGATTTGCCTTCTTAATAGTTTGTTTGTGTCCCTCACTTCCGTTTTGCTTCTCATGCACTGATTTACTAAGCTGAACAGCCAATCAGAGTGATTGCACGACGAAATAAGGTCCCATGGAGGTCCACCGGAAGGGGAAGGACTTCGCCACTCTATTCCTTGTGTTCGTGGAATACAAGTGAGTCGCTGTTAGAGTTGAAAACAATTCTTTATTGGTGGTTGACTTCAGGTCAACTTTTAAAAAAAAAATTAAATAGTAATTATTATTATCACATGCACTTCTACATTTGAAAGTTTATACTACTTATACTTTAAAATAAACTCCAATACTATATAGTAATACAGTATGTATTAAATACTAAATGGCACAGTTGATACAAGAAATGGGTAACATTTTGTGCAATGTATCTGCAATTTGTTCATTGATAAATAAATAACACAACGGCTCGTTATGAATGCCACTGCGAATTACATGTGTCCTAGAAAGGTAAGGTTTTCAACGTTTTGAGATGTATTTTTCGGAAATCTCCCCAGAGCTCTGAGAACCAAGGTCTTTTTTGTGGTGCATTACATTTTCATTTTAACTTCCAATATATTAATTTATTAAAAAAGTTATGACCTCCTTTAACTGAGGATCTCCTCTTCAAAGGAGGTTGTATCTTTCTATGTAAATACAGATTATAACAAATTAATCATTTTGTCTCTGCATATACATCGTATTTGTGAAATATAAAACCTTGCTACACCAATACATGTGTCACACTATAATGAAATACAATTATCTTTAATTGTGTGTGTGTGTGTACGTACATTTTGATTATCTCACCGATCCTTATACAAATGAACTTCCTGCTTGGCATGTGTGTTGATGAAGACCAGGAGAAATGCAGTGCTATGCATGAAGTTATTTGGATCAGAGGTTATCTAGAAAACTGCAATAACCTGATCAACTCAGCTGGACTTTGGTTAGCGTCTGCGCTAAGATGTAAAAGTGCAAATAGAAAACCCACAAAATGGCACAAATATGTTTTGGTGAGTGTGTCTATCCGTACCATTAAGGTACAGTTGCCAAAAAGGTGGAGTTTAGAACTGGAGCACACCTTAAGTCTTCACTCACTTTGAATACTGCATCTATTTCTAAAGATAAAGAGCTACTTTAAAATAACAGTCATGTCAGCTGACTGTATGTGTGAGCTTTACTTCAGTTTTGAGAGCATTAGTTCCTCGTGGTGAGATGACATTGAAAATGAGAAACATGCCTTGTTTGGCTGAATGTAGCAAGAAAGGGTTATCGTTGTCAAATTCATATATTTCTAAGACTGTTTTTACTGAAAGTCACGATTCATCCGCAAAAGTTATACTGCTCTCAGTTGGATTGTTAAACAGCATTAACATATGTATTGCTGCTGTTCTGATGGCAGTGTTTAATTTGGTGGAAGGCGGTCTGTCCTAAGACAACATGTTTATGACTTTGAGATAAGAGCGCAAACCTTCAAACGCAGCTCTGCAATTTGACCTAGACATTAAAATAATTTGAATAATGTCGCTTCGCAGATGGATTTTTCCTTTTTTACCTTGCTTTAAAATGACAGCCAGATAGATACTTACCATAGGCAATATCCATGCTTTGCTTGTCTATTTGGAACCGATATTGGACATCAGGGCCAGCCCGGTGATCAGCTATCAGCTTAAACACAGTGTCCAGCTCTGTCAATTTAGAGGGCTGCTATTTCCCCCCCCACCCCTGACTGAACTGGATCTAGCAAATGTCAAGGTACACAGGTCTAAGTTGGAGTAACCTCCCCTTTTGTCCACTGTGTTTTTTTCTCTCCTTTCAGCCTGGCGTTGTTTCACCCTGAGAGTGAAGCGATAATAACAGACGGGCCGAGGCAAGGGGCTGTTCGGGTAAAGCGGGTCCTCTGCTCTAATGGGGGGACTGTCTGCTCTCCCGGACCCGCCGGCTCGGGGGTTCATTGAGATTCCATTAGAGGCTGCGGGGAGCGTTTCATTGCAGCCTTCCTTTGGTTTGCCTGACACTCACACGGGGATCACTGTAAATTGGCTCTGTCATAGCAGACCATTTTTGAGATGTGAAGTAAATTAAACATGTAATCACACAGGAAGCGCTGTGCAGCTTCCCAACACTTGACTCCCGTCGCCGAATGTCCGGAGGCGTTTCACTAGCTCGTTTTCATTACCCTCCTATCTTTACATCAATCTCCTCATTGTTAAATTACACTGTACAATTTGCTTGCTAGGACCTTGGAAAGATGACGAGCTGACCTTTAATGATGCCTCGGCTGCAGATTCGGTTAAAACTCTTATGATGTCTAACATTATGAAACCTCGGTCTCTGTCGAATACGTCATTACCGTCTCTTGACACATCTGCTGTACTAGGTTGAAAAAAAACAGGCTGGGACAGGCCTAACTTTACAGTAAAATATACACATTGTTAAGCTAAACAGTCTGGTACTAATTGTCTTTGGGAATATGACTCTTTAACACATTTTGGCCAGTTGACACACAAAAAGCCACATTTATACACAAGGTTAAAATACAAAATGCTTGCATTCATTTGAATTTAAATATATAGAACTGGCCTATGTTCAAACTGTGATAAGCACTATGCTATACCTTTGTCTTTTTTAAACTTTCTTTCTCCAGTAAGGCCTTATATCCCCACCGGTACTCCATATAGGGAAGGGACATGGAGAATCACCTTGACATATACAATAGTTTGTCAACCTTTTCTGTTCTGTGGAACTCTTTAGATCCCAAATATATATTGATATATCTGTCGGACTTATTTTTTAGTGTTTTTTAAGAGCTTTAAGGTAGTTTCAGATTTCATGCCAATGTCATGTCAGGTAGTCTCAAGCAGTAGGTCTCCTGCGACCCATTATGAAACCAATATTGTGAAACTATGAACTTTAATGAACTCATAGGCAGCAACACAACTTCACTGTGCCTGTAAAGTATTACTACTGATTTTCTTAGAAGTGTATCGAAGCACTTTTCTGGAGTATTTTTATAGTTGACCCAACATGTGCATGTCTACTGTTGGCACAAACACTTCATGCCATAACTATCATTATATTATTTGAATCTTCATTGTCTCAAACATCTCAAGAGTAGAACACACTTTCTTATCAAAAGGAATCGGTTTTGCAATGTATTTTCAGAGACTTTAACTTATTTATTGAAAATTAAGAATACGTATTTTACCCAACAGAATAATTGTATATATTATATGTGGTTCATTTTCATCCGAAACCCCAAATAAAATGTTTAAAGTTGATATTTAGACTACATTTTGTGTGGCTTTAGTCAATTTCAATTATTGGACTCCAAACTTGTAACATTAGTCTTAAAGTCCAAAACAATTGTTGTAATTTATGAATAAAAAAAAGGTTAAACTCGAAACACAAATGAAACATTAATTAATTTTTGCTTAAAAGGGTTTGGATGAATAGTAAAGAAAAACATGAATTGAAGGTGATTCATTATATCTGCCGACATATCCCTGCTGTAATTCAATGTCAAACATCTACCTGTAACTTGCAAAGTAAGACACTGCAGTCCTGTCTGCAACGTTGATGAGACCAGGATGAAAAATCCCATGATTCCTCTCTTACACACTTCCCTTCCTGCTCCAGCATGTCTTGTTCCTGTTTGTGATTTAGCCGTTGTATGTTGTCTCTTCCCATTCCTATGTTGTAGCTGTTGGCAGTACACCTACCGGGTAGCGCTTGAGTGAAGGAAACAGCAAGGATGGAGCAGCATAGGCTGAAAAATGAGGTCCCTGCCTTGTAATTCAGCAGCGGGAGCTGATATCATCAGGCTGCAGTCGGCTATCAGGCAGGTAATACCACCCACCGACTGTAATCGCTAATGAAGCTACTATTGAGTTTATAATGCGCTAAATGATGCAGACTCCCACTCCAGATAAACACATCCCAAATAAACGATTTGGCTGGTAATTGCACTCCGCCAGTGGCCTGTTAATAGAGTCGAGGCTCTCGTGAAAGGGTTAACTCTTTTTCTGAAGCATCCTCTCGCTGGCTCATTGCACTCTCATTTCTACGGAGATCTCAGCATTCCCTTGGTTATCAGTGTACTTAGAAAGAAAACCTAATTAGACAAAAAGGCCTTTTTTCTCAATCCCTAATTAGGTCCTTAACATAATTAGCAGGTGATGTTAATAACCCTCTTTTAAAACCTATTAAAAATGCTGTTTGGGAGCAAGTGGTGGAGAGGAGTTGGCCTGTGGGCAGTCAGGCGACCCTTCCGAGGGCCGTGGTGAGGACAACCGAGCATGCTGGGACCCTGGTTCATCAGGGCTGGAGTGCCACTGCATTAGGACCTTGGCCTCATTGGAGACCTTGTTAATACTCAGCAGTGTATCTCCTCAGATATTCAGAGACATTACAGCACACGCGTGAGTTTCAACCGGGACTTTACTTGGATATGCCAAATGTTTTGGCGGACACCATGTCAGTTAACATGTTTATTTGTGTCACAAGTTGTCTTACATAAAATATATGAACTGGGATAAAGTGGACTTCAAGTGAAGGTTTAGCTTTTTTATCTGCTGGATGTGTACATTTGGAACTGTTTGCTGGCGAAAAAAGAATAAGTGCAGTTTTACAGTACCATCGTAGAGGTGTTGTATACTTCCGATCACATCTAACTGCAAACTATACTACTGTGTCTACACATTTAGCTGTATTTGGTCAACTCTTCAACAAATTCCTTGTTTTTTTCATTAAGAATATCATTAAGCAAACTGCTTGAATCTTTTGTCATTTATGAGACAAAAAATTAGCAAACAATGCCATTTTTAGAGGCAGCTTCAGGTCAACCTTTTTATGATAATAGAAAAAAACACAAGTCTTTATGAAATTATCTCTTTCATAACCACTCTATTTAGCTAGAACCTGCATCTCGTAACCCCCTATGTACTAGTTTTTGTCCACCTGTGTTGCACATGGACATTATTTTTATGATTTGACAGTAGAATCCCTAAACCCTAACCCTAACCCTAACCCTAACCTAACCCCAACAATTAACTCTGCAACAACTCCCTAATTCATACACTTCATACACTCAGTACTCACTATGTGTCCATCCACTGTCATTCTCTACAAACCCCAGCACAGAAAGAGTTGCATACTGTGTGTATGGGCCGGCGTCACAAACCACCAGGGGGCATTGTGTATTCAATAATGCACCCTGTAAATTACCATAGGCAAAACAGGGTGCATTGTCACAAACTGGCCTCCAGTGAAATATTGTTGACAGGGCTCAGGGAAGTGCTGCGGGTTCCAGTGAGCAGTCTGTGCACTCTGCCGAGGAAGAGGATGATGAGGAAGAGGCCGCCGCCGACCAGAAGAGCCCAGTCCTCGTCTTTAATTAAGTATCTGAAACATCAATTTAAATGTAAATATCGGTGGTGCAGCGCCACTCATGCGTAAATTAGAGGGTTGGCCCAGCCACGTTTCTCTCTCTCTCCCAAGTCCCTCGCTCACTTACGCTGACATCTGCTCACAGCTGCTCGGCCCGGGGCTGTCCCGCACACATGCATGCACACTCACGCACGCACGCACGCGCACACACATGCACGCACGCACGCACGCACACACACACACACACCACACACACACACACACACACACACACACACACACACACACACACACACACACACACACACACACACACACACAAACACAGGGACTTACCAACAGACATTTACACACGGGGACGCCTGAGAGACATTCTAAGATATAAACACACAAGGAAATGTACACACAGTAAACATACAAACATACACACAAATACACGCACACACTTACAAACACACATGTACACACAAACGCAAATGTGCACCCAAACACACACACACACAAATGCATTTACAAACACGCATATACATGCACATTAACGCATAAATGCACACGAACAAACACATAAACACACACAGGGACTGACAACAGGCAGACATACTCACACAAACACACACGTTCGAAACACTTTGTGGATTGTGAATAGTTGGTGACTGTTGTTGTTTCATCCACATATTGTATTCCATCTTTTTTATATTGCAGAATAAGAATCAGGTATTTTATTTAGTGTTTAATGCTGCATAAACATATTAAGAGGAATTAAGCTATAAGAAAAAGGCGCAAAAAAAGTACTACTCTAAAAACTAATGCTCCAACAATGACCAACTATTCAAAGGCCAGTAAAACATGACCATTGTGTTTCCTATTTTCGTTCATTGTATTATTACCTAACCCAAAATTGCAGTTTTTTTGTTAGCCCTTCATATCTACATAAGGACTCCCCAGTCTTCAAGGCAATTGTTGCCATAGTAGAACCGAAAGGACAGACCTAACTACAGCTTCAGGGAGAGACTCTCATGTTATTCTTTGCATGAAGGCAACTGTGGTTCTCTACATGCTTGGAAATACAGGGCTCAGCACAGGGTGTGTAGATGGTTGCAATCTGCCACCTAACCACTAGATGCCACTAAATCCTAAACACTGCTCCTTAATTAGTATTAAAGGTCCCATGTCATGGCCATTTCTACTGATCATAATTCCAATGTTGAGGAATACTAAAATAGATGTATACTGTGCAATTTTCCAAACTCACATTGGTTTCTCATACAGCATCTCCGGTATTCACTCTGTCCTAAACAGCTTGTTGGAGCTCGCCCCCCCCCCCCCCCCCCCCCCTTGAGCCCAGTGTGCTCTGATTGGTCAAGCGAGGTGCAGCTGGGCTGGGAGCAGACAGGCTTCCGGGTCGGTGATACAGCGAGAACAAGCGAAACTCATCCTGAGCACACACAAACACTCACAGCCGAAGTAAAAACAATAAGTGTGGCTTGATATTGAGTAAGAAAAAGGTTTATAACGCTGTGAGCATGGGTCTGCGGAGAGCATTTCTCCGCGATCCCAACGTAGTCCAAAAAACGTTTACCCATTTAAACAGTCGCGGTAGATACCTTGTTTGTCATAAATACACAAACAACAATGAATACTTACAGGTTGTGTACCCGAACTCCCGCTGGTCCAAACAAAGTAGGAACAGCATCGTTCTTCAGTGCCCTACGCTGTACATATCCGCCATGAATCCTGAAAGGTTTGGGAAGCTTTGTTTCGTGAAAGGCTGGCAGAGGGTGCGGCCATAGCTCTGGGTGTGGCTACTGGGTATCCCTACGTAGCGATACCCAGGAAGTAAACAATGGAAAATGAGAAATCTCCAACGAGGCGTTTTGGGGAGGTCTTTTCTGTGTTAGAGTTTTACTCGCTACAGGGTGTACTTTGAGGGGTTTTGACTCTGCAGACCGTTTACATGCACTAAAACCTTCATAACACACAAGGGGACGGGTAATAACCGGAAAAGCATGACATGGGACCTTTAAGGCTACAGTCGGGTCACTGAAAATAACCTACAGGAGTTATAGCAGTTGTAGTTCTCGACAGTTTTGAGCACTTTATAAAGCTGCATCAATCTAAATGTTTTGACATGATTGAACGGGCCGAAGGAAAATGTGTAATGTGTCTTTCCTGCAGGATTTTATGTGCAAATATAAAATGGGGTGGATGTGAACTTTCCTTTTTACAGTAGTAAAGTAAGTTACAATTTGTTAAAAACATTGTCAAATGTTGACTTTTTCTATCACAACACAGGATTGTAATGAGTGTGAAAATGTATTCCGGAACAGACTAAACTTACTTACCACACTCTTTATTTGAAATTTCTTAACACATTGTCACCAACCTTAAGGGGTTTAAAACTCTGTGGAAGGACCAAAACAATATTTAGCAAACACTTATGTTGATGAAGGACTGTAACTCGAAGCCTGTGAATCGAAACAGCTTCCCACTTCCTACTTCCTCTTCACACACAGACAAGCTCAGCAAGTACGTTATCTCAGGGAATGCCCCATATGATTGTTTTGGCTCAGATTCTTAAGTATCTGAGACTGTGTGTGTGTGTGTGTGTGTGTGTGTGTGTGTGTGTGTGTGTGTGTGTGTGTGTGTGTGTGTGTGTGTGTGTGTGTGTGTGTGTGTGTGTGTGTGTGTGTGTGTGTGTGTGTGTGTGTGTGTGTAGTGGTGTTGCTTGCCCCACTAACGGCCCCTTCCGTTTGCTTGCTCCCCATTCTGGAGGCACCCGAGTGGCACGGCTGGCCTTTAGTCGGCCGTCTGCTGGCCCATCAGGGCACAGCTCATAAAGAAGAGCCTCCTCTGATGGAAGCGAGGAGGGAGGGATGATTTAATGGAGGGGTGGAGGTGATCTCTTCTTACGGGCCCCTGAGGAGTCCCTCCAATCTCGTTGCTTTCACTGAAGGTGTGAAGGCGGCCCCTTCACGGTGGTCACAGTGGAAGACGTCGGTGTATATCACCTCACTAACCTCAAGTGGAGCTGATTAACCAGCTCATCTCCAGTCATTTAAGGGTGAAGAAGTGAGCCAGGGGGGTGTGTACTGACAATGTGTCCAATATCTGCCTTTGTGTACCCCCCCCAATCTAGATCATGGTATTAGAGAATGACACCCTGGTGTAATGCCTCGGGAAGATTTCGGCTCAGGACTAAAACTCAACCAGTGTTCAATCTGCCACTGCCAGTTTGCTGATGGGTTGTTAACTGCAGCTAAAGGAATTAGGATTGACATGTTCACTCTGCAGAACAATGTAGCTTTAAGTGCCGTCGTCTCCACTCCTTATGGCTCCACGAGTATGAGAATGTGCTAATCGGTTAGACAGTGCTAATCTGAAGTGAGGGATTCCAACAGGTCGGCACATTTCTAAAGGATTTTCCTTTAGAAGAGGGCTGGAGGTTGAATTAGAGCATGGATTCTGCCAATCACAGAAATGATTGTTCTTTATGGGAAGGCATTATAAATAGGCATCAATGTCCTAAAGGTTGTTCTCATTGTGAGGTTTTCACAGATTGGAAATTAAATTTACAAAACCTAAACCACGATAAAATAAACAGGCTTCTTTTTGGGTACTAAAACTCCTATTTAATTTGTTCAAGTAACAGTTCCCATTATATTTGTATTCACAGCATATATTTTCACAAGAGTTTGAACCATCTTATGAAGATATTTTAGGACAGTCAATGGTTGTTGATTTAACAAATCTTCTTCTAGGTCCAACATTGCAACTAAGTACTTTCTTTCACAGGGAACGTTCTGAGGTGGAGAAAAGCTGAGATCCAACAAGTTATTCTAAAGGAATAGATTGACATCTTTTGCCCGCACCTAGATGAGAAAACAATAAAACTCCCAATAACCCCTATTATCAGAAAGAATGTAAACCTACCACGATTCCTTAAATATCATACTTCATAGCCTAAAATTCCACTATTTTGAATGTTCAGTGCCATTGTGATGTAAACCTATAGGCTCTTTTAACCACAAAATGCATGGTTTCTATTGTTAGGGTACACTTGCCACTGCATGCAATTCAGGTTCGCTAAACCGCCATAACTTCTGCCCGCTACGTAAATGACACGCTAAGGCTACTGAACGTTGGCATTTTATGCACACTAAATGTAGCCCGCAAGAGCCTGTTATACCGTATATTTGTCAGAACGCCAATTCCCCTTACCTAAATCATATTGTAGGTTCCGCATATTCATTCTGCAGAAGGTTGTTGAATGTAATGTAGGGTATTTTGTAATGGCCAAATATTATCATTTTGCTATCGATCGACTTGGCAAACTTCAGCACATACTGTACTGGAAGATGATATTAACGCCTGTTTTGCCATTACGTGTAGGTACCTACTCCACCTATGTAACCAGGATGTCATACATTTCAGAACTCAATATTCAAATGCAACAGCTCCAAGTCAAAGCCATGAAAGCCTTGGCCTGCAGCACTTCCGGTCAGTGAGAGTGGGGATTTGTGGCAGGGAACCAGCCGACTGTTAAGCCTGTCCCAGTACTGGAGCCCACTGGCAGCCGTCGGCAGCCACGGCTCATGCTTTAGAGGACCACCCTTGCCATAGTGAGTAATTCCCCTGTCATCGCTCCATACACCCACAGCTCAATGCTGGCTGGCATGGCTCCCTGTGCCCATTCTTTGTCAACAGGATTAAGCGTGCTTAGTGTGAGCTCTCCGGGATCACCTATACTCCATATTGTACACTTACAATGCTGGCTCACCAGTTTGGCTGCTGTTTTCCCCCTCCCCACCTCTTCCTCTTAGAATCAGGAGCATATGAATGTGTTTCCCCTCGAGTATTGAGAAGGGGATTGAGACGAAGCAGAGGCCATTTGTATCCAGGCTTTAATGGAAGTTCATTTGCTATGCAATTTTTTAATTGGGAATCATTTGAAAAGACTAAAACTTTGTTGGTTGCAGAATCAGATTGCTACTGATGTTTCACAGCAAGACCGGTAAGGTCTAATAAAATACTGGATACACTTTTTTGTTGGTGTCACTTAATATTTTCATTAGCTGATTTATGGAAGTGTCTCAGTAGTGTTTGATTTTTTTCAAACAAGCACGTATCTGTTGGAATTCACATGTTTTGTTGTACAGGAAATTCGATGTAATGGTAAACTGCAATGATAAAAACTGTTGTAGGCATGTTGCATAATTTGTGGCCATTTTCTCTCTTTCTAATTTTATTGGACGTCACTAAGCACTTAGCTAGCTACATTCAGATTATTTGCCCTGCCGACAATGCTCTGATTGGACAGTTTTTCAACGAAAAACATATAAAGATTCCATCTCTAAATGATAATGACACTAGCCTCCATGCATCACAATGTGTTACAATCTCCAGTAGACAGGAATGAATTGAAGCTATACCCTTCGCTATCAGGGTTCTAAGTTAAATAAAAACAATCAGTACTTGAGTATTAGTTTGACCTTCCAGTCTGGTGATTTCCCTCAATGAATCCTCGGAAAGCTCTCCTGACTCAGTATTGTGGTATTAAATTGTACCTCAATGCCATTTGTGTCACATTATAAAATGTTAGCGGTACATAATGTCATTTGGTAGAACTGGGGGCATTTGCTCCAGCAAATTAATGTGGCTTCCTTCAGGATCTCTGTCTCTTTCTTCAGGCTTGTATTTCATCAGAAATGAAATGCTTTTCTACCCGCAGCAGCCTTTTGACAAGAGTAATATTTAATGAATAGGACTATTACCGACGTCTAGGTCCTAGGGTATATTTCTTGGTAACGAATACACGCAGGCATGATAACATATATGGCATTGTGTCAGATTCACAGAGACAAATCCTTAAGATTTAACCGGGTCATGTGTTGCTGTGTTCTCTGGATAATCAGTAACATATACATCAATATTGACTTCAGTGTCAATAATGTCACACAATTAAACCACTTAAAAGCATTGTTTTCCCTCTGTACAGGCAGTGTAGTTAATTATTACTATCATAATTAGATAACATTCACACATTCATAAATGTGGGCGCACATTTCATGCCAGCAACTATGCATATATATAGTGTGTATATGACATGTGGGTGAATATGACTGCCAATCCTCAATAAGAGTGTGCAAATATGTGCTCCGTGCACAGGCATACTGTGTGTGTTTGTACTTCATGCCAGCAAACATATGCTCCTGTGTTTGTCTACATGCACATGCCGGTCTGTGCACGTACAGTATCTGGGTGTTTGTTCATGTGTCTGTAGGAGGATAATAGCCCTCACACGGTCTCAAGTTAATTTCCCATGTAAATAGCACGCTGCTGTTTAATCACAGACAAACCAGAATGGGAAATGGAGCATGTCTGAGGTGTTCATACATAATGAACCTCAAGGTTTTATAAATTAAATGCAATATTCCTTTTGCAAAATGTTACATTCTGTAAAAGTAGATAGAATATAATCCATGTAAGAGATCAGGCAACGCACATTTATTTATATAGCGCATTTCAGTCACAATGGCAATTTAGAAGGCACGTAAAAAAAAAAAACTGAGGATATGACAATTCATAAAAGAGAAAAGATAAAAGAGATTTAAGAGGTGTAGACACATAGACATGTAGCATTTCTGATTGGCATAGACTGAAATCTGCTTCTGTTTGGTTCTTACCCTGGAGACAATGAGCAAGCCTGACACAGCAACATATCTCAAACAGCCATTAGTGCTTTGCAACTCAACAGTGGTATTTTGACAGGAATGAATAGGGAGCCAGATCATCAGGGCATCCGACCTGAGACAGTTTAAACTGCTTTAAAATACCACTCTCGTGTTTCGCTGTTCCAATGTTACACACATATCAGCTGACGCTAAGGATAATAGGTCAATATATGTTTTTCCCTAACCCCAACCCTCTCTCTTTATTGACTGGGCAAGAATGCAACAGGCATCAGCTGATCCAAAACTTGATCTGCAACATGAACACTATAAAGACATCATCATAAATATTATTGAACCAGTAATTTGACATTATGGAATACTTTGTTTTGAGGCTTTCCAGATAGACCTGGAAAAAAGAAGGAAAGGCACACACTAAATCATTTTGTAAAGCTTTACGTTTAAATAATTGACATTGCAGCCTATCGCGTTGTTTGCACCACCACTGCAAGTGTTCTTTTTCGCCAAGTGAAAACAAAAACACTTTTTTGTCCTCCATATTATGTTGTGGTATGGTTCTGGCCAAAGATTTGACCTCGTGACTCATGTCATCTTTCTTCTCAGAGAGTCCAACATCACACAGTGTAAAGGGACAGACAACGTTCAAGATCTATATTCAGAGTAAGGTAATGAGGTAGCAAAATGTATATTATCATTATTATTATTATTATATTATAAGGTAATTTATAAAATTCTAAGTAGCCATTTGGAGCACGTTATGATAGATTTTTGTTTGTCAGTAAACACATTACTGCCAATGGTGGCCTTCTACTGCACTGATGTGTCAAAGTGTCAAAAATAAATGGGGGACTTCTAGCAAACGTAGATGAGCCATGCAGTGAAGTTTAGCATCAAGTATTTAACATCCCTGAACTGTGATAAAACTGCTTTTATACCAAATATGTGGATCATCTGGAGGTTTTGGTAAAATACCTTGACGTTGAATTATTTTATTCAAAAATGAAAAGTGAATGCTTTTAGAAGCACAATCTAAATTCCACTCTCCTCCATTGTGTGTTATGTGTAGGAAAACACAAAGACATGCTTGTGCACAGTGGCACTTACACACAAAGGGGAACAAATCCCCTGACAAAAATATTTTACAATCCGCTTTCAGCTCATATGATTCTATTTTACATTTAGTTTACTTATCACTTGCACATTGGTCACTTGCAACATTGTCTGTCACTATTTTATTTCTATTCTGTTTCTTGTTGCACTATTGTGTTATTGTTTATGTCTTATATATATTGATGTTGCATTGTTGAAGGAGCCTGGGAAATGTCATTGACATAACCACACTGTAGCTACTGTGTGCATATGGCAATTTGAATCTTGACAACAACAACAAAACGACTACTAAACACAATATATATATATACATACAATCTGGATAACAGGTGAATATGGATGAGTTAACTATTCAGCAACCTGACTGCCTGCAAGAAGGGTTAGGGTTAGGGTAGAAACCACAAGTCAGAGAATGTGTTTTCTGTACCTAATAAAGGTGAACTGGAGCTTTAAGCACAGACTTGGTCAAAATCTCTCCTTCACCTCAGGAATAGTCAAAGGAAGATCTCAAAGCTGATCCACAGCTTCTCGTTTGAGCTCTTAATGACAGCGGGGACAACAGCAGGGCACACTGACAGTATGTCGCCTGCATGCACGCCTCCACCACCGAGGCGCAGGAAGCCAAAGGTGGTGTGTGTGTTTGGTGGACCCCGGTCACACACCGTCACGCCTCCGCTCGTCACTGACCCCTGCTCGTCCTTCATGCCGGGGCCAGGAGCACCTCCATAATTGCGGCGGCAGCGGCGGGCTTAAAACCGCCAAATCATAAAAAAGCCACGGCGAGCTCCAGTGAATTACGAGGAAATATGGCCTTCCTTTACAGCGGGGGCTGTGAATGAAGCCATAAAATTATGAGCAGTTTTTATGATGGCCCATTGAAGTAGGATGCTTGTATATTGATGGTTCACAGGCTGTATCCCTCTTCCCCCATGCGGTGGAAGAGCTGACAAAGGGGCCCCTGTGTAACTATTTTTCATGCATTTAATATATTAATTATCCGGTAAATGTTCCCCAGGCAGTGCTTGGGATAGCAGAGAATGACAGCTTTTCGATGAAGCTCCCGGGTTGGCCCATCAGGCCGCAGTGTATTACGTGGGAAAGGTCATTGCGGGGTTAATGTAACTTTTTATTTGCTGATTTTTCATAGGCGGGGAGGGTGGGGAGGGAAGGCTAGTTTAGAGAAAGGAGAAGTGAGAGAGGGAGACAGAGAGAGATTTCGGCAGAGGGGTGCTGTGTGTTGGGAGCAGAGAAGATAACGCCAGGGTTTTTATTATTGTGTTTGGGTTCTTTTTCTGTCTTGGTCTGATATTGCAGCCTCGCCTCCCTTTTTCCCTCCCCCCCTCAAAACACGCACACACTCCCAGACACACCCAGTAGCTCCTGGCTCTGCTACATGAAAGAAACTGATAGGTGAGCCCACACTAAAAAAAGGCATTACTTGGGTGCAACTCACTGATTGTCTGCAATCATCCATATCCCACCTTCACATCCCATCCCAAATCAATTCTTGATCAATTTCATGCCACAGAAGAAATAATTTCTCCAAAATTGAGAACATATTCAGTTTGATCATTTGTGCTCTTCCAGTAGTAATTAAACTGCTGGGTGGAATAACTGAAAAGATTATTGTGCTGCGGCTTCTTTACGCCAACTATTTCTTCCCCCTACAAACTCAGATTATGATGCTGCCAGTATCTCTTTCAAACATGGTTATGAGAAAGGAAAAAATAAGGGGGAAAAAAATTGCTTTTTTAATCACCATATGCACCCTCACTAATTCAGGTGCTCTGAAGTGCTGTCAAGAAACAATTGAGTGGAGAGTCGGTTGAAGTGATCAATTGTGCGCGGTCCCTAGGTGGGGCTCTCATTTGCTGGTGCATTCCTCCAGCTGATTAAGTTAATTAGAGCGCCCCCACATCCTTCTGATTGGATGTAAACATTAATATGCCAGAAAATGACTCCGTCGATGTTTACCGCAATGTTCAGAGGCGCGCTAAATTGATCGGCTATTGAGCAAAATAAAAATGTGATCCCTCTTGCAGATGGTGAGGAGGTTCATCCATTCTGGAATGAATCTTCCAAGTTCAAACTTCCAAGCTCTTTTTTGTTATGCTCCTCCCTGGACAAGCCCCTCACTTTACCGCCCCCAAGCCCCTTGTGAATTCCCCTCACCTCTCAAAGTTGAAAAGCTGTGGTGGTGAAATACAGAGCGAGGACGGCGGCATGCTCCGAGATGGTCTTTTATAAATCAGAGTGCGGTGTAAAAGCCCCAGCTCGATATCTCATCATAGACGTGGTAGTGTTCAGAAAGTGGCCCAAGCAATGAGCCACGGCTCAACTATCTATTCGCAGGTGTACGTGCTTTGTGGGGGTGTGTGTATGGTGTTTCTATTGACCAGCCAATGCACCAGTGTACACTGATTTATGAATATGTGCTTTCAGGAGTCCTGCATGCGTTAATGCATTCGCAGTTGAGAGAGAAAACATGGTTCATTTGTCAGAGGCGTCAGAGTGCACGCAGCCGAATTAACATGATATACCTGTGAACTCACCTGTGTGAGAGTGTATTACTCTGGCCTGTCTGTCAGGGGCTGACGGGGATGTGACACTTTATATTTATTCCCTAACTGTGACTCAGCGTTCTATCAGGCTTCATTTAAGTACGCTAATGTACTTTACTGGATTTACTTTTTCATAGATTGAAGGGAGTCTACAAACCCACCTGTTTCAATTGGACCAACATGTTTTTTTATTCTCACTTCTGTATGTATAACTTAGAAAGGTTTGGCTTATTAAAAGCCAATGAAGTAGCACTTTCTTGCTTTTATCTTATCGTAATTCACTTTGGATAAAAGCGTCAGCTAAATGAAATGTAATTTATCGCTTCACAACTGGCCAAGTGTCAGTTTAATCATTTCTAACACCAAAGATAATTGACTTTTTTCACTTGTAGTAATGGCAATATCCTCTTTTGCAGTTGCCATTAATACACAGAAAAGTGTTGAAAGTCCTGTTACGCAGACAGAATAAAAAGATTTTCCGATGTTTTGATGCGGTTACGTAGGTCTGTGGTTTATTGGAATTGTTGCAATACAGTTTTAGATTTTGCCAGAGATATCGGTTGGAGCTTTTTTTGTTTCAGCCTCTGTAGCATCTGTAGCTGTTAGCATGTGTTGTAGCGTCTGGTAAGAATGGTGTGCTCTCACTCTTCCTGCCCCCCCTTTCCTGTCACCTATGCCCCAATTTATCACGTGTGTTCAAACTAATACTGCAATTGACCTGTATATCTAAACAAACCAAACTAACATACCAACACCTAATATGTTACTATGTCACTTAGCGCTTTATATTGCTGTTCCTCATTTTCAGCCATGAGTGTGTACTTATTTGTCTTTATTTTTATTCTATCAATACTTATGTGTGCTTTTCTTCTCTACATTTAATAAGTTAGCTTACTCTTTATTATTGCATGCTTTTTTTACCTGTTAAGCCACTTTGTCTGTACCACTATACATTTCCCCGCTTCGAGACTAATAAAGGAATTCTGATTCTGAACTATAAACATACATAGCTCCACAATGTGTTTTGGTTTGTGATAAACCTTATTGTTTTGGACTCATGGCCTGACAATTCCGTGAAGAACTGGTGAACATAGTGGAGCATCAAGAAGCTAAAGACAGATATATTTCCCTCAGGAGTTTGGAGATACCAAAAAGAGCTAAAAAAAGAGATAATATTGGACTTACATTCATCAGGTGGACAGAAACACAATTTAAAATGTTTAAGTTGCTCAGCTGGATGTGTAAAGTACCTCAGCATACACACAGCGGTTCAGTCTGTGGGGTAACAGCTCTGGAACAGGGTGTTGAAGCCCCAGATGGGTGTTGCTGTGCTCTGACGCATCATCAGTAGCCCCCATCTCCCTGCCTCACCCATGCCATTGTCATCTCGCCCCCCCTGCAGAGCATCAAGCCCCATTAACCCCCCGCCTGCCTCTCTGCAGGCTCCCTGTGTGCTTAACACAGTGGCGTTAGCGTAAAGGATGTGCCTGCTCCTCCAGATGAGCTTTGCACAGTTTAATAGAGGTCTTGGAGGGGTCTGCATTAATATAGTAAGGCGGTTGAGAGGAGGCCATGTCTTACACCTCCCAACCTACATCCTCTCTTCCCTAATTTCCTTTTTCCCCCTGAGACTAGTCATTTGGCGTTATGGGGACCTGGCTGTACGATGTGAACGTTAGCCTCTTCTCTCCTCTCTGTGTGTTGACAGCAGTGGTCAAACAGCCACAGTAAGGTGACGACTTGCGCTGCCTTTAGTACTGTGCTGATGTGTCGGGCGTCTGGGTGAGCAAAGCCTTTGGCACATGGGTGATGGTGTTAAGGAAGGGATTTTCTGAGGGAGCACTTTCTAACACGGGGTGAGAAAGTTACGTTGGGCTAGGACAGCTAAGAGTCCTTAGTTGGGAGCGCAGCCAATCGTGATGCAATTTAATCTCATTTTTCTATACAGTGCATTTTATATACTGTTCCATCAAATTTCACACCGACATTGTGAATGACCTTGTGACCGCTCCTCTAGCACCACGATCAGTTCAAATCAGACCAAATGTACTTATAGAAGAATCCAAATATATTACGCAGACTGCAATGACATTTAATAGGCACATTCATGCTCCCCGGAGGATGACTCTTCATCTGAAACCAACATCACGACAACTTTTATTTTGAACACATCTTGGTATGCTGCACTCCAAGTTTATGCATTTTAAAATAGTGTTAATGTCAACGTTAAAGGTCTAATTATGAAATTCTTCGGTATATGGGAATTGGGGTTCATTAACTTCAGAGGGCCATGCAAGAGTGATGCAGCTATTGTCTGTTGGTAAGGTAACATATCAAGTAATTGTACACAGTGCTTTATTGACTATTGGATATATCATTGATAAAACATCAATACTCCAGGGAGATGGATTGATGATATCATAAATTAGAAGGCCAGTGGCTTTCTTTAGCTGAACGTTTAGTCTAAAGTTGTTATTTTTTGGCTCTTAGGAGTTCATTCAGAATGAGGAAATGTCTGATAAAGATGCTTTCAAGTATTCAGTGAGTGTAATTCCCCAACACAGGGTTGAAAAGAGAACAGCAGTTGTATCCTAGTCCATTGACCTTACATTTGTTATTTATCCAATATTATATTACTCAGTCCTCCTTCCTTGCACGTGCAGCTTGTAACTAATTCTTAATGGACTCTCTTCATTTGCTTGATGTGATATTGTGTGATATTTGTTTGAATTATAATCTGTTTTAAAAAGGCACCTTTTTAGATATTCAAACCTTCATCGAGGTCCCTAAACGTTCTTATTGGCGTTTTCATATTGTTCCACAGTCTAGCGTGAAACCTAGAATAGTCCCTCCCATCTGTGTTGCAGATTTTGATTCTTGCCTGGAAAGTCGTTCTCAATAATACTTACTTGTGTTGCTATTGAATGCCTTTTTAAAGTAACTTCACTTATGAATACAGCTGATATCCATTAAAAGGTGAAAAGCTGGCAGCTGCCATCTTCAGTTGTCGAGAAGGAATTGTAAACATGGGAATATTTCCCATTGCCACACAAAATGTGACCACTGTGTAGACTCCATATTGTTCATTCTGCACAGTGGGTGCAATAGAAGTGGGCTTAGAACTTTGAGTGTTGGTATTTTTGATTTAGTTGGGGGTGCATTGTACACTCCTCACACACACACACACACACACACACACACACACACACACACACACACACACACACACACACACACACACACACACACACACACACACACACACACACACACACACACACACACACACACACACACACACACACACACACACACACACACACACACACACACACACACACACACACACACACACACACACACACATCAATTTTGTCCACACACTGATTGTTGTTCTTACTTCCCTTCATAATTCTGCCCCTTTTCACCTTATCCACTGTCGTCCATGCCCATCTTCCATCGTACTTCAATCTGCACCCCGCTTTCTTCACTCTCCCTTTGTAGCTATACCACCTTCTCCCTCCCCTTCCTCCCCACCACCACCACCACCATCGCCCTCCCCTCACCCCCCTCCCCTGTCTCCCTTCCTGCACAGCCGTCACTCTGAATTATTTTCAATGAGCTCCTTTATAGCGGGCGCCAGATCTCAGCTCCAACTCATCACTGAGCACAGGGCTGGGGGGACGCGCTCTGCATTTCGATCAGCTCTGAGCCTCCACTTTGCTATTAACCCCTTTCACACTAAACCCCACCGCCACCACCAGCCCCCTCTATCTACACCTTAGCTCACTCTATTTCTCTACCCATGTTTATGCTCTCACCTCTCCTACCTCCATCCTTCATCTGATTTTCTTTACACTCGCAATTCTTTCTTGTGCAAGTCTTTCTTCTCACTGTCAACCGCGTCCGCACTTTCTAAATTCAGCAACTTTATCATCATGATGAAAACAACAATGATCCATGTGTTATATTCAAGGCAAATTATGATGATAAAATACTGTAGACGTTTCAATACTACCTGTAATAACAACTTGAAATATGCAAATAGCTTAGAGGCATATCATACACAAGTGTCTGCTATACACTGAATCAATATAAAAATAAGACATTTTGCAATCCCACTCCTTTTTAAAGAGGCCCTATTATTATTTTAACGTGTTTTCCCTTTCATGTAGTGTGTTATGTTGTTGTGACATCACTTATGTAGCACTCAAGCTTCTATTGGCTATTGCTCTGACATATTGTACGTGATAAGGCTAAGGGAAGGACATCTCTAAGCGGTTCACCAGTCACAACAGAGCTGGACAGTTAACCAATCAGAGCAGACTGGGCTCTGGTTTCAAAGAGGTTGAAAAGAGGTGCTGCAGCACAGGCAGTGTGAGAAACATAAAGAGCTTTTTGAACATTAAAGCATGGAAACATGTCACAGTGGAGAAACTAAATACTAATATGAATATGTATGTGTGTTCATGGCTGCAAAGTTATAATGAAAAGGAGAATGATTTGGGTTTATTTCAGTGACAATATCAAGACTTGAGTCATTCAATTATCCTTGATAATAGTTTAGTCAGATCAATGGAATAATAATATTTAGCAGCAATACACCTATACCAACACAGTCTCACTCCCTGATAATCCAATAGCGATGCTTGGTCAGGGTCCTTTGGCGTGCAGTTGTGACGCACTGAGTATCCTTCAGCTTCATAAACGGACGCAAAGAGCTGATTGCAATGTATTCCCATCGGCGGCGGTATTTGACACTCAGGGAAGCACTGCATTGTTTTTAAAAATTCTCCTTACTGTCGATTGATTTTACAGTGTTATCTGCACTACTCATCAACTCAAAAACACCAGATTATCCTTTTTAATTACATATCATTGATCGGTTTAAATTGTGTAATAACCCTACACTACCCATAATCCTCAGCTAGGACTACACCAGCCGTGATTAGTCCTCAAGCTCTGTGATTGGATGTTGGAGTGGCAGTGCGCAAAGTTTATGCCGAGCATCATACAGCACTTTGAAATGGAATGAAACCCATCGAAGGCACACTATCCAAAACTAGACTCGAAAGTGTCCACCCCCCCCCCCCCAGAACTACACATGCTCGCTATTTGTGTGTTTCACGCGTCTCTACTGGGCACAACGCAACATCTTGCAAGAAACAGAGTCTGAGGGCTTCTTAACATTTAATAAACTATGAATGTGTCACACTCACTTAACGGGAAGAAACTCAGCTTTCAGACAATATTAACCATTTTTAGCTAAACGAAACAAAAGGGTAATAACAAAGGCTCTGAATTAGCCCTGAGCGAAAAAATGCTAACACAATTAGCACAGAACTCAAGGTAAAATACCCTTATTACTTATCAAATCTGCACAAACAAGATATTGATTAGCAAGCTGAGATTCCACAGATTCCAGAAATATAAGTATCATCACTGAGCGATCAGAACTCGTGACATGGGAAGCAAACACAGACATCACACAACGTAGCATTACGGAGCAAACACGGGAGAAATTCTTACCTATGCTGTTGTTCTGATCAAAAGTTGTGTTCAATGGCATTAAAACGATAAAAACGCTGCTGAAGGTTAATCCATAGGTTAATCCAATGTGTCTGTGTCACTTTGAAATTATTACTGATAATCCATCTTCATATTTATGTCAATAACGGAGATTTCATATTAGTTGCTTACGAGAGTGTATGACAGCTTCCGGTTCTGGGCATTCTGGCTATGCATCACTCATTTACCAATGGGTAATGTTTAGATGGATTTTAGGATTTTATTGGCTCTAACGGTTAAAAAGAGGTGTCAATCATCAAAATCGACCAAGGGGGGCCATAGATATGGAAAATGCACCCAAATGACCCCACAGACGTGTTTTTAAAAAAAAAATCTCTCTAAAAAGGTCAAATGTCACTTGTTTTGCATCAATCTTGATACAGGGTACTTATTATATGTTATAGTTTGGATTCCTAAAGCTTTTAGTTCACTAACCCATCATTCAAGGGTGGTTTTCACTATAAGTAATGTTTTTTTTTTGGACGGGCACTATCATTTACATTTTTTTACTATGTTCAATCTGAATTTACTTTAAAAGAAAAACATTCTATATTGATTCTGACTCTTCTACATCCAACTCACAGGTTTATCATTACTTTGAGAAAAAAGATGATTCATTTACCCCTTTTTAGAAGTGAAGATATAGTCAATTGTTCTGGGAATGTCATTTTCGAGCCTGAGGCCTGAAAAACAGGCTCGGGCCAACTGGTTAAAAGACGTGTTCGTATTTCCCATAGTTAGAAGTTGCCAGTATTAAACTGTATACATCCCTGGAGGTTTAGGGGATGGTAAACACATTGGTGTCTATATAAGTGATTGGAATATGATATATTATATACATAATTTGTAAATTGCTGCCAGATCAATGTTATGGATGTTGTTTCTAAGTTCAGGTGTTTAATAGTCTTCTGGCCTGTGGGATGAAACTGTCCCTGAGTCTGGTGGTTTTAGTCCGGATGTACCACCTGTCAGACGGCAGCAGACAGAACAGTTTGTGGCTGGGGTGATGGGGGTCTTTTGTAACCCTGAGGGCTTTCTTTAAGGTTAACATGGTATTTTTACTCCACTACATTTATTTGAGTTACTTTAGAGATTCTGATTAATGATGTGAAATATAAACAACCCTTAAATCAGACTTTAGTTACACCTGAGTAAAATTCAGTGAAGGTGATTGTCAAGTGCCAACAATCAGGAGAGATATTTGATAGTTGGTGCTTGAAAAGACAAAAAATGTATCTGCAGATCCCTATAAAGCATATTCACTACTCGTTATTCTCTAATTGTTCATTAAAAACTGCATATGATTGCTATTTTGCACATCCCTTTCAAGATTTCAAGATTTCCAAAGGTTTCTTGGCATATCATATACACAACTACGGTGTAGTTATGCAATGAATGAAAAACTGGGTCGCAGGTTCCTCAACAAGACATCTATCAATATGTGTGTACCTCCACCATTAAACTGTCATATTCTGCACATTTCTTATTCTATCTACATACATCTTATAAGAGTATAATACATATGTATAATATCGGTTAAAATAAGTGCTTCAACATAGTTAACATTGCAGGAGAGTTGATTGTCAAGTCCCAAAACAAACTATGCAATATATTAGACTTTAAGTACTTTATCAGGCTTAATATTTATCTGTAGATACCCCCAAAGCTTGTATTTAAAAGAAAACCTAAAGTAGTATTTCATGTTTTAATAAAGCCTAATTAGTTTGTCTGTTTTGCACATCCTCCTATCTTTGTACATCCGGCACTACATTGTTTTATTGTAGAGATCATTTACAGTATCTTCTTGATATTTTCTATTCTATATTTCTATCATTGTCCTTCTACTTTCCCCCTAATTTGTATGTACTCTTAATATTTAAATGTTTTCATCAAATATAACACATTCAACAAAACATGCACTAGACCTGGCAAGGCAAGGCAAGTTTATTTATACAGCACCTTTCAACTCAAGGCAATTCAAAGTGCTTTACAAAAATGAAAGACATTCATAAAAAGGCATTTAAAAACAGTCATTAAAAAGCAACACAATCTACCTGCATTGCAATTACTCTAAACGTGTAATAACGTGCTTTAACCAGTAGGTGGTTCGGGTTAAAAAGCTGTCAAGTTTACAGTGTTAAAACAATAAATGATACTGCTGTTTCTGGTTTAGTTTACGACGGATATATTTTGTTGTGCACCACACATATATTGTTTTGATATTTGTAACACAAAAGCGATGGGAAAAACCCACAGCAACACAGAAAAGATGGTCTAAACATGACCCAGCGGTCTAAATTATAATATCAAAACTAACTTTATTGTGAAATTAAAACAGAATGGTAAAAGAATAATTTCCGCTCTATTCTGATGCCCAATCTCTGTAGATAAATAAATAACTAAGCCAGATGTGTAATATGTAATGCAGCCAAACCATTTATTACAATGCATTTATGTGATGACTTTCAAAGAGTAAACCAAGCACTGCTGAATAAAGTATGATTTTATCTTTTCCGAAACGTTTTTTTTTCATATGGAATACAGTCGGAGGTCAACCAATCACAGAGCTTGAGGACTAATCATGGGGTTTGTCGAGAAAAACGCATGGTGTAGTCTCAAACGATAGCTGAGGATTATGGGTAGTGTAGTGTCTTCGGCCATCCTAAACTCCGATACAACTATTTGTTTCTCAGAGTCGAAGGGGAAAAACACAAAACCATTGTACACAATTTAAACCAATCAATATTGCGTAGTTAACAAGGATAATCTGGTGTTTTTGAGTTGATGAGTAGTGCAGATATCACTGTAAAATCAATCGACAGTAAGGAGAATACTTATTTCCGGGTGTACATTTTTCCGTTATCCAATGGGAATGGACGCTCACATTGCCTTTAACTGCCGCCGACATGGACCGATGTGGTGCTTCCCTGAGCGTCAAATACCGCCGCCGATGGGAATACATTGCAATCAGTTGAAAGCTCTTTGCGTCCGTTTATGAAGCTGAAGGAGCCTCGGCGCGTCACAACTGCACGCCAAAGGACCCTGACCAAGCGTTGCTATTGGACTATCAGGGAGTGAGACTGTGTTGCCTAAACAACTGTGCATCAGCAGATTCACTTGAGTTACCTGAAAAATCAAAACTGTTGCTAAACATAATCTATTGTATGTGTGAGTCGGGAACAAGCCACTTGGACTACAGTCTTAGCTCATCTTTGAGGCTGGGGAATAGATGAGAGCAGCCCATCAGGGTACGTTCCTTCTACATATTGGCCGCGCCCCCTGTTATTTGACCCGAGTAAAGGCAAAGTCTGAGGTCGTCATATCAAAGAAATTAAGTATACTTTGCATTTGTTATCATCAAGAAGCCTAAATATGATGGTCAGTTAGGTAAACAATTACACAATGTCATTATATTTAGTGCAGCGTCATTATATGGTGAAATTCAAAGTAATTGCTGTCCTGTCAGGCAGCAGGTTAAACTTAAACTGGGTTTTCTTTGACTTGTCAGTGCTTGATATTTCAATGCAGCATCTACATATACTACTTTGACTTTTAACATTAGAACTATTTTCTACGAAGATTGATGTTAACATCATTAGGTTCATAATTGAGCTACGATAACTATTGACATATTGACGGTCAGTCCCAGATTCTTTGTTGTCACCGTCATTTCACCAGGCAGTGACGTAGTGTTGCTTCCATCTTTGGCAAAGATTGGAAGGATCCATTGAGAAGTATATGTCAGGGGGAGGTGCATTTGGCTGAATGAAGTTAGGAAGAAACAGACTGTGTCTTCATTACAGTTGAAGCATTCCAATGCAAAGAAATAATCCTTTTAGTAATCTGCATAAATTACAAATTAGATTGTACAACTGAGGCACATCACACTGTGTCATCAAAAACTATATTTCTGCACTTGACTTGACTTAACAAGAACAACAATAACATTCTCTTACTAGTATTTGAAAGGGATAAAAGCTAAATAATGTATTAATAATAATATAATAACATGGATTTATATATCACCTTTCAAGAAACCCAGGGCCGCTTTGAATAGGACAATGGGCCATGGGGGGGGACACATGGAAAACAATTAAGAAGATACAAACTGAATTCTATACAATAAAAATACACTAACATTTATATATGTAAACTATTTTTATTTGTCATTTTATTCTGTACTGAATAATTTTTTATTCTAATTATTCCTTCTTGTGTACATCGTCTTTACCTCTAAGTAGGAGAGGATATTTTGACACTATTTCAATTGCTGCTGAATCAAAGCCACACATGATTTCCATCCTGCTCCCACCTCCCTCTGCAATCTCCCCACTCGCTCTGCCTGCTGTGGGAGAAGCCTGTCCTAGCCCATCCTCCTGGCAGAGCAGTAAACACTTCCCTGCTTCCTGTTGTTCATCAGAGCTGTGGATACATATCCCTCACTCCCTGTGACTCTGTCCAACACTCTGTTTGATGGAAGGTTTTTACATTTTGTGGGGGAATTGAAAATGTAGCTTGATCTAGCAACGCAGTTATATCCAGTAATGTGAAGATATCATTTTTAACGTGCTGTATGTAGAGCATCAGGATTGACAATGAGCTTGGACGTTTTTTCTGGAGAGGTTGCAGTTACTGTACTTCACAATGAATACATCCCTTCCGTTGGGCTTGTGCACAATAGGAAGTCCTCTGAGAGCAGCTGCCGCTTAACTGGACTCTGATAAAACTAGTGTTAATCGTTCTGTCTGTCATCCCACCGCTCCAAGGCAAGATTAAACTGTAGTCTAAAAGCAAAGTCAGGAAAACCCCTAAAAAGACTCACTCGGCCCGACAGCTCGGAGGCACATGCCAACCACAGAGGCGTATCCGTTATCGTGGAAATTTATCTCCAAGACTTCTCGATTAGTAAACGGCAGAAATGACCCATTGCTGGTTTTGCTTTGCTCTTCACCCATTTTATGTGGTAGCCTATAGGAATGTAGGACAGGCGGGAGATATCTTTCCAGCAGCAGCCAGCCATTGTTAAGAATAACGTCTGTCGCCCGCAGGAATGATTTGTCATCTACAGAGAGTTCAGGTTTGGTGGCTGTCACTCCCTTTTCAAGTTGGAAAAGCCTGTTTGTTTGAAGATCACTTGACTGTGCTGAATCAATTAAGTCATCCATGGCTAATCCAGGAAGAGTGTGAGGAATTGATTTAGGGACGCAGCCAAGTGATGGGTTTGACAGTGGCATTGTTTATCCTATATGTGCTGAGCCTTGATGTGCTGAGTGTGATATAGCTCTCTGTTAGAACAGGTCCAGTGACAACAGTGCACAAGACAGGCCCAAAGTTTGAATGTTGGTCTAAAATCTAAAACAGAAAATGTGGACGAATTCGTAAAACATTATAATTTAAAAGCTGGTTCGATATGATTTGATGCATTCAATTGTTGGTTCAACTGAAATTCAGGATGATTTAATACAAAAATAAAAGTGAAACAAATCAAAGTTTGAGTTGAGAATGCCAGTAATTAAAAACTGTTAAACGAGCCCCATTATGCTCCTTTTTGTGGTTCATATTAGTATTTAGTGTCTCTGACATGTCTCCATGCTTTAATGTTCAAAAAGCTCTGTTTTTCTCTTACTGCCTATGCTGCAGCACCTCTTTTCACCCTCTGTCTGCAACCAGAGCCCAGTCTGCTCTGATTGGTTAGCTGATTAGCTCTTTTGTGATTGGTTAACCGTTTAGAGATATCCCGGCCCTTAGCCACGTACAATGGGTTGGAGCACTAGCCAATAGAAGCTGTTACATATGTCACTATGTAAATACTTTAGTCATTCCAGGCAGGGGGGGAGTATTTGGGAGGTTTGGAACATGATTTGGCGTTTCATTAACGCAGCATTGAGACAGTATCTGCTGGGTCCCGCATGAGCAGGCATAAGCTCCACCTCCTCTTTTTTTTTTGTAACAGGGCTGAAACGGAGGGATATGAGGCATGGTTAGAATGGGTGATCTGTTTGGGTATTTGGAGCAAAACACTTCATATACATGCTATTGCCTAACAATAGCATGATAAGTAACCTTTGAGTCCGTTTTATGATTTAAACACAAATGGTATGCTGGGTTACACCGATAGTCCTTTGTGAAAAGGACAGCTCAGGAGGTAAATGGTTGTCCTCCAATTGGAAGGTTGGTGGTGCGATTCCCAGCCCCTGCAGTCAACATGTCGATGTCGCCTTGGGCAAAATATTTTACCCCAAATTGCTTCCAATGGCCAATGGTGTGTGAATGTGTGTGAGTGGGTAAATTGCTTTGAAGGATTGCAAGGACTGGTAAAGCGCTTTAGATGCATATCCATTTACCATTCCAATGAAAAAATAATGCAATACTGTACATTCACACAACATATTCATATGCATCCCACTGTACATTTTAACGTTGCTTTCTGATTGCACCCCTAAACAGTTCTGTCAACTCATCGTTCATCTTCATAGTCTTGACAAAATGTAGACCTTCTCTGCCATTTATTTTCTTCTAGTTATACTTATTCAAAGATGGTTTGGTTAGACAAGACATGTATCTTTACTGTTTGACAAAAAGACTGGGTCTGGGTACATGTTCTTGATGATTACCTTGCAGAAGCTAAACTTTGAAACACATCATATCATCCTTTGTACTTTATACTCTTTGAAGCAGTTTGTGCTGTCAGTCATTAACATTACGCAACTCCAATTGATGAGGGATTTCAGTTCTAATTTGCGATCAAAGAATAAGGACTATTTTTGTCTTTCTCACCATAACTGACCAAAAGTGTAACTGACATCAATGATAAAATATTCGAAAAGTTATATTAGGTACATCATGTATTTTTGTTAAAATGGGCAGAACTGGTATTTTTGTTTAATAGAAAACTGTCCACGTTAACATAGAAGTTGGCTTTTCTCTGACTGACCACCCCTCAGCAACTCTATGCTTTTACCTCATTCTATTTCTTTAAAAACAGTTTGATCATGCCTGGAATGACATTTTAAATGTAAGTTGTCCAGTGGCGGTTCTAGAATATTTGACATGGGGTGGCAAAGGGGTGGCATTGTACTGTATTTTGTACTGTATATAAAACCTATTTATTGTTAAATCATGCCCTCACACAAGTGTTCTTAATGCACAAGAGAAACAAGGTGTTCAGACAAACAAATTAAAATATAGTATAAAACAGCAGAAAATACTCATGATACCCTCGAATTCTGTTTACTGTAAGTACAGTAAAAGTACTTAGTTGAAGTACACAAATGACATCACCCATCTCTTAAGAAAGGTGACCTGTGCAGCAACACATTTCAATACATATTTGTCAATACTAAGAGCCGCTAGATTGTGCTGCAGTAATGGAATATGCAAGGAGAATAAGAACATACCATGTGGTCCAGCTGGAGTCTCATCTGCCTCCTGATCCCTGCCTCTGTCCCTCTTTCTGACACTTCATCTTTATTCCTCACACACATTGAGGCCCAATCCCAAATCACCCCCTCGCTCCTATCCCTCCGTGACGGAGTGAACTCCGTCTGTAGCCACACTCGCAGCTGAATGAAGTTCCCTCCATTAAGGGTTAAGGGTATAAATACAGCAGCAAGCTTTGGGACGGCCTCCCCTCTCTCTGGCAGAAACAGGAAATGCCGTAACTGTATGTAACAATGGTTTCAAATCAGCATCTCTTTGACAAAAAATGTAAATTAATAACTCAAATAAAACTCCAAACATCTTTTAGTTTTAAACCTGACGTTTATAAGCTTCTTAGTTTTTGCAACAGTCTGTAAATATACACAACTTTATAATAAAATGCACACATTTACCTTTTTCTATACTAAACACAGGTATGATCCTAAGTTAAAACATATGAGGCTATCATGAGGTTGTTAACATCGCAGTTTATCAGTGGATGTTTGCTGGAACTACTTGTAAACAGCTTGTTTCCTGACGGACACACACAGCGTGACTCCGGTCAGGTAGAGACCGGTCTCAAGTCAGCACCGATGCAGACTCGCTGTTTGAGGGCTTGATAGCCCGCTCCCCCTCCACACCGCTCCACACTCGTTGGTTTGGAACAGCACTTAATGTGGCGGACCCTCCCCGCGAACCCTACCCCTAGTGTGTAGGGGTAGGGTGTAGGGGGTGATTTGGGATTGGGCCTTCATCTTCTTCACTAATGTCTTCATCTCGTCCTGGCTTCCTCCTGCTCTGACCCTCCTGGTCTCTTCAGTGTGCTCTCTTTTCCTTTTCCTCTTTCTGTTCGTCCTGATCACTTCTCAGATATGTCTTTTTGTTGAATCACTCCAGCTACTCTGGCCTGCAAGCGTCTACTTGTGAAAAGTACTGGTACACATGCTTGTATAACTTTACACGTTAGGGCTAATAAGTAGCATATAATAAATATAAAATCAGAAAGTATTTATCAAACGCACACAGGCAGCTGTGTTTAGAACCAGTTTGACGGTAAAGGATGTATCCTGGTTTAATTTATCTGGCCTCATTGCTGTGATTTAATAGTACCGCATAGTTTAGCAAATACAAGTGATCGATCTCCCAGCTAGTGCTGTCTGCGTAGTATTTTGTAACGTAACGCCCCAAACAGTGACCGTCTGTTAAACGCTATCGATTCAAACAGCAGCGTTTTATTAATATTTTTTTTTCAAGCTCTCGTCTTTAGTAAAAACAAAACTGGTGGAAGAGGAAATGCTCCCAGGGGAAGCTGATCCACCTTCAGGTGCTGGGACAGCTCGGTCTCTCTGCAGCTGTGTGAGCCGCGCGCGGTCTGTGAAGTTGAACGCCGCTCCGCAGTTTAATGCAGGGCCGTAGCTACGTTTTTAACGGGCCTAAGAAGATATTTAAAATGATTCACTTTTAATTAATGAACTGCTTGTTTCGTTGCCTGAGAAGCTTGTGGACATAGTTTGTTTCTACAAGTACAGTTTTAGGGACACAAAAGTTACGGGGGCAGCTGGGGGGGAAAGGCTCTACAGTGGATCCGCCCCTGAAGTTGTCATAAAAGTCTTATGAACCTATAGGCATACTGTACATTTTAATTTCACACTGTTGATGCAAAGAAGATTTTGGGATGGCAACACTGCCATACAAACCCATCCTCTATTCAAGATATACGATGTAAGCTATATTTTTTATAAGAGCAAACATTCCAGTCATTGCCATTCATCTCAAACAAACCCTCCTGTCCTTAACACTAACATTAAACACTTACATCCCATCATACATTACATGTTACTTGTTAGACGCTTTAATCCAAACCGACTTACATACTCAATACTGTGGACAATCCCCACAGGAGCAATTTGGGGTGAAGTGTCTTGCCCAGTGACACAACGACATGCTGACTGCAGTGGGGTTTGAACCTGTGACCCCCTGATCCCAACACCAAGGCTCTACCCACTGCGCCACACGCCTCCCCTCATACACTTCTCCAAACCATCAGTGCTGAGCACCACTCACCTCAGCTCCTCTCCACATGGAGGACCCTCTGCCCACCAGCAGATTGCTGTAATTGTTCCAACTTTGCTCTGTACCAGATGGAGCGCCATGCCAGTCAATGAGAGCACTCACCAATGGAGGACTCTGGCCATTAGCACGCCTCAAATTGATTTCTGTCAGTGAGCACTCTACAATTACGCTGCACCTTGTACTGCATCATATTTTGGTAGGGGACGGTTGTTGCTTGGCTTTGTTCACCTTGAGAACAGTTGGATAATTGTGAGATATGTACTATCAATTGATAAGCTCACTGCTAATTCAAACTTTTCTTTTTTACAGCACACATTCAAAACAAGTCCGCTGCGTGTTTGACAGACAAAAGGGGATTGACAACAAAAAGTGATAACAAAATCCTTGTGTTTTGAGTCTTGAGGAATTCCGATTGTCCCTTAAGCCAAATTCCACAAGGTACCTTGATATTGCTACATTTCAGTGGCGAACCGTGTCTATCACAACTGGACCTTCTGTAGACACACACACGACCCCTGTCAACGCATTGGTCCAATCACATTCAGCATCCCGTCAGCGTTTTTCCCAACAATCTGCGAATCAGAGGCACAGTGGGGCGGGTCAGCGCGAAATGCGGGTGGGAAAAATGTGTGTCTCGTCTCTTTCAACCAAGCCCCCAGGAAGTGCGCCGGAGTCTGATGAGAATATTCGTTGTGGCCAAACGGCGGTACTACACTTCCTTTTGGTTGCTGGGCCTGGAAACACTTTTTCCCATTGACTTACATGGGGAAAGAGTGGTCTGTAACTCATTGGATAATTTTTTTAAAACTAAATAAACGACCCAGTATGAACACTTGTATAGCCCTTATTAAAAACATTCGTTTCTCAAGTTGTAAAAATGTGCTAATAACGTTATTCTGAGAGTTATTTCCCTCTGCATTATGAACGTGCATCTAACCCACGGGACCGCGCCGCCCGGCACATTCATGTTACGTGTTCAGCAATACATGCGTTTATCTTTACCCATGGATGCACAATAAGAACGGACCCATATCGCCTTACTGCCATCCCACGGAGCTGTAAGAATGGATATATTGCACATGTTTGCTGTAATTCATCATTTGTAAAATATTATACTACATGGGCTGTATGATTAAATCTTGTACCGTACATGTTGTATTAAATAAAGTTAATATTACCGACGTTAGATTAACGTCCCTGTAGCTTATTATTGCACTAAGAAGCTTATTGCACCAATAATTCTTTCATGCTAAATGAAGCTCTGTTGGATATCACTAGATCCTGTTACAGCGTAATATAAGTACATAACGATTGATGTCACATTAGCATAATTACTAGCTAGCCGCTAGCTGCTAACTGCCGCCTCGTTAATATCAAATCCATCATAATAACAAATCATTACCATGCTGTCATGAACGTGCGGTGCTGTTATGTGTACGCAAATTGACGTGCTTGATGTGAACGAGCATTTTGGTTAAAGTTGCTCATGCGCTATGAGCGCACATACGGGTACTTCTCAGGCATGCCGGGTAATCTGTGACGTTTCACTCTCTCAAAAGTTGGGCCATTTTATCATTATGCGCTAATGAGCAACTCTCATAGGAATGAATGAGGCCCCGCCTCCCACGCTGTATCCAGTTCTTATTATACATCCATGCTTTCAACCTGTCTGAGTCAGAGCGAGAGTTTATAAAAAAAAAAATTGAGAGTGAGAGTTAACAGCTCATCTAGTTCCATCTGTACTGTAGCTAGTAGCCTAGTTTCACCTACCGGGGTGGCAACTGACACCCTAAAAATAGGCCTTAGTTGCCACCCCAGCTGCCACCCCAGTTGGCAGCTTTGTTTTGAAAGAAAAGTTGTGGCTCATTGGACATTTATGAGAGAAAGTCTCTAATGTCCGAGTGCAAGTGAATGCAGCACAAGACATACGTCATGTAACCCCTCCCCCGGTCCTGGCGCCAGCGGGGAGATATGGCGGCGATTTCATTTGAACGGGACGGCGCAAAACGAGAAGCATTCGAACCCAAGCACTGAAGGAATGAGGTATTTGCGGTCTACACTGACAGAGAAGAGACTGTCAGTGTGGCTGTACTCAGCATTGAATCAAAACGCACTAAAGCTGTTGATCTTAATACGTTTGTGAGGCGTTTTTCTGAACAAGATGGTAATCGCCGCATTCAGCTGTAATAGACATGTCAACTTGATGCTCTGCTCATGGATGAACATACACAACTATTAAGATGATGACCTTACGTGTGTAAATATATTTTTTTCTTTGAGGGGGTCTGCCCCCAAAAAACAGTTTTAAGTCCTGAGAAAGTCAAATAAGACGGTGTTTAAAACTACACTGCCCAGCCAAAAAAAAGTAACCACTTTGATTTAACTAGGCCAGTAGGTAAGGACTCTCCACTGGATAATAACTGCAGTATAAAAGAATGCATGACTGAAGTGATGGAGACCATGTTGAAGGCAAAGAAAAAGAGGAAATAACAGGTCAAATCAAGCAAATCCCCCTCTCAGATTCCACAGCAACCAGAAGAACATAAATACTGGCTGGTGATTTGATTCATCAGCTTTGTGATGGAATAAAAAATGCACAGTGCATTTCCTTAGCTGTGGGTGAGTCCACTGACACCACTGACAATGCTCAGTTGCTGGTGTTTGTGAGTTTTTATGATGAGGCAAAGGGGGAGTTTGTTGAAGATGTGTTGGGCCTGACGAACCTCAGTGGACACACAAGGGGCAAGACATTTATAAAGCAATAATGGGAATGCTGAATGAAAGAGGGTGCAGCTGCCTTTATTCCTAACTGTGCAGCTCTTACACTGCGACTCTGAGGGATCAAGCACAGACACAATAACAATGAAAACTGCTGCATACAGATTATTTTTGTTTTTGCAACCTCGTGTTAAGAATCTTGTTGCAATTGTTTAAAAGTTTGAATGACCGTAATAAACGGACCTTTGTCTTATTGAAACATTTATTTTGGACCTTTAAGATTTGTATTTGAGTACCCCTGATCTAGATCCTCTGTCTCGAGCCAGTTAACTAGCGGGCCTTCTAGAGCACCCTGGAACCGAGGGAAACTCTGAAAGAATACGCCCATTGGCTTCAAATCAATATATGATTGGTTGATCAAACTGTCAGTCCAAACGTACGCTCTCATTCAGTGCAACGGCCAGGGCATTCTATCAAGGATGTAGAATACCTTGGTTGAAGGATATTCTACCCAGAGACCCAGAACAAGATCTGATTGGTTGCTTTCTTTTCTAACACAAAACCACTGAAATGCGTAGTGCATGGTCCGAGAAGGACAAACAAATCAACGTAACACTGTAATATTACAGATCAACAACACAGATACGATTCTCATTTATTCATTTTATATACATTTTATTACATTTTATTTATATAATTAAATCGATTTTTTTGTTTGTTCATTAACAGAAGCCGCTGACTTACACATCTGCATTTAGAGTAATTTCTCCCCCTGAAAATGGACCATAAGTGGAATATATAAATATAAACAGCATTTTTCAGCTGTAACATTCTAAAGAATGCAGAAAGAGGTCATTCTATAACTTAAAGTATATCAATAAGTACATTTTCTAAACAATTCAATATCTTTATTACACGTGGTGAAAGTTTAAAGACAACAAAAATGACTGAACAATGTCTGTGTGTGTGGGTGGAGCAGCTGACTGTTCATCTGAGGTGAGGATAGCAACAATTTGAAGTGAAAAAGAGGCACCACTGCAGTGGAAATACACTCCACAATGACTACTTTACAATGGAGGAAATTGTAGTTTAGACAAAAGCCAGAGAAAAGTGAGCAGTCTGTCAATAAAAGGAGTGGTAATTACAGTAGAAAGAGGCAACTATCGCACCTAATCCTCCATCTCTAGCCGACACACACACACACACACACACACACACACACACACACACACACACACACACACACACACACACACACACACACACACACACACACACACACACACACAAAGCTTCTCTCCTATAATAACAGTTTATGGAGCAACATTGTACAGCCACATAATAGCCATGTTTTAATTTGCTCTAACAACTCTAATTATGCCTCTTATTGATTCAGGCACACATTTTAATAAGAGCAGACACACCTCTTGTATTACCAGCCATTGAAGGTGTTCCATGGTGAACATTTGCAGCTTCTCCTCCTCTTCATCCCACATGGATGTATGTGTCCCTGACAGTGTAATTTGTGCCTCTGGTTCTAAAGCCACTGTAAACATCGCACAACAACAGTAATTTTAGCACTCAAGAGACCTTGATCCCCAGCCACCGCCCCCCCCCCCCAGCAGCAGAGAAGACGGAGGGGGGAGGCGACAACAAAAGGTGAAGAAAAAGCTAGTTTATTGTTGACTGCACCAAAGTGGGTCAATCTCAGTGTTTTTCAGTGACAGCTCACCTCATTTTGTTTCTAATTACGACAGTGGTTTGAAGTCAAGGTTGCCTGAGAGTCGGTTTGAAGACTTGTGTTTACTACTCTCCTCTCCGTAATGGTTCCTTTATCTTCCCGTGGTTAAAATTCAGCTTCACAATATTGATTGATTCATTAACAAGAAAAACATGAGAAAGACATCTCCTATCACATCGAATGCTACCTGCATCATTTACTAACATGTGGAACACACTGAGGTTAGTTTTTTTATTTCGCTGATTTTCCTAAAAATGTAATGATAAAGTATAAAGTAAGATACTTTTTTTAAAAGTTTTGAATATTTTAAATGTGGATAAATATATATATTACTTGGATATAGGAAGTGCATAATAACCCAAAGTATAAATAATAGACACCTTATAATGACTTTTTTTCCTGGAAATATTTTGTACAGGTGCTTAGAAAAAAAAAGTCCTCTTTCTAAATGTCTTTCTATTACGGCAAATATAACTTTTTGCCCCAAAACTAAAATGTTTAAATTAAACGAAATATTGTTAACATGCAGGGAACACATTTGATCTGTGTTGTATTACGTGTTTAGTCACTAAGAGGCTAATGCCTCTTAACTCTCCATCAAAGTCCATGCTAAAGTTCATGAACTCCTGGTTCATGATGTTAATAAAGCAAAACAACAACTACTTTCTCTCCCATCCCCACCATCTTTTTTGTTTTCATGCCAGTTTATGAGCCTTTCCTCCATACATATCTAAACCACTGTGTGCCTTTTGCCCTTCAGTTGTTTAGACCTCCTGTCCTCGCTCCACCGGCCCTTTAAAACCCTGCCCTCCACACACCCCTCAGACCTATCTCTGCCATAACTCATTTTCTAAACACCAGCAGAAAAAGGAAGAATGAACACAGATAAAACACAGGTCACCTCCACAGTACTTGGCATGGTTATGGTGAATTTGCCATCAGAGAAAGTGTTTTATTAGCATTTTTGACAACTTGGTCTCCTCAACCATTGCATACAAACTCTTGAACAGTCTGTCGTTGTCTTCTCAAGGGCTGGACATAAAAATAAAGTGCTGAGGGGGATGTGTAAATTGGATCATTTTGAGGTCTATGGAGATGTCCTGGCACACTGAGGTACAGTAGTATGCTCACCTTCATGGCATTCACTGCAAGAACATAGTTTATCCTAACAAAATGTGTCCTGAAATCACAGTTGTTTGAAAATAATGTGAACAAAACTAAAGGATAATTCCAGTTTATTACACTTTACAACTTTGACAAACCAATCTTCTGAAGGTCCAGAAGCGATTTTTCCAACTGAGGGAGATGTTGGCTGAGTTATATTCCTCTGATATAAGAATGTGGTCATGTGATTACAATTGGTTGAACACAGAAACCTCAACCTAAAATGATGCCTGTCTCTAGCTTCCATAATTAACTTTCATGCTAACTTGGACCTTATCATTGCAATCATTAATGGTTACATTACCAGAGAATGTTCAGAGCATTGTTACACTATTTAAATAGACAAAACATTATCAGATGGGTTTCAAATAACTGCCAGATTAGCAATATGTAATTGGAAACAGGTAGTACAGTGCATCTGAGCATAGCACAGTCCAAAAGTGTTCAGCAGGTTTATCAAAGCAAAGTAGTACTTTGATGCTAAAAGAAGCTGGAAATTGCAGAATTTTATAACAATGAGGAAAATATTTCACATTCCAGTCAGTGGATCCATTGTTTGAGTATAAAGTTACCAGTTACAGATATAATTGTAGATGTATTCAATGTATGTCAAGTTTGGACATCTGCTACTTGAGGGAAGTTATACAAACTAAGCCCACTCCTCTGTTAACCAGTCACACTTTAGTAAAGGGCGGCCACCTCTTGAGTCTTAGCACTGCTGTCTTTGTTTCCCCCGGTCATGGAGCTGTGAGATTGTTTCAGCAGTGAAGAGGTGTTGTTCTTCCCTCCCCTCCCACTGGGTAGGAGCTTACCCAATAAATGCCAGCCAGCCCAGGTGTGAAGTGTGGCTTTGGCTTGATGTGCTGGCTAGCTAAAAGCCTGCTGTGTGTGCTCACCGACATGTGTATATTTGTGTTATCAGAGCTAGTGTTTCTTGACAACTTGGTGTTGTGTTTGCTGTCTGCAGAGAAGTGTTGGAGATCAGAGAAGCCAAGTGGAAGGAGGAAAAAAGAAGGGGGAGAAAGTGAGGAATACCAGTAGGCTTCTATGTGTGTAGCACGCACAACATCAGTTAACAACTAACAAAACGTGCATTTTTTGTAAGATGTTACACAAATGAGTGTATAATGTGCAAGCTCAAGACCAAAATGAAATCTTTACACACACAAATCCCATGTATCTTGCACTTCCAGTATAAAAGCACTCCTGTACACACACACACACACACACACACACACACACACACACACACACACACACACACACACACACACACACACACACACACACACACACACACACACACACACACACACACACACACACACACACACACACACACACACACACACACACACACACACACACACACACACACGTTTCTGCGGGCCACAGACAGGGAAGGGAGCCCCTGTTTAATTTTCAGCCTCCCTGTGAAGTTTGTAGAGAGTGCCAGGACCAATGACACGCAGGTATCATCACCAGCAGGGAGGATCAGTAGCAGCAGTAGTGTGCTGCCCGGCACGTCCATCATCACAGTGTTGATGGTGAGCCTGAGTCTTATATTCCTGAAACCGGACATCGGCCAGGAGCATGTGCAGTCAACCATGAGGGAAGAATTCAGAACAGCATGAATCCTGCAAGCACTTCAGCTCAAATAAGCCAACACATGTTTAATGCTAGTGCATGAGCTTTGAATAAGGCAAATTATTTCAAATGCTACAACCAATATTTTTTTCCATATTTTTAAAGATTGTATTAGTCAAGGTGCAGTTGCAGGGCGGTGGTGGTGAAGTCCATAGGGACTTGGCAACTGGAAGGTCACCAGTTCAAGTCCCGGAAAGACCAAGTGCTACCGAGGTGTCCCTGAGCAAGGCACCGTTCCCCACACTGCTCCCCGGGCGCCGTTCATAATGGCAGCCCACTGCTCCTAACACTAGGATGGTTCAAATGCAGAGAAACCATTTTGTTACATAGTACCTGTACTATGTAATGACAATACAAGTGCAAAAAAAAGAAAAGAAAGTCGAAACAGTTAGGTCTTTAGCCTGCGACCCAAACATGGATATAAAAAGAGAACTGGATATAGCGTCAGAGACAGGGCCCTGTTAATTCCTATACAAGTTTCTCATTGGCGCATGAAACCAATATGGCCTGACTCTAGGGAGCAAAAGTACCTGTATATGGGCTCATAGAGAAGGAAAACAATCCGCTGATCCACAGACGTCTCTTTCCCAATGTAAGCCAATGGGAAAAAGTTACAACGTCACAAAACAGACACAAAAAGTAGTGAGACGTTAGGCCACTACGAACATTTGCCTCAACGTCCTGTGCACTTCCTTGGGGGCTTGGATGGAAGATGTGTAGACTTCCAGCAGTCCTAATATCAAACTGGTTCCACCATGTTGGAGCCAGGATAGCAAACAGGTGTGTATCAAGGGTCCAACTCTCAGTGAGGGACTAGTAAGCCAAATTGGCGATGTAGAATAAAACGCTGGTGTTAGAATGTATGGTTTGACCTTGTCCTCAATGTAAAGAGCCTGATCCATTTACAGCAGGATAGGTCAGCACCAGTGTATTTGAATAAGCCATATGTGCTCCAGTAGTAAAGATAAAAACATGCATTTCATGTTTAAAAAGGGCACATGGTTCAAATGTTGTTGAGCCATCCATCTACCTGACATCATCCCTCTGTAGACTTCTATACAAAGTCACACTCACAAGGCTATTTTACTTGAAAGTAAACCGATTTCATTTTTGCTCAAATCAATGATGCAGTCGTGTTATAAACAGACTGTACATGCTTGTACAGTCTGTTTATAACACGACTGCATCATTGCACATGGACTAACAATGTGTCTGTCTTTCTCTCTCTGTGTGTTTGTGTGTGTGTGTGTCAGGATAAACTGTCCCTCGTGCTGACCTGCGAGATGGAACGAGCTGATGGCCCCTGCCCTATGGGGGGGGGGGGGGGGGCCTTACCAGGTCAGGACAGGTGGCGATGATGGCACATACTTAAGCTCAGCCCCTCAGGCTAGTCAGATGAGCGATATCGGCCGTGAGATATTGCAATAAGTGTGTTTTGCTGAAGGTGAGGCTCAGTTTAAGGTGACTGAGATGAGCCAGGAAAGCCTGGATTTGAGTGTGTTTCTTTGCTTTGATGTTATGTTAGGTCACAGGCTGGACCTGTCCGACAGTTGTGAGGTATATGTGCCAACTTCAGCACCTATCTGTTACTGGTTGAAGAAGCAAGCTGACAAATAGCTGAACAATTGTAAGAGGGAGCTGAGTAATCGTCTCTGAAGCACCTGTGTTTATGTATGCATGTGTGTGTCCTGGATTTATGTTCGCCAACTGAATGTGCCTCTGGTAGCAGGCATTGTGCAAGTCTGCATAAATCCTATCACAGTCCATAAAGTAAAATAATATGTTGGATATATGCTAATTTACTTATGTAATGACATTTTTAACAATGCTTGTCAGATGCATGAAGAGTTCAACAAAAACTATTTATATCAAGTTCAACATCATATTTTATAAGTCATATCATAATGTCACATATTAAACAATACATTTAAAAAAGTTAGCATAAAATAAATAAATTAAAATACAGGCAAAGCACTGCAAAAGTCAAAATAATATAAATGATGCTTGCACATTTAGCAAAAACCTCAAGTTTGCACAATTGTGTTTCCTCATTTGAGAAAAAAACCTTAAGTAAACACAAGCTTTAGATATAATATCGGCACATATTAAATACCATATATTTTTCCATAATATTTATTAGCTGATGATTCCTCAACTTTGATTTCATATTAATATACATGATCTATTTTTGACTCAACTGGCGTCATTTCCATTCCCCATGTTTGTGTCTGAACCAGATCCAATGCATGTGACAAGGCAGTGAGGAGAAGAGGTGGCTTCCTCTTCCCCCATCACTTTCGTCCTTTTAAATCTGTCACCCACTACATGTTTTGACGGTGGGGGGGCTGGAATCAAATTCTCTTCGCCTACGCGTCTCTGACCTGAATCTCACTGTGGCCCACAGTAAGAGCGAAAGAGAGAGGAGGAAGCAGGAATATACCAAATAATTGGGAGGAGGAGAGATGGAGGAATCAAGTGAGATATAGAGCGAGACTGAAACATGGAGCGAGAGTGGAAGTTGCGGAGAGCTATTATAATCTGTGTGGTGCTTGAAAACACATGAGTCAGTGGAGAAGTTGGAAAAGAGATTGTTAAGAAAGTCCAACCGTAAACACGTTGCCTGCAAATATTCCTCCCTCAGTAATAAGTCATAACATTATAACGTTTTTTGAACATCTAATTGACAAAAAATCCGTTCTGAACTGTCTACCAGTCCTTTTTTCTATCTCCTTTTTTACAGTTTTTTTCTAGGCAAGGCAAGGCAAGTTTATTTATATAGCACCTTTCAACACAAGGCAATTCAAAGTGCTTTGCAAAACATGAAAGACATTAAGAAAATGGCATTTAAAATCAGTCATTAAAAAGAAAAGATAATCTAGGTTGATTATCCAAATGATGAACTGTCAATTTGTCTAACTCCTTACGAAATTAACACAATACAGTCCTGGTTAGCTTTCCCTAGATGCTGCAATGGTGACATACCCAATATCCAGCTTTGGAATCTTCCTTGTTTGGTTTTAAATACTGCCACAGAAAGATGGTTAGACAAAAAGAATATACAGTGAAGTGCTCGGATAAATCGAACAGGTGCTTTCTTAAATTTTGACAAAGCTCCAATTTGTCATAAAGGGGACCAACATGATATTGTGCCATTGTTTTATAGAAAACAACTTGTGGCATGTGTACATCCAACCCAGTCTCACGGCATTTCGTGTTATAGTCACAACATTTAATCTATTGATTCGTGTTCACCAACACGATTTTCCCATTTTTTTCGTGTCACACAGAACGATTTTAAAAGCATGTGTGTTTCGTGCCTGCAACACGTCTTTTTGTCCGGTCGGGTCTTGGAAGATCGGAAGCTGTGTGGTTCATAAAAACATGTTCTTACTCAATATCAAGCCACGATTATTGTTTTTATTTTAAATCGTATAATGTCGGACTTTTTTTGCCGTCCGCGAGGAAAAGAAATGGGGCTCAGAGCCTGAGAATACTGAAATCTGTATTTTTTAAATCTTTTTTTCCTTCTAATTTGTTATTATTTTCTAAATAACACACTGTTATTTACTCAACAATAACACACAATTATCCTTCTTTTTATTTATTTGTTTAATTCTATAATCTCTGGCTTTTTTGGCATCCGTCAGGAACTGAATTTCAAAATAAAATAACCGGGAACAGATGTAGGCCTATATGGGACATTTCGAGCATCATTGCGATACACACCCACTGAACTGATTACCCAAGATCCTCAGCTATGGTTGAAGCTCGGTGATCGGATGTTTTAGCCGCAATGCACGTTGGGATATGGTGTTAATGCGATATGAAATCCGAAAAACATTTCGGAGTTTAGGATGGCCGAAGACATTACACTAACCCTGTGATTAATCTTCAAGCTCTAGGATTGGATGTTGGAGTGGCAGTGTGCCAAGGTTACGCCGAGCGTCAAACAGCTCTTTGAAATGGAACGAAACCACGGCAGACTATCCAAAACTGGACTCGAACGGGACCAGCGCCCCCATTTAAACAGTCCTTCGGCGCCACTCGATGACGTATACTTGAAATAGTTGCTCTGCAGCAGTTTTACTTGCGATTGAGAAACGGCCTGTCATTCAGGGCAGTATCCATTACACTATATATAATCCAGGGGGCGGTATTGCGCCTAAAAGCTGTTTGCCAGCCGCCCTTAAACAACAAATGAAGAAGAAGAAGAAGAAGAAGAAGAAGAAGAAAACACCACAAAACGACAGAAGAAAAGTTAGTATTGCGATGTCAGATAACACACAGGAGCTAGAACCCACCTGCTTCTTTTAAATCAGCTGTGTGGGAACATTTCGGGTTCCCTGTGGACTACAATAACGATGGAGTGCGAGTGGTGGATCGGACGAGGACGGTGTGTCGGCGTTGTTAGACAGCGGTGTGGTATGCTAATGGTAACACACGCCAAACATGCTAAATCATATCAGAAGGCATCACCCAGATTTGCCAATCACCGGAGCCCAAAAGACAGCAGCAGTTCAACAGCTGATCCCCGCTGCTTTTAAGAAGCCAATAGATATGAGAGCCGAGAGACCAACATAAATAACGGAAGTTTTTGGCATATATATTTCAACGGCTATGCGTCCTTGAAACACTTTCCTATTATTTATTTCGTAATATTTTCAAGACATTCTTTTTAGAAGAATGTCTTGCCATTATAGATAATATGGCCATCTGAGTGTGTGTGTGGTACTGTTTGTGGTTTGTTTTTAACTGTAATACAGTTAATTATTCAAAATGTTAGAGTTCCTTATTTTCATACCAAAACTTGCACTACTGTTAAAAATAAATAACAGCAAAAAGAAATTATGCATTTGGGACTTTTTTTTGCTTTTCCTTGTTGTACCGAACCAACAACTCACGTGTTTCTTAATATGTTTATTATAAGCAGAATATCGTTTGAGTTTGTTCTAGTTCTAGGCTCAGGCCTCATCACTCCACAGATTTACAAAGAACATTGAGTGATCAACAGATAACTACCCCTCGAGCCTGCAGGTGGAAGCTGGGGTGGTGGTGGAGCAGGCAAGCAGCAGCAACATGAAACACAGCAGCAGGAACATGAACGCAGCAATAGCAAGTGAACACAGCAGTGGCAGCAGCATAGAGAGGCAGAGGCAGGAAGACCTGGCAGCTTCAATAGAGCGGCATGTTTAGGAGAATGAGTTTGGTTGGTTGTAAGAGGGACGATGTGCGTCACGTGTTAATGTATGATTGGTGCTCGAGTTGACTGCCTGAACTAGCTCGCAGGCTTCGCCCCATTTCCTTATTTTTAAACTGAAACTTGCACTACTGTTCAAAATAAATAAAAAACAAACCTGGAATTATGCATTTGGGACTTATTTTAGCTTATTCTTGTTGTACCGAACCCGTACCGAACCGTGACCCCCAAACCGAGGTACATACCGAACCGTGAATTCTGTGAACCGTTACACCCCTAGTGTGTATACCTCCACCATTAAACTGTCATATTCTGCACATTTCTTATACTATCTACCAGTGACGTGCGGTGAGGTTCGTGGCTGGTGAGGCACGGACTCTTTCAGAGTCAGATTTACAAATATCATATTTTGACCATAATCGAAATATTCGGTTATTTTCAAAATCTTTTTTAGTCTGATGCTTCGATTCATTTTAAACAGACCGTTCAACAAAAGGATACCCAAAATCTAAATATTGGATTGTTCTTTCTTAGTAAGATCCCATTTTCATTACTAATGTGGTCTTACCTTGACTTGAAGATGAAGTCCATGCTATCCTTCTGGACAACAATCTCTATTACTTTTTTGTAAAGTCCTCCTTATCTTCCTCTAGTTTCAAAAGTCTAGTTTGTTGTTTGCGTCTACCGTCTCTGCGTAGAATAACAGTAGCAACAAGAACTGTGGGCTCACGTGCGCCCCCTTCAGTGCGGCAGAGGTAATGGCTGCCTCCCCTGGTGCTTTTTTCATTGCCGTTGTATGATGAGATCAGCGAGCCTAAATATCATATATACGTGAAATAAGTTATTTAGAGACTATGGATGGCGAGGATAAATGTAATAAAGGGATCAACAAACATTACATTGGTGACATACAGTGAGATGGTGCAGGCATGCGCTTATGGGCCCGCTTTCCAGCCAGTTTCTGTGGGGTGACGCATTCTGAGGTGAGGCAGGGCTCATCTGTGCCTCACCTCACCACACAGTAACTGGCTTGAGCGCGCTCACAAAATAAGTGCCCGCGCTCCAGCCAGTTACTGTGGGCTTACGAGAGGCAGAGCTCGTCCCTGCCTCACTTCTCATCGCTACCCGTAGTTGTAGCGGAGCTCGGCAAATTTGCTGATTTTGACTATAAAAAGCTATTGGAATCATACAGAAATCACACTTACAACACAGATCAGTGGAGACATTTTATTATTATTACTATTTAGTTTTTCTTTAGTTGTTTTTCCGTTACATTGGAGTATGACAGGTGAGGCTCTGCCTCCCCTGACTGCACGTCGCTGCTATCTACATACATAAGAGTATCATTCATATGTATAATATCAGTTAAAATAAGTGCTTCAACATAGTTAACATTGCAGGAAAGCAATATATTAGACGTTAAGTACTTTGTCACGCTTAATATTTATCTCTAGATACCCCCAAAGCTTTTTTCTTATTTAAAAGAAGACCTTAACCTAAAGTATTCTTTAATGTTAAAATGTTTTATATTCTATATTTCTATCATTGACCTTCTACTTTCCCCCTATTTTGTATGTACTCTTATTTTTTTTTCATCTAATATAACATATTAAAAAAAAATCAATAACGTGCTTTAACCACTAGGCGATGCACACAAGGTACACACAGCATACAATGCCATAATAACTTTGTATTATTAGTGTAGAACACTTATGTATGTATAACATGTCAAGATGTGTAGTTTTATTCATGTTTTCACATAATTTTACAGGATATTGCTATACTATTTCACATGTTTTTCTTCTACACATTAATATCTGATTAGTAAAACATCACAGACAGAAAGGTATATCCGTCATTTAATGGTAAGCTATTGAAATTGTGATTCCATGGATGTTTCTCCCATCACCCAAAACCCCTGACTATTCTCTCAACTCTTATTTACATTCTTATATTCAAAGAAAATCAGTAATATCTTTAAAAACTACAAGTCCCTTTCTATCAGCTATGCACCGTTATGGTGTAAATACAGCCTATCTACCAATTGGATCAAATATAAAAGTCAACCGAATTAATGTTGATACTGCAAGGAGACGTATTGTGTGAAGAGAAATTGAAGATGTTGTTTAACTGCTGATATATTTATGATCTTCGTCACATATTCAGTTTTGGCAGCAGTTCTTCCAGTTTGTCTAGAAGTCTTCTCATCAGGGCTCTATAAATAGAGAACTACGGCAGATGTGTAATATTTAAAGCAGCCGAACCGTGTATTACAATGCCATTATGTGATGACTTCCAAAGAGAAAAGCAAGAACACTCGGATTAAAGTATACTTTTTTATTTTATTTTTAAAATGTTTTTCGGATATCATATCGCATAAACACCATATCCCAACCTGCATTGCGGCTAAACAATCCAATCACAAGCTTAAACCATAGCTGAAGATCTTGGGTAATCAGTTCAGTGGCTTTGTATCTGTTTCCGTTTATTTTATTTTGAAATTCAGTTCCTGACGGACGGCAAAAACAGCCCGAGATTATAGAATTAAACAAATAAATAAAAACAAGGATAATTGTGTGTTATTGTTGGGTAAATAACAGTGTGTTATTTAGAAAAGAATAACAAATTAGAAGGAAAAATTAAAAAATACAGATTTCAGTATTCTGAGGCTCTGAGCCCCATTTATTTTCCTCACGGACGGCAAAAAAAGTCCGACATCATACGATTTAAATATTGAGGCTTGATATTGAGTAAGAACATGTTTTTATGAACCACACAGCTTCCGGTCTTTCAAGACCCGACCGGACAAAAATATGTGTTGCAGGCACGTGTGACACGAAAAAAGGAGAAAATCGTGTTGGTGAACACGAATCAATAGATTGAATGTCGTGATTATAACACGAAATGCCGTGAGACTGGGTTGGTAGTACATCAGTAAGGATATCCTGACAACAGATGAGTTGTTTCTCATGATATGTATGTGTTGTTTCTTCCATGTGAAGTGAAACCGAGCCATGGAATTACCTGGAGGTAGGTTTAAAATGTTTTGCTTATGCACTAAAAAGAAGTTTGGAGTAGCTGGTCTTCTTGGAGGGTTGTGTCCTGGAAAGGACACCGTTTGGGGACTCTATAGTTCTGCTGGGGGAATACAATGCTCAGATGGGTAATGATGGAGAAACCTGGAAGGAGTGATTGAGTGGAACAGTCTGCCTTATCTGAAACTGGTGATGTTTTGTTGACGGACTGCTGTGTTATTTATGGGTTGGCCATAACAAGCATGACATTTGAGCATGGGGTGGTTCATAAGTGTACCCAATACCAAAACACACAAAGCTGATGAATGATCGACTTTGTAGTCGTACCACTGTATATGTGGCGGAAAGTTTTGGAAACTCTGAGACTCAAGTTGTGGTCGGAAGGTTGTGGCTGTTATGGTGGTTGCTTAGGAACCCAGTAGTGGGTAACCAGTCATTAAGATGGCCATCAAGCTTAGAAGAAGGCCCCTGGTTTGGTTGGCCCAAGGGTCTCCTGAAGCAACATGGGTATCTGTTGGCCAGAATGCTGTAGGTACAATGGTCATCATAGCAAAAACTAAGATGTTGGAGGAGTTTGGAGAGGATATGGAAAAGGACTTTCAGTGTGCCTCAAGGAAATTCAGGCACATTTTAGAAGAAACAGGAAGGCCAAGCAGGAATCGCTCAGACTATGTTCAGCAGCAGCAGGGCACTGACTATACTGTTGGTTGAGATAGCACTTTGATCAACCCTGAGCCCGGCCAACACGTTTGGAGGAAACAGAGTTTGAAGGCTTTTCTTCTATACTGAAAAGGTGGCCAGGCTTTGTGTGAGTTTTCTAAGATGTTTAGTGTATTTTAGATTGTGTTATACCTTAGATGTATCACAGAGCCAGCCTCCAGGTTTTGTTCCTTTCATCGAGGTCTTATGTTGCTTAGTATAGTATAGATTTATTTGTAAGGGATGTCATTTCATGTGGCCTGAGCAACAAAAGAATGACAGTTGATTGACAGAAGTGATGACGTGATTGGTTGACCACAACACTCACAGGGGTGTGTTCCATCTATTAATGGCATGGCTCTATTTACGTCAATGTCGATCAATGGCTCCACAACAATAGTCCAGATTAAAATATATCTACAGCTGGTGCATTGATCTTTATCTCACTGGCGTTGATGCTTTAACTTATGATCCAGCACCACCCTGAGGTAAAACCTTTTTTTTTGTGTGATATAATATCTCAACAGCTGTTGGATAGATTGTTGTGAAATGTGGACACTCATGTCTCTCCCAAGGTGAATTGGTTGATTTTACATCCAGCAATCAAATATATAACTTATTTAACTTATGACATTTCCATCAACCTCAGTCTACATTCATCCACTTTTGATATCTGCTCATTCGTGTTGCTAACAAATTCATATTAAAGTTGAATCTTGAATGCAGTTATTTCACTTTCACCAGTCATTACCATGATTGCCTTAACAGATATTAACACATACCATATATTTAATGCAATTGTGAGTTTTGATGTGTGTATACTAGGAACCGTGGGTCTTTATTTTCATAAATGTGTATTTCAATACACAACCCAGTCTCACGGCATTTCGTGTAATAGTAACAAAATCAATTTAATCTATTGATTCATGTTCACCAACACGATATTCCCATTTTTTTCGTGTCACACAGAACGATTTTTAAAAGCAATGTATTTCTATTGCTAGTGTTTCGTGCCGGCACCACGTCTTTTTGTCCGGTCGGGTCTTGGAAGATCAGAAGCTGTGTGGTTCATAAAAACATTTTCTTACTCAATATCAAGCCACGATTATTGTTTTTATTTTAAATTGTATAATGTCGGACTTTTTTTGCCATCCGCGAGGAAAATAAATGGGGCTCAGAGCCTCAGAATTCTGAAATCTGTATTTGTTTTATCTTTTTTCCTTCTAATTTGTTATTATTTGGTGCAGGCACGAAACATACTACCAATAGAAATACATTGCTTCTAAAATCGTTCTGTGTCAGAATACTGAAATTTGTATTTTTAAAATCTTTTTTTCCTTCTAATTTGTTATTATTGCTTTTAAAATCGTTCTGTGTGACACAAACAAAATGGGGAAATCGTGTTGGTGAACACGAATCAATAGATACATTTTGTGACTATAACACAAAATGCCCTGGGTTGCAATACATCATGCCGTGAATATATTTCTCTGCAGGACAGCTGTATATGTTTGATGAAAGCCTCTTTTAAGCTTCCTTTGCCGACTACCTCCCCCCCCCCCCCTTTTCTTTGCTTCTGCTGTCTTGGTCAATCAATCAATCAATCAATGTTTATTTATATAGCCCAATATCACAAATGTTACACTTGTCTCAGTGGACTTCACAGTTTGTACAGAATATCAGTATGACAATACGACACCCTCTGTCCTTAGACCCTCACATCGTACAAGGAAAAACTTCCGGAGAAAACCCACAGTTTAAAGGGAAAAATGGGAGAAACCTCAGAGAGAGCAACAGAGGAATGATCCCTCTCCCAGGACGGACAGACGTGCAATAGATACCGTGTGTAAATTGAAAAGATAATACATTTGCAATATAGGTTGTCTAAATGTTTGGAAATGCATCTGTCTATAATAAGAAGATGAATCCACGAGGATATCCATCCAGGACCTATGATCCAGGACCACAGCCACGACTCAAGATCCAGGGCTCGCGATCCAGGACACAGGACCGCAGGATCATCCATGACTCCGGATCCCTGCGTATATAGACACCAAAAAGAAAGACATTTGGGGAAGCTGGGTTAATCGGAACATGAAAGTACACAGGTATAGACAGAGAGAAGGAAGAAGTAAGATGTCCCCCGACAAACTAATGGCGCGTTTCCACTGCAGCGGGTAGCTCGCTTTAAGCGTGCAGAGCCGTGCGGGGCCCGTTTTTGGTTGCGTTTCCACTTGGCCTAGTTCCGGCTAGCGGGTCCTAATTCACAGTTTTTCTGGCCCCATAAAATCGTGGTTCTAGGGCCAGGAACAACCAGGCTGAGTCAGGCTGAGTATGCTAAATTAGAGAGAGAATCGCTGGCAAGGAGGCTACAACTACAACAAGATGAACATATTTGCCCATGATTTAATTGTAATACACGTTTCAAAATGATGCCGAAGTAACAACATACTGATACCGGTTAGTAAAAACCATGAAATAATGCTTTGACAAGTCTGCAGACAGACGGCAGACGAAAAACCCTTTTAAATTGCGTGTTTTCTAAATGGAGCTTGGCTAAGCTAACGTTATGCTCCGACCGTCCACACTCACAACAACGGCCTATACAGACATAAATAAACCAGCGACTGTATTCGCCATGACACAGGCAGTCTGTGGTTTGTACTTGTTTAACTTTTGTCTAGTTTCTGAACAGATATGAAGAGCTGTGAGCTCTGATTGCTAAGAGCTAACGGCTTTGTTGTTTTTCTGGGGCGCTCATTGAAGATGATGTCACGGCTCCGCCTACACTGCATTACTATAGTAACTACCCCAGTTCCTAAACTGTAATGGAAGCGCAGCATTAAAGTGAGCCGGGCCTAATAAGGCCTAACCAAACCGAGCGAGGCCATAAGCCTATATCAGCAAAACTAGGGGCTGAATCTAATCAGCCCTAACTATAAGCTTTATCAAAAACGAAGGTCTTAAGCGCACTCTTAAAAACGGATAGGGTGTCTGCCGCCCGAACACAAACTGGAAGCTGATTCCACAAATGTGGAGCTTGATAAGAAAAGGCTCTGGCTCCCATTGTACTTTTAGAGACTCTAGGAACAACCAACAACCCTGCATTCTTGGAACGCAATGCCCTAGTAGGACAGTAGGGTATGTAGAGGAAACTTCTGTGTAGCTATGCAGTGGGAGTCACCGACTCAGGAAGGAGACACGGGAAGAGCAGTAGCTTTGATGTCAAACACATGATGGTTTATTTGGAGTTACGGCCGGAGGATTCACATCACAAGTCCAAGAGTCAGAGGTTCTGACTTCACGGTAGAGTTGCCACGTCAATTCTGAAGAACTCTACCCCAGACCCATGTATTTAGCTAGTTCAGAGAGCATCATCAACATGCTGCATAACAAGATAGAATGATAACACCTCTATCAGCTGACGCCAACAGGCAGGAACAGGGAGACAAAACACTGAGAGCACAGCAGCCAAGGTTACAGGTGCCTGTGCTCAGTCAGGACAGTTTGAACTGATACACTGGGTCAAAGTTATGGGCCTTGGAAAATATTCCACAACAGGGTATAATGAGTTCTTTAAGGTAAGATGGCGCCTGCCCATTAAGGGCTTTGTAGGCGGGAAGAATAATTTAAAATTCTATCCTGTGTTCTATAGGGAGCCAGTGTAAGGCAGCCAGAACAGGAGTAATGTGGTCCCTTTTCCTAACTCTGGTTAGTACACGTGTTGCAGCATTTTGAATCAGCTGAAGCGACTTGACTGACTTCTTAGTACACCCTAATAATAAAGAGTTACAATAATCCAGCCTTGAAGTAACAAATGCATGGACTAGTTTCTCTGCATCGTTTTGAGGCAAGATATGCCTGATTTTTGCAATGTTACGTAGAAGGAAGTAGGCGGTCCTTGAAATTGATTTTATGTGGGCGTTAAAGGATAAATCCTGATTAAATATAACACCAAGATTCCTTACAGTCTCACTGGAGGCCAAATTAATGCCATCCATAGTTAGTATATCTTTAGATAATTTGTTTCGTAGATTCTTCGGGCCAAGTACAATAACTTCAGTTTTGGTTGTGTTTAACATCAAAAAATGTAAGGTCATCCATGTTTTTTAAGTCCTTGAGGCAGTCTTGAATTTTATATAGATGATTAATTTCATCAGGCTTGATTGATAAATATAGTTGAGTATCATCCGCATAAAAATGAAAGTTTACAGAATGATTCCTTATAATATTGCCTAACGGAAGCATATATAATGTGAACAAAATAGGTCCGAGCACTGAGCCCTGTGGCACTCCATGGCTAACTTTGGTTTGCGTGGAAGATTTATCGTTGACACGTACAAACTGAGAGCGTTCAGATAGATAGGACCTAAACCAGCCTAAAGCAGTTCCCTGTATGCCAACTAAGTGCTCTAGTCTTTGCAATAAGATATCATGGTCGATAGTATCAAATGCAGCACTGAGATCGAGCAAAACAAGAATAGAGACAAGTCCCTTGTCTGAGGCTATTAAAATGTCATTTGTGACTTTAACCAGAGCTGTCTCTGTGCTTTGATGTGTTCTAAAGCCAGACTGAAAATCTTCAAATAAATCATTGTATTTGTAAGTAATCACACAACTGTTTTGCGACAGCTTTCTCAAGAATTTTTGAGAGGAACGGAAGATTAGAAATAGATCTATAGTTGGCTAAAACCTCTGGATCGAGGTTGTGCTTTTTAAGAAGCGGTTTTATCACTGCTACTTTGAATGATTGTGGAACATAGCCTGATAATAAAGACATTGTAGGAGCCAATTAACTGTGGGTATAAAGGTAGAAACCTATGTGTGTTGGTGAGAGGTTCCGCCGGAAGGCCCATACAGTTTTTGACCACACACGGAGAGCACACTCACAAGGAGCACACACACAAGGAACACACGCACACGGGATTAAAAACAAAGCAAAAGGTATTGTGTAAACTATAAATATTGTGTGGTGAATGAAACAAATAAACCAGTAAAAAAATGGACTATTTTGAACTGGAAACGTTGGTTCTGACTTTTATTCGGCAGCAAACAAGGTGTGCGTCAATTACACCCACCAAGCGGATCCTCAGAGGCTTAAAGCGTTGGCTTAGCCTCTACAAATAGTCCAAAACTAGCCTTTTTTGGAGTAAAATAGTCAAAAACTAGCCTTTTTTGGAGTAACACAAGAAGACATTTTTTCGTTGCGTTTATCGAACGCTGAGAGCGGCTGCTCACCTTCTACCGGACGCCGGCTGCTCAGCTGTTATCAGCCACCTGACGCAGAGAGGAGGACGGCTACAACTCGTTTGCTCATCTGCTGCACAGGAAGGCGACAGGAGCAACGCGCTGAATGGTGCCGGGAAGCTTTTCGCCTCAACATCCGGTTTCACTATGAGTGGTCGCATTTTCGAGAGCTCCCGCTTTGGCGGTTATTCCTCACGATTTTTTACATATTTCATCCTCCTGACAATATGGATTATGGACTCCTACCTCAACTCATCAATGAGGCAACATCACTTAGAGAAGGAGAGTAATGAAAGCGGGGATAAAATGAACCACAATGACTTTTACCTTCTCAACGGCTGGGAAAGGAAACACCTCGCTTTTGGAAGTGCAAGCATTCATGCATTATTAACTGCAAACCCGACGCGAAAGTACTTACCCCCGTCAGGCAAACTAGACCGAAGAAGTATGATCGTCTTGGTCTTATTGTTAGCGGGAGACATCCATCTGAATCCGGGCCCGGTGCAGACAAGAAGCCAGTCCTGCAGGCTCGAAGAGCTAGCATCTCAATTAGCATCATAACTAGCATCTCTTCCGCTGCAACAACAACTACGCGACGACAACAGAGACCGTGGAGACAGCGGAGACCAAGGAATAAACGGAGACTTCGAGATTCCCCCGGGGACGCCTCGGCAGACAGACACGCATGAGGCAGTGACGAGAGGAAGAGAACCGAGATCCGAGGGAACAAATATCCGCCATGTTGTTAGCCACCCTGCTAGCATATCAACGGCTAAAGCTACAACGGAGCCTCCCTCCCCCCACCACACCACCCCACCACCCCACCACGACAAGCCGGTTGCTGTAACGGACAAAGACAAATATCTGCAAGCTGACGACATTGTGCATTTAAGCAACAAAAATGGACTACATATTTTTCATCTGAACACTAACAGCCTGAGACACAAACTGGCTGAACTCAGGCAGCTATTCATGAACGGTAAGGCAAGCATATTATGCTTTTCTGAGACCAAATTGGACAATTCCATTACAGATTCAGAGATTGAAATTGAAGATTATCTTGTAGTGAGAAGGGACAGGAACGTGAATGGAGGTGGTGTCTGCATGTACGTACATAAAGACACCAATTTCAAAAACCGTACTGACCTGCATCATGAAAATATTGAATCTGTGTGGGTTGAAATTCTTTTTGACAATGCTAAATCTGTAATAGTCGGGACAATCTATAGACCACCGGAACAGAGTGACTTTTATGATACATTAGATGGGTGTTTGGCTGATGTGGGGGATGTAGAGACAATTATTATTGGAGACTGGAACACGGATATGCAACGTAAAGACACGTCCGTCTTCAAGTCCTTCAGTAGGATTTGTGATCTGCACGGCTTCAGCCAGCTAATCACCCAACCCACCCGGGTATGTGAAACAACACAAACTACCATTGATCTCATTCTGACCTCTGACAAGTCCAGGATCTCCAGTAAAGGGGTTATAGCATGCGGGTTAAGTGATCATTATATGATATTCTGTACCCGCAAAAAGCTAAAACAAAGGGCCGGCTGTCACAAAACAGTCATATCTAGAGACCTCAAAAACTACTACTACTAAAAAATCGCGCTGAGCCGTGGATGCACTCAGGCATACTGACCGCCATGAAAACCAGAGACAAAAAATGCTCTGAGTTTCATAAAAGTCAGTCAATGCTTTCCAAAAGCACGAGCAGTGAACTCCAGGCCCACGTGACTGAACTCAAAATTGAAAGAAACAGACTAAGAAATGACGTAAGCTCCATGATCAAAACTGCCAAAAAGAATTTCATCAATATCAAAACTGAGGAAAACAAAAATAAACCCCGTGCACTTTGGAAATTACTCAATAACCAGCTTGGCTGCAGTAAAAAACTCAAAACGAGATTTTCTAACTTAAACATAAAGACAGATAACAGGCTCATCACAGACAAACTGGATGTGGCCAAGTACTTGAACATTTTTTTCACAAACATAGCCACAACTCTTGTAAATACATTACTCTCCCACTCAGGGCTTTTTGGAGTAGATCACATCATGACCTACTACAAAAACCTAGGGGTACGCAAAGATGATTTCAGTCTAGCAAGGGTAACAACAGCAGAGGTACTCATTAAACTGAGCGCCCTCCAACCTAACAAGGCCACTGGCCACGACAATATCCCCTCCAAATTCCTCAGAGACACAGCAACCGCCATCTCACCAGTCATAGCTCACATAATTAACCTCTCCATAAAACAGGGAAAAGTACCCAAAGACTTCAAAATTGCAAGAGTAACCCCCCTGCACAAAAAGGGCAGCAAATTGGACCCAGGCAACTACCCGCCCTGTTTCTATACTTACCTCCATCTCGAAAGTCATGGAAAAAATAGTATATGAACAGGTCGAAAAGTACCTCGCGGAAAAGAAACTAATCTATGAATTTCAATCTGGCTTTAGAACATCCCACTCCACTGACACATGCCTTCTTTATTTGAGCGACCACATCAAACAAGAGGTGGACGAGGGCAAGTACTGCGGCATGGTGATGCTGGACCTACAAAAGGCTTTCGACACTGTCAATCACCCCATTCTGATTGACAAGCTAAAAGCAATTGGTTTTGACAAACTATCGGTGAGCTGGATGCAATCCTACCTGGAGGGGAGAGAACAGATGGTGGAGGTAAACGGTACTCTGTCCCCCCCCCTCCCAGTGAGCTGTGGTGTTCCACAAGGAAGCATATTAGGTCCGTTACTGTTCCTAATTTATGTAAATGACATGTCATCAGCATGTGACTGCAACTTGTTCCTGTTCGCGGACGACTCAGCCCTGCTGGTCTCTGACAGGAACAGGTTGCAGGTTGAAAAAACCCTCAGCTCCGAGCTCGGCAGAATCTGCACCTGGCTCGCCGATAATAAATTATCATTACACCTGGGTAAACAGAGTCCATTCTCTTCGGTTCAAAACATAATCTCAGCAAATCCGACGACTTCTCAGTTGCAGTGGGCGACATTATTGTCACAAGTAAGAAGGAAATTACATACCTAGGATCTATTCTTGAGGCAAACCTCTCCTGTGACAAAATGGCATCCAATGTAATAATAAAAGTCAATCAAAGAACTAGATTCCTATACCGGATCTCCTCTCTGGTAAACAAAAACACCCTGAAAACTCTGGCAGGAGCACTCATTCAAGGGTACTATGACTATGCTTGCACGTCATGGTACCATAGCACCTCCAAGGCTCTAAAAATAAAACTTCAAACATCGCAAAATAAACTGGTCAGACTACTGCTTGACCTTTCATCTAGAACCCACCTTACCTCTGCCCACTTTGACAACCTAGGATGGCTTAGAGTAGACGACAGAGTACAGCTACTTGCAATGGGCCTGGTCTACAAGATCCACTACACCTCTATGGTACCCATGTACATGTCAAAATTCTTCCCAAAGGTCAAGGAATACCATGATCATAACACCAGAGGGAGCTCCACAAATCATGTGAAACCCAGATTTGGCACAAAAAAGGGGGAATACACGTTTCGCAATTATGCCACATCAAGGTGGAACGCTCTTCCCACAACTGTAAAGGAAAGTAAAACTATACTTACCTTCAAAACCTCTCTTAAAGAGCACCTTCGGGGGAGAGCATTGCAAAACTGGCCCCGGTAATGGTACAAATCTCAACCTGTCGTTCAATGGACAGCTTCCCCCCCCCCCCATCTATGTATATACTCGCATTTTAGACTCTGTTACTACTGTAACTGTATATCTGTAGACTTGGTATGTCTTAAATGTCCAGTTAGGATGTATTAGAACGAAATCTAAAATGAAAATTGTAAATAAGCAATCTGTATGTAAAAAAACCACCTGTATGTAAATTGTAAATAAGCCATCTGTATGTCAAATATGTCTTATATGTCTTAAATGACATGATGAATTGGAAATGGGGGACCCTGATGTAAACAAGACGAAAGTCTTTCTCTGGTCTGCATCCCCTTAACAATTGTATGTTTTGAGCTGTACTGTACTGTACCCAATATACAAGCTGTTAATAAACTTTTCAATCAATCAATCAGTCACGGAACTACGTTCATCTAAGGTGGTATGTGTAGCGCGCTACAACCGGTTTAAATGGCCATAGGAATTAAGTTGCGTGCACACATAAGGGGCGTAATTCCAATGCATTGGTTGTGAAAGGGATGAACAATAAGCGCTTGTATTGTACTGATTGATTTGTGACAATCCGTGTGACTTTAAGACATTCAAATATGGAGGAGCGCGCTGCGGACATACCAGCAGCTGACAGCGCGTCAGATTACGCACTGCCAGCAGCTGGCAAGCTGGATAGCGTGGCCAGCTGTAGTGATGTGCAAAGCACTAAGCGGGTAGTTAAACTCTCTGCCAAAGCACTTGCGGAAAAACTTGAGAGGTTGCAAAATGGCAGAAAGGCTAAGCTAAGTAAAGCTAGCAAATTAAGAACAAATATAAAAGATTTGATGTTAAGTGGTGAACATGCTAAGGTTCAAAATGCTCTTGATGGTTATATTGAATTGTGTGTTGAAGCCAGGTCTATGCATGACACTTTAATGGGTTTATTGCCACATGATGAAAGGGAAATACATGAAACATGGTTTAAAGCCAAAATGATGTTCAATGATGAATTTATTGTCCAAATCAAGGTGTGGGTTTGTCAAACTGAAGGTACTGGTGATAATAATGATGATATCAATCCTGATGACAGTGTTTCTAATGTTGGTAAATGTTCAAACAAAAGTGACAGCAGTACAAAGTCAAGTACAACTTCATCTGCACAAATTATAGCAGCAGCAGAAAGGGCTGCAATTGTTGCTCGCATGGCAGGTTTAACTGAGAGGCATGCACTGGAGGAACAGGAGCTACAATTAAAGCGGAGAAAGGAACAGCTTGAGTTGGAAACTGAGCTAGCTGTATCTACTGCTAGCCTAGCAGTTTTACAGGGTTCACATTCACGACGTTCCTCTCTAACACCAACAAATGGAATGAACTCATACCTGGAAAAGGAAACTGGCATCGTTAAACATACTTAACCCCCTGGCAAAGGAGTATGATTCCACATCATGGAAAATATCTTCCAGCAAACCAACAAAGATGGACATGGAACCAAAGCAAGCTGAAAGGCAGTTTGCATTTAAGGAAGATGCTTATGTACAAAATAAACATTATCTGGGAACATCACATGGGTTGATAACTGGTGAATCAACTGCATGGGAAAGTCAACAGGAAAATCACCATCAGCAAATCAATCGAATTCCACCTGAAGGTTTATTCACGATAATGCAAAAGCAAAATGAAATAACAGCTGCACTGGTTCACCAGCAACGTTTACTGTCTCTACCAGCAAGAGACATTCCTATCTTTGATGGAGACCTGTTTCAGTACAAGGCTTTCATTAAAACATTTGAACAAGGAGTGGAAAACAAAGCCAGCAAAGCCGACTGCTTGTACTATTTAGAACAGTTCACAAAAGGACAGCCACAGGAACTGGTTAGTAGCTGCCAGCACAACACACTCTCACTCCCTAAGCGTCCAATAACGACGTTTGGTCAGTGTCCGTGGCGTCCAGTTGTGACGCTCCTAGGCTCCTTCAGCGTCATAAAGGGACGCAAATAGCGTTCAACTGATTGCAATGTATTCCCATCTGCGGCGGTATTTGACGCTCAGGGAAGCACGGCATTCGTTTGTGTTGACTGCCCTTAAAGGCAATGTGAGCGTCCATTCCCATTGGATAACGGAGAATTGTACACCCGGAAGTAAGTATTCCTCTTACTGTCGATTGATTTTACAGTGATATCTGCACTACTCATCGACTAAAAAACACCAGATTATCCTTGTTAATTACACAACATTGATTGGTTTAAATTGTGTGCAATGCTTTTGTATTTTTCCCCTTCGATTCGGAGAAACAAATATTTTTTCTGAGTAAAGGATGGCAGAAAACACTACAGAATCCCCAGCTATCGTTTGGACTACACCATGTGCTCTGTTTGACAAACCCCGTGATAGTCCTCAAGCTCTGTGATTGGTGAGTGTGCTCCGAGGGTTACACCGATTCTCGAACAGCACTTGAAATGGGATGGAACCACGTCAGACTGTCCAAAACTGGATTTGAACGGGTCCACCGTGTTCCCCCCTCCCCCCACCCCCGTCCCCAGAACTACACATGCTGGCTATTCTGTTTTCGCAACATGCTCTCTATCTATGGCACGTCTCTACTGGGAGTTGTAGTTTTAAAAGACGTTTTCGTATTTCCCATAATAAGAAGTTGCCAGTATTAAACTGTGTACATCCCTGGAGGTTTTAGGGGATAGGAAAACACTCAAATGTAAAACATATAATTAATAAATGGGTGAAAATTGCTTGTGCCCATAATGGGCAGCATTAATATATATACACACATGCCAGCTAAGGTCAGAAGAGCTTATTTAACAGCTGGTCTTATGTTTTTGACCCCTCCTGTTGTTAATTGATAACATTACATCACATTACATTAATTGATAAGCCTGAAACATGCACTTGTCAAGGTTCAGAGGCAAATTTTGCAAATATGGCAGTAGCCATCGATCAGCTTAAGATAAGATATAATTTATTGATCCCAGGTTGGAAACATTTGCGTTACATCAGCATGTGTTACAGTTGTACATTATGCAGTGGTGTTTATTTGTAAATCATTTAGTATAATCACACAAATTCTGTGTTTTATATTCAACAATTCTGTGTTCTTTATGTATTGATTGTTCAATACCTGACAAGGCCGGAGATTAAATATCTACATATATCTTATAAGAGTATAATACATTATGTATAATATCAGTTAAAATAAGTGCTTCAACATAGTTAACATTGCTGGAGGTATGCACAAATATTGATAGATGTCTTGTAATGCACTATTGAGGAACCTGCGACCCAAGTTTTTCATTCAATGCAGAACTACACCATAGTTGTGTAGGCCTATATGATATGTCAATAAACCTTAGAAAATCATGAAATCTTGAAAGGGATGTGCAAAATAGTCATTATATACAGTCTTTAGTTAACTATTAGTAGAGAATAACGAGTAATGAATATACTTTATAGGGATCCTATTAATATCTAATAATAAAAATAATGACATTCAATAACATGCTTTAACCACTAGGTGTCCCTTTATATCAGCTGTGCATCTTTATGGTGTAAATACAGCCTATCTACCAATTGGATCAAATATAAAAGTCAGCCGAATTAGTGTTGATACTGCAAGGAGACGTATTGTGTGAAAATAAATGTAAGATGTTGTTTAATGGCTGATATATTTATGATCCACGTCACGTTTTCAGTTCCTCATGTTTGTCTAGAAGTCTTCTCATCAGGGCTCTATAAATACAGAACTACGGCAGATATGTAATATTTAATGCAGTCGAACCGTGTATTACAATGCCGTTATGTGATGACTTTCAAAGAGAAAATCAAGCACACTCGGAATAAAGTATTATTTTATTTTTTAAAAATGTTTTCGGTCTGTTTCCGGTATTTGTTAATGACGATGTGCTGTGAGATGTGAGACTGGAATTGCACAGGAGTAGTTATACACATACCACTTCCGTCAAAAAAGTGACAGGTGGTGTGACAGGTCACACCTCTCCCTACGTATTAAGCCCCGCCCACTTCCGGCTAAGCCCCGCCCCCTTCCGCCGGAAGTCCCGCCTCCATACGCCCCGCCCCTTCCGCCGGAATCCCAGTGCTGCTATAAGCTCCGTGGCAGGGGGAGACGTGATGGCAGCTTATAGCAGCACTGGTTGATTATACTGTTGGACACAAGTTTCAATTCAACATACCAAGTTGTATTGACATACTGTATGCACAACAGCGTTGTTTAGGCAATGAAAACCCTAAACCTAACCCTGGGTCCTAAGCATTTTCCTCCGCCGCTGTGTTCCTTCCTCAAGCCACACCTGCAGGAAAAAAGTGCATAATAAATAAATCACTAAAAGTCAATATCACTCTGTTATTGCCACTTCTGTTAACAAGGTTACCATTGAATGTCTTAACTTTTAAAAAATGGTTTAAAGGAGTATGTATGAGGAATTATCAGAATACCCTTATTCGTCCCACAGAGAGGAAATGCATATTTGTTACAGCAAGTGAAGAGTCAATATAGTGGAGGAAATAAGTATTTGATCCCCTTGCAAAACATGTCTTAGTACTTGGTGGAGAAACCCTTGTTGGACAGCACATAGGTCAGATGCTTCTTGTATTTGGTCACCAGGTTGGTGCACATCTCAGGTCCTTATGGTCAAGAAAATGACTCCATTTGTGGTGGAGCAAAAATCAATGCAAATTAATCCTTTATTCATTTCCCTGTGATTAATTCAATTCTTTGCACTTTTGTTTGGGGTCCGTGAGCTAAACAAAATCATAAAAAAAGTGGAGAATGTGAAAGTTTATTGGCCAGTGGAGGAGAGAGATGACCTCGCTCATCAATGACAAAAGACTCCTTTATGGCTTTGGTGTGAACCCCTGACGCAGGCCTATTCAACTCTGACTGACCAGCACCACAGGACATCCATTACGTGCAAAAAATGGTGCCTCAGTAAAACCAACTCTTTTTTAGACGCCTAATGGTGGTTAGAAAACCGAAAAAGCCGTAATCTTTGCCCATTCTTTAGTGCACATACTGAGGGTCGGGGTGACGGACTGTAGGCTGTGTGGCAGCCTGTCGAAGATTTATTATAAATGTTTCGTTTACAATACTATTACTATATATGAGAGCAAAAAAAAAAAAACACATTTTCATTTTGTAATGGTTGTTTAATTGAAAACACAACATTCAACACACTTTCATAAAAACACATTACATTTTACCAAGTTAATGTCGTAGTGCATACAAGGTAATAGACTTAACGATTTGCACTGCTGCTTCTCTCCGCGTTTCATTGACAGTGATCGGTTTATCGTTCAATTCACATTGCCCCAGTAGATGTTTAGGGGTCTCTTGGAAGTAAACAAATGCATTTTTTATATCAGATAAATGCATTAACATCACATGCAAATTCTCTATCCTTTCACCCGCAACGATTATAATCTGCTTTGCTTCTTCTTCGGTTTCACCGTTATTAGCTCTGAATGTAATCCTTTCTGGGGCTTCTTGTGCTTCTTGTGGTCTGTTGAATACCTGGCGTAGGATTTGTTTAGCTGTAAGGACAGGTACCATATAATTGTCTTCAAAAGCTTTGTCTATGTCGTCACACGTTTTGGCATATCCTTCGATGTAATGACAACCGACACTAGAATAGAAATCCTCCAACAGTCTTTTAATGCATGTTCTGGCACTGTCACCAATTTGGGCAATTCCACAGTATCATGCTTTTTCTCTCATTATATTGAAGCAAAGCTCTGCCATTGCTTTTGGTATTTGTTCAACACATTCGCAGCAGTCGGTTAGCGGTAGATGATCTATAAGATTATTATGATCCGGTAATGACTCAACAACACCATTACATTTCTTCACTTTGTTCCTTTTTCTTTTCACCTTCCTTCGTTTTGTCTTTTGGTTTTCCGTCCTTTTCTTTTCATTCGCATTCTGCGTTTGCTTTTCATTTTTCTTCTCCTTTTCATTTTTCTTCGTTTTTCTTTACTTTTTCTTTTCTTTTCTGCTAATTGTCGTTTGCGATCTTGGCGAGTGGTATGAGATATACTGTTTCTATAAAGGTTATCTATAATACCCTCTTTTAAAGAAAGATATTCTTCATATGTCATGTTATCGTGGTCCTCTTTTGTCCTAAAGACCTTACATGGATATGATATAGAGGAGGGCTCTTCTTCGGGAACATCCTCCCCCTTACTTTGTAACATCCAGTCATTAAGCCCATATCCGTTATCCTGGTGATAATAAGGGGAGGCTATATCAGACTTGGTTTTTCTCAGATTCATGGCTACTTTCAACGGTCATCTTAGTGGGGGTCCTTAGTTTTATATGATTTGCTGAGTGGGATGGGACTTATTGCGTTGAGTGGGAGGAGTCATCTGTAGAAAGTACTCTGTTTTATTAGATTCCGTAAAAGCATCTGACTCTTAATGGCAGTTTGTGATTTTGAGGCTATTTCAGTGAAACAAGGCTGTTTTTGAAACATTTGGCAGATTTATGCTTAAATTCTCTGAGAAAGTTACTGAAAGATACACTTTTGTGTATAAAAGCTGAAAAGTAGATAATGAAGTACTTTGTGTCCGTAGATTTCATTAAGATTCTGACTCTTAATGGTCCTCTCTAAATTTGATTCAGGGTTTGTTTGAAATGATTTGTGCTTTGTGTGTACAGACACTACAGAAAAAACACTGAAAAACACAAAAAGAAGGAGACTGTAATACACATGTATGAGACACGCTCCCCCTTGCTATAATGAAGACAAACAGTTTTTAAATGTAAAAACACTTTTTTATTTTTTCACACACAAAAATCAAATAGTTATACTGATTGCAACATCCGCAGGACCGTCTCCAGCTTAGAATTCCCCATATGACTGGAGATATCGTGATGGAGTTTTTTCACTTCAGTCAGAATATTCATGTGCATGCTGCTTTCTGCACAGAGATGCATTACATCTACAAACAGAGCATACACTGAGAGCACATGATACACTTTTGATGTTTGTTTCATTTCTGAGATAATGTTACAGAATGTTTCGGAAAATGACGATTCCAGGACCACTTTAAATGTTTTGTTTACAATCGTTTCCCAATGACCAGAAATAGTACTGCCAGAACGCACGATAGCCAAAATGTCTTCTAGTTTACAAACTTCAGCCATTCTGTTTACACAGGGGTCACTACTCGTTCTGTTTTCAATCGTCCTCATCACCACACTAATTAAAAGGGTATTGACTACATTCTGATCAATATATACAGAGCGTTTTGCATAGTAGTTTCCCATTTTTATTTTACTTTAAAGAAAAAAGTCCCTGGCTTCAGTCAACTGCTGGTATTAGTCTTCTTCTTCTCCCCCCACTCGGCATGGATCTTTCAAGTCTCTCCTTGAGGCGTCTGCAGTTTGTGATTTTGAGACTTTTTACAGACACTCTGCAGATTCATGTGTAATTCTCTCAAAAGGAAACAGTAAGTCTCTTACTTTTTTTATATGTATGACAATTTACAACTGGTAGAAAGTTAAGTACTTTTTCTGACCAGATTTTTCTTTAAGACTGTGACTCTTAACACACCAGAGAGCCAAACATACTCACCCCCTTTTCAACGCCCTCCCCCCAGCAGCTCAGGTGTGAAACCCTCATACAGAATGTCAGTCCCTGTGTAAAACTTTTTAGTGACACTCTGCAGATTTGTGTGTAATTCTCTCACAAAAGGAACTGTAAGATACACTTTTTATGTATGCAAAACCTTAAACATTTCTGAAAATAAAATACTTTATCTGAATACATTTTCTTTAGAGGCACTTTTTGATTTTAACGCTATTTCAATGGAGATTTTGAGACTTTTTACAGACACTCTGCAGATTTATGTGTAATTCTCTCACTAAGGAAACAGTAAGTCTCTTACTTTTTATATATGTATGACAGCTTACAACTGGTAGAAAGTTAAGTACTTTTTCTGACCAGATTTTTCTTTAAGACTGTGACTCTTAACACTGTTTCGATGGAACACAGCAGTCTTGATAACTTGACATGACTAACATTACTTTTCTAAAATATATGTTTTTTAGAAGCGTTACTTTGATTTCAAGGCTGTGATGGCGAGAGTTTAACAGTCAATGGCATCAAGATGGTGCTCAAGAAGGACATTGTCATCCACCTTATTGATCAAGTGCTCATGCCAGACTCAGGTTAGACGTGCACATTTTCCCCTTATTAATGATTACCCGATTTACTACATATATTGTTTTTCTGTAATCCATATTTTTAATGGTGTTTAAATTCCCTCAAGCTAAACAGGTAATGGAACTGGTTGGAAGTTCCCCGTCAACCTTTGGAGACATGGTGTCTGAGCCAGGCCTTTCTGCTTCCATGCAATCTGCCGCTGAGTACACTTTGCTTGCCCCCTCAACACTGTCTTCAATGGTGAGTAACATACTGGTGATTCAATAAAGCACGCCCCTATCTAGTTGATGGCTGAAGACAAAGCCTGGGTCCATTCTCTAGACTCTATTCTAGTCACATTCTGGAATAATTGGTGATATTTAGATTTGTTTTGTATTTACCCCTCATGTGCTGAGTCATTAGTCAATATGTGTAAATGTATGGAGCTTTAGGGAAACTATACATTTATTGGCACACTGCAAACGCTTTATGCCATGTAACAGCAAGTGTCCACTCCCCCCGAGAACATTCCTGGACTTCACTCAAAGGGAGTAGAGATGATTTGTTTTTGCATTAAGAACGACAGAGAACATTTCTCTTTTAAATGGGTCCCAAAAAAGTTTCCCAATGACCGGAATAGTACTGCCAGAACGCACGATATCCAAAATGTCTAACTACTAATTATTGTCGTCTTTCTTGAAACTGACGTGCTTGAATTCTCTGAGAAAGTTACTGAAGGATACACTTTTGTGTATAAAAGTTGAAAAGTAGATAATGAAGTAGATTTCGTTAAGAATCTTTGACAGATTTATGCTTAAATTCTCTGAGAAAGTTACTGAAAGATACACTTTTGTGTATAAAAGCTGACAAAGTAGATAATGAAGTAGACTTTGTGTCCGTGTGAAACCCCATACAGAATGTCAGTCCCTGTGTTACAACTTTTTAGTGACACTCTGCAGATTTGTGTGTAATTCTCTCACAAAAGGAACTGTAAGATACACTTTTTATGTATGCAAACGTCTTTCTTGAAACTGACGTGCTGACCGTTTTACAAAACAAGTTATGTTTTCTGCTTCTTCATCCTCTGAATTTTCCTCCCCCGTCCCTCTTCCTTCACCCCTCACAACAGCAAATCAAGGTGGATCTGTGAAATGAAACACCTCTTCCCAAAGCGTGACTTCCCTATTGAGGGCAATAGGGTCTAAATCGATTGACCAAATATACTAACATGCAGAACGTACGGTATGTTTTGAAAAAAGACTAACCATTTATCCAGTTCAAGCTGTCTTTAAGATGTGACATTGCGCACTGACTATTTCCCGTAAAATCGTGACAAACTATTACTTATTCTTAAATTTGATCTCTTGCTGCATGGTTGAAAATGATAGATGAAAAATAACTTTTTTAAAAAGAGTCAAGTTTTTCATGATCAGATACAGGTCAAGAAAATGCATAGAGGAGGTATGGTGCTGGCTCATTAGCCCTCTCACTCTTCTTAGAATGATCCTGTGCAATTATAGTTAATAAAAGTAATTACACATTAGTTCACAAATCCATATACTGAAAGAGAATACCCTGAGGTATCACTATTACAACCTAAATAAGATCTTTTGAAAATAACCTCTTTTGCAAAACAAATACTTCTTTAGGCAGTTTCACAAAAACTTGAAAAGAAACATCCTGAACGGAAGAGGGGGTGAGTGGTGGGGTGTGTGTGTGTGTGTGTGTGTGTGTGTGGTGTGTGTGTGTGTGTGTGTGTGTGTGTGTGTGTGTGTGTGTGTGTGTGTGTGTGTGTGTGTGTGTGTGTGTGTGTGTGTGTGTGTGGTGTGTGTGTGTGTGTGTGTGTGTGTCCTCCCCATCGCCCCACCATTTGTCCCGCAGAGGATGTCTGGGGGTTTTATGGTCCCCCCACACCTGTCTTGACTGTTCACCAAACTTTTCACGGCAGAGAATAGCAGAGAGAGAGAGAGAGAGTTAGTGAGATTGATAGTACTTTTACAAATATATGGTTGTATATTTCTTGTTATTTGCAAGTATTTGTAAGTTACAGTCAATACTGCTGTATACAGGGGCACAGGAAGTGGTTAGGTGGCTGGACCTTGCTCTTTAGAGCTGAGACATTACTTTTAAAATATATGGTTGTATATTTCATGTTATTTGCAAGTATTTGTAAGTTGCAGTCAATACTGCTGTATACAGGCGCACAGGAAGTGACTAGGTGGCAGGGACATTGATCCTATGCATATGTGATTCATTATAAAATTATTATTTTGTAAAACCGTAGGGGGCAGCATTTTATTTTCTCCTGGTTGTTACATTTCATGTTATTTTGCCGGAAGCGGGGGCGACCGGTAGGGGCAAGCATTTTTTATTTTATCATTTTCAAATTATTTTCAAATTTTATTTTGAAAACCGGCAGGGGCAGCATTTTATTTTTCTCATGGTTGTTAAATGTCATGTTATTTTATTTTGAAAACCGGAAGCGGGGGCGACCGGTAGGGGCAGCATTTTTATTTTTATCATTTAAAAAATATTTTTAAATTTTATTTTGAAAACCGGAAGCGGGGGCGACCGGTAGGTGCAGCATTTTTATTTTTATCATTTTTAAAATATTTTTAAATTGCATTTTGAAAAACCGGAAGTGGGGGCGGGACTTCCGGTGGAAGGGGCGGGGCTTATGGAGGCGGGACTTCCGGCGGAATGGGGCGTGGCTTAGCCGGAAGTGGACAGGGCTTAGCCGGAAGTGGGCGGGGCTTAATAAGTAGGGAGAGGTGTGACCTGTCACACCACCTGTCACTTTTTTGACGGAAGTGGTATGTGTATAACTACTCACAGGGGAAAATAACGTATCTTTAGATGCGGATTTTGTTAAACTAATATGTTTGCGCTGTGGACCAACACTATACATTGACGGGGAAGGGGGTAGCAATAAAGATAACACCATTAAACAGTTACACAACATAACAGAAATAATATCGATAGCAGCGTCCCTAGCAACCACCTTGGTAACAATGAAAACGTTGCGATTTCCTGAAGTAATCTTCGTAATAATTAGCAAACTAAAGATCATGTACATCCACTGCACAACATAATCTGAAATAACAACTCATATTTCTCGCATCAAATGACATCAAAAACGCATTTAAATGGCCAAACTAACTTTAAAATAGGCATTTTCCACCGAGAATAAAACGAAGTTCGGCCATGTTTTATTTTTCTGCAGGAAGAAATTTGAAGATCACGTGACATAGACGCCAGCCATTGGAATGAATGGTGAAAAAAAACGGGTTTGTCAAACAGAGCACATGGTGTAGTCCAAACGATAGCTGGGGATTCTGGGTAGTGTAGTGTCTTCTGCCATCCTTTACTCCGAAAAAATATTGTTTCTCCGAATCGAAGGGGAAAAATACAAAAGCATTGCACACAATTTAAACCAATCAATGTTGTGTAATTAACAAGGATAATCTGGTGTTTTTTAGTCGATGAGTAGTGCAGATATCACTGTAAATCAATCGACAGTAAGGGGAATACTTACTTCCGGGTGTACAATTCTCCGTTATCCAATGGGAATGGACGCTCACATTGCCTTTAAGGGCAAGCCGACACAAACGAATGCCGTGCTTCCATGAGCGTCAAATCCTGCCGCAGATGGGAATACATTGCAATCAGTTGAAAGCTATTTGCGTCCCTTTATGAAGCTGAAGGAGCCTAGGAGCGTCACAACTGGACGCCACGGACACTGACCAAACGTCGTTATTGGACGCTTAGGGAGTGAGAGTGTGTTGGCCAGCACATGGCTCCAGAACGTGGCTACATTGTGGCAAAGGGTCTTTTGCAAGAACATTTTGGGAATGAGTACAATATCGCTGCTGCTTACATAGGAAAGGCTCTAGCTTGGCCAACAATAACAAAGGCAAAATACATTAAAGCACTACAAGCCTATGCTTTTATTTCTGCGTGGATGTGCTAATGTGATGGAACAACTTCAGTACATGCAGGAGTTGGATATGCCCTCCAATATGAAAATGGTTGTCTTCAAGTTGCCATACAAACTAAGGGAACAATGGAGAAACAAAGCTCATAACATCATGGAAGCCTTAAACAACAGAGCTCATTTCATTGACTTGGTCAAATTCATTGAGAGACATGTACGAGTCCTTTCTGATCCAATCTTTGGAGACATCGAGGATTCAGGACATAAATCAGTTGCTATAAAATCTTCCAACATGTTTCAGCCACAATCAAAGAACAGAATGAAAGGAAGTAGTTTTGCCGCTACAGTATTCCTAATGACTGAGGTCGGAATTAAAACGACAAATAACTCAAACCCACAGGAGAGCTTGGTGTGTCATTGTTGTGATCACAACACTCACGTTTTGGACAGATGTAAGCAGTTCAGCAAAAGGAAGCACAGAGACAAAATTCCATTTCTAAAGGAGAAAGGAATTTGCTTTGGATGCTTGTGTATTGGACACATAAGCAGGGACTGTAAACAACGCTTGATCTGTGAGGTTTGTGAAAAGCAACATCCTACTGCGCTCCACATAAATACATCTAATGTGGAATTGGGACAAACCGCTAAATCACAAACCCCCCCCTCAGACATGTGGACGTACAGTGGCCGGAAATGATGGCTGCATTCTTTCAATTATTCCAGTGCAGGTCAAATCCACAAAGGGAAGTGAGATTATACAGACCTATGCATTTTTAGATCCTGGAAGCACAGCCACATTCTGCTCAGAAGATCTCATGCACAGATTAAACATCACAGGAAAAATAACTAATTTTCTTTTGAAGACTATGGGACAGAAAAAGGTCGTTCCAGCTTACTCCTTATTTGGGATGGAGGTATCTGGTCTTGAGGAAAATAACTTTGATCCTCTTCCAGAAGTCCTCACACAGAAGCAAATGCCAATAACCAAAGAAAACATTGCTACAGCCACAGATGTGAAGAGGTGGAATCATTTGTCAAAAGTTCATATCCCCAGCATAAATGCCAATGTTGACATGTTGATTGGAACCAACGCTCCCAAGATATTGGAACCTTGGGAAATTGTCAACAGTTGTGGAAATGGCCCATACGCTATAAGAACAGTGTTGGGATGGGCCATCAATGGTCCTTTACATGGAAGCAGCAATGGCAGCGATGTTGACATGGAGCTTTCTTCTGTTGTGGTGAATAGGATTTCTATTTCCAAATTGGAGCTCATGCTTAGCAGTCAGTATAATCATGACTTTAATGACAAGCCCTCAGAGGAAAAAGAGATGTCAAGGGAAAGACCAAAATGTATGGAAATCATGAATACATCTGCAAACACTACAGGACAACAGGTACAGCCTGAAGTTGCCCCTTAAGACACCTGACGTCCTTCTTCCAACAACTTTGCAGTGGCAAAGCAAAGGCTACTTGGATTGAGGGAAAATATTTGTGAGTAACTCAATGTTGCATAAGGAATATGCCAGCTTTCTAAATGGAGTGATTGAAAAGGGTTATGCTGAACAGGTACCAACACAGCAGCACTGTGGCAGTGGAAAATTATGGTACATCCCACACCAGTGTTTACCATCCACAAAAAGGTTCTCTCCGAGTGGTGTTTGATTGTGGTGCCACATTTAAAGGACCATCATTAAACGATGTACTTTAATCAAGGTCCTAACCTCACCAGTTCACTGCTTGGAGTTCTCACTCGTTTCAGGCAGGAACCTGTGGCATTCATGGGCGACATACGGGTTATGTTTCACCAGGTCAAAGTCACAGAAGAAGACCGAGATTTCCTTTGTTTTCTCTGGTGGCCAGAGGGAGACTTCACCAGAGAGATCCAGGAATACAGAATGACGGTGCATCTGTTTGGGGCTGTCTCTTCTTCCCAGTTGCGCTAGCTATGGCGCTAAGGAAAACTGCTGACGACAACAAGTCTGACTTTTCTGCTGAGACTGTTGAAGCAGTTAAGCGAAATTTCTATGTGGATGACTGTTTGATGGGTTTGGGCTCAGAGAAGGCAGCAATACAAATGGTTGAAGATCTTAATGCTCTCTGTAAAAGAGGAGGTTTTGTGCTGGAAAAATGGATCAGCAATAGTCGGGCAGTTTTGCAGACAATCTCGGAAGAGCAGAAGGCTAAAGAGCTAAAGGACCTGGATCTGGATAGAGATAATCTTCCTCTTGAGAGAGCTTTGGGACTACTCTGGTGCGTCGAGTCAGATTCCTTTAAATTCAAGATGGAAGTGAAACAGCAGGCTCTAACCAGACGTGGCATGCTATCCACAACAAGCTCGGTGTATGATCCTTTGGGTATTTTGGCACCAGTCACTTTGCCAGCCAAGATAATGCAACAAGAGCTTTGCAGGAGAAGCTGTGGATGGGATGATGCCATTCCACCAGATATCGTACACCCAGTGGAGACGGTGGTTGGAGGACATTAAGTTGTTAGCATCACTCAAAGTGGACAGGTGTATGAAGCCAAAGGACTTCGGTGAACCCATACACTCTCAACTACATCACTTTGCTGATGCCAGTGAAAATGGCTACGGGACTGTAACTTACATCAGGCTACTGAACTGCAAAGGCGATGTTCATGTTGCTTTCCTATTAGGAAAGGCTAGAGTTACACCCATAAAAATGGTGACTATTCCACGACTGGAACTAATAGCTGCTGTTCTGGCTGCCAGAGTGGATATGATGTTAAAATCAGAGCTTCAACTTCATTTGGATGAGTCTGTGTTTTGGGCAGACAGTACTTCAGTTCTGAAGTACATTAACAACGAGGACAAGCGTTTCCACACATTTGTGGCAAATAGGATCACTACCATAAGAGAGGTTTCAAGACCATGTCAATGGAAGCATGTAGGAACCAAAGACAACCCAGCTGATGCTGCATCCAGAGGAATGAAGATCCCTGACTTTCTGAAGAGCCGCAGTTGGCTTGAGGGTCCCACGTTTCTTGTAAAATCTGAAAAGGAATTGCCTACATATTATGGCGGTGATGTCATATTGGATTTGGTTGACCCAGAAGTCAGAAAAGATACCTCTGTCAATATCATAGTCAATTAATCACTTGATGCAACAGACCAGCTCATGACTTACTTCTCAGACTGGAAAAAGCTCAAAGTGTCGGTGGCCTGGTTTCTCAGGCTGAAGACAATTCTGTTGGAGTTGAGTCGTAAAAGAAAGGATTTGAATCCCTCTGCACAAGCTGGTCAAGTGAAAAGACTGAAACCCAAAGTCAACCCGGAGAGTCACATCTTGACACCTAAAGATCTCTTGGAAGCTGAGTTGGCTATAATACGCTACGGTCAGCAGCATAGGTTTAAGGATGAAATCACTTCTTTAACATCTGAAACAGCAACAGTGAGCAGACACAGTTCCATTAACAAGCTGGATCCGATTCTGGAAAATTGACTATTAAGCATTGGAGGTTTTTCCTGACAAAGGAGGACTGGTGCGCTCTGTCAAGCTACAGACCAAGACCAACATTATTGTGTGACCTATTACTACACTATGTTTAGTACAGGAAGTGTAGGATGTGCATTTCTATGTATTGAAATATGATTTTCACATTTGGCTCCTTAATTGTTTTCAATTGATACCTGTACTATCAATTAGGGGCTGGTGTGTAGGAGCCAATTAACTGTGGGTATAAAGGTAGGAACCTATGTGTGTTGGTGAGAGGTTCCGCCGGAAGGCCCATACAGTTTTTGACCACACACGGAGAGCACACATGGAGAACACACTCACAAGGAGCACACACACAAGGAGCACACAAACACAAACACAGGATTAAAAACAAAGCAAAAGGTATTGTGTAAACCATAAATATCGTGTGGTGAATGAAACAAAGAAACCAGTAAAAAAGGGAAATAAATGGACTATTTCGAACTGGAAACGTTGGTTCTGACTTTTATTCGGCAGCAAACAAGGTGTGCGTCAATTACACCCACCAAGCGGATCCTCAGAGGCTTAAAGCGTTGGCTTAGCCTCTACAGACATATTCATAATATTTAATAAAGAAGTACTAATTAATGGAAAAAACTTCCTTCAACAGCTTAGTTGGAATTGGGTCTAACATGCAAGTTGATGGTTAGAAGAGAGAATCATTGAATTTAATTGTTCAAGGTTTATGTCTGTATTTGGTAGTGTGTTTGAATTGTGTGTCTTTAATTGGTTGCATGTCTGTATTTAGTTGTATGTCTGTATTTGGTAGTGTTTGAATTGTGTGTCTTTATTTGGTTGTATGTCTGTATTTGGTTGTTTGTCTGTATTTGGTCACGTTTCTGTATTTGGTTGTGTTTTCTGTATGTGTTTGTGTTTGCCTGTATCTGGTTGCTTGTTTGAATTTGGTTGTTTCGTATTTGTTTGTCTGTATTTGGTTGTGTCCCCCCCTCAAGAATTGACAATAATGTATACATTTTTAATTTATTCTGTTTCAGGTGTTAGAGCAGTGAAACATAAATTGAGCCACAAGCACGGTGATAAAATGCTTTCTTCTCCCCTTCGCTGTGGTGTATTCCCACAGCTGACTGTATGTGCCGTGGATTGATAGTTTACTTTGAATAAAGACAGTACTGTCGGAGTGTTACAAAATATTGTGTGGCTGCTGAAGCGCTGCTCATATGAAGGATGGTTTAAAGGTAATACAGCAAGAGACCACTATATACTGTAGTGTAATTCCCTTGACCAGGTATATGTGTGTGTGTGGGTTTGTGTGTGTGTATGTGTGTGTTTCAGGCTATGAATTTTATTACAGCTCCAAAATAGACTCTGGCCTCAAAGCCCAAGCCTCTACACATCTTCAATTTCAAAACGGTGGAGAGAGAAGAGGAAGAGCGAGGAGGTTTGTGTGTGTGGGGAGGGAGAGTTGGGGGGGTGAATGGTGTTCTGTGGAAAAAAAGAGATGGAGAGAAAGGCCCAAAAGAACGGCGGCGAGGGGAGAAAAATGAAAGTGAGCTGATTCAATCTTCAAGCACCTTACAAGCGTTTGCGTCAGGCTTCTTGTTTAAGAGGAGAGGTGGATGAGAGGATGTGTAGGAAGAGAAAGACGGAGGAGTGTGGCGAGCGAAGGGGGGGTAATGTCCACGACGACTCCTCGTTTTCTTCCATCCTTCCTTTCTCTCTCTCACTTTCATTCCTTCTTCTCTCTTTTTCCAAACTGTAGTGAAAAGATTAAATTGTTTACGAGTGCGAAGCACGGCTAGCTCGAGCGGATGAGCCAAGAGCGACAGAGATAGACATTCTAATTCGCGGCTGTACTTAGCGCCCGGGTCCCTGTGTGCAACCACTAATTCTTTTATCTGGCTGCAACACTCCGGGCTTCAGCCACATTTAAAAAAAAATATATATATATATATAAAGAAGAATACCAGGAAGAAGAAGGGATTGAGGAGGGGAGAGAGGAGTGAATGTGGGTAAAGAAATACAGTTTTTAACACTGTACAACTGATATAAAAAATGAAGAAACATCTGTACTTGAATACTTGATTTCATATTCTTCCCTCAACAGCCCTCAACAACCCCCACCCCCCCACCCCTTCTCGCCACCCCCCCAATCTCACAAAGAAGAGCCGTCCGAGTCTTAACCCTTTATCTTGACTGAGCAGAGAGACATTGCCAGCATCTCTCTCTGTGTTTGGCTGCTCGGGGTGCGTGTGTGTGTGTGTGTGTGTGTGTGTGTGTGTGTGTGTGTGTGTGTGTGTGTGTGTGTGTGTGTGTGTGTGTGTGTGTGTGTGCGTGCGGTGTGTGTGTGGGCTACGTGTTAATATGTGCTGGGATTGGTAAGCTTGATGAGAGACGGACGGACTATGGGATGTATGTGTGATGTGAGTGTGTGTGTATGTGTGATGTGAGTGTGTGTATGTGTGTGTGTGTGGGGGGGGGGGTACAGCATGGAGAAGAATTACTGTTATCTCCTACGAAGAAGAGGGGGGGAGATAAGAAACTGCTGCAGCCGACAGAGAGAGGGAGAGAATCAGGCGTGAGAAGTCATGTTTTGATGGGGGCCTGCGTTGTAAATTTGCTGGATATTCAGAGCGAGCTAGGCCTGGCTGTGTGACTGCATCCATCTCTCTTTTTTTTTTTTTAAACCCGAGGTCTGCTCTCCTGATAGTGGCATTGTGCGGGGCACACTGTATAGAAAGCTCATCAGTGCTGGTTGCCTATTGGGGCGTTATCGGACCTAGTAAGGTAACTGCACGCTTATAGACTGCACCCAGATAATGGGGGGCAGAAGAAAAGAGATAAAGAGGAGGGGGGGCTCTTCTCATTAACAGCTATCTACTGCACTGCAGACACTGGGCTGTATTGAGTGGTTCCTTTACCGGGCATAAATTAAAATGCACCCAAGGAAGTGGAGGGGGTTGGAGGGAGTGAGGAAGAGGAGGAGTTTTGTAAACGACAGTGAAGTGTAAGGGTGGGGCGTGCATGCGAGGGAAAGTGTTGGTGGTTGGGGGGTGGTTAGCTTCAGTCTCACTGAGCTCTGATGAGCTCTGACTTCTCATTTGGTCCTCGAGCTGCAGTTCCACCAACGACCATTAGGTGTACTTTTTTTGGCCACCTGGGGGCAGACATCCACAACAAGCAACACATTTCACACGTTGTGGGCTGGTAAAGATGGAAATGCTAACATGTCAGGATGACACAAGGAAAAGGAACCGTAAATCCACAGGAAGAACACAAGGAACAAACCGGTAGCAGGAAACACAACAAGCTAAACAAAGGCAAGACAATGACGATGAACTGACAGAGAACACTAGGGAATACAGGCCTAAAAACACACAAGACTAATCACCAAGACAAGACACAGCTGGGGGGAGAGGAAACACAGGGGCAGCAGGTGAACGCAATCAGGCACAGGCCGGAAAACACAAGAAGTAAACCGTGACAACAAGAAGGAAAGGCATTTCAAAATAAAACATGAAAGACAAAAACACAAAATCGTGACAGTTCGAAGTTGTGGGATGGTTGACTGAAACAACACTCCATTAAGCTATGGGAAAGTAATACTAATAATAATAATAATAATAATAATGGGTTTCATTTATAAAGCACTTCATATTTGACTTCAAATCCCAAAGTGCTAATCAACTATAATTTTTTGTTTGTTTCTCATTTTATATTTAAAAACTGTTGATCACATGTCAAGTAAGCTGTAGCTATCTTCATCCTGTGATATGTCTTTGTGATACGTCCTTTGAGCAGTTCTGTGCATGATGTGCTATTTTGTGATTTTATGCAATATTTGTCTTTCAAATGACACCTTTACATTTTTATAAATCACACGCCACCTGAGTGAAGTAAAAAAAAAGTTTAAAATTCAAGGTAAATCTACAAAATGCAGCTGGTGCAGCATCCCTGTAACTAAATAATCCAGTTGTCAAATAAACGTAATATTAGTATTTGTTGTTTTTGCAATAAGTCTAAAAATGTTCACAACGACTGAATTGTGTAGATCCTCCCTTAGTCTTACTAGCCAAAATACGGAAGAAATGCACAAAGATTGCTGTTTTAATCCAGAGAGGAGGGAGGACAGGGCCTGGTCCACATGGCCAGCTTTGAAACTTATTTTTGACTAATTATACATTGATAAAGTTTAGTTGGCTGTCTCAGTTTTTTTCTAAGTCTCGGGCCCTTTGTTGTCATAAAAGGTGACCAAAGTCTGACTCTCTCCACAGATCCATACAAAACAGTCTGGACATCAGCACCAACACAATGGTGGAGATATTCAGGTCCAATAACTCTGTCTGTGTGGTCAGAGGATCCAGGACCTTTGGTGCAGGAAGCTCCAACCCAGTCCCACAAAATAAACGTGTAATAGCTACGTTGGTCCACAGGGCAAAACGTAGTATGTTAACAAAAAACCCTCTCAAATTGTGACATGGTTATGGCACAATTTGAGAATTTTTTCTTTTCTTCCAAGTACAGCCAGGGAAAGGCTGATCCAGACCAAGCAGACCCGTTCCCCGAGATCTACCTGAGTCAGGTGTTAGAAAAAACTGACCGGCACCCTGCTCAAGGTTGCCAATGCAGAAAAACGGACTCTGTATAAAACAGACAATAATTATGTTTACCGGTAGCAGAATGGGCTAAAACGCAGACCTGGCCCACACTGGAGAATTTATAAAAACCTCCCATCAAAAAGCAGACTGCCATCCTGCAGTGGATTATTTTACATGGTGCTAATGCTTTTATAACCGTTACTATTCTTGAGGTTTTTAGCAAGCGTCCCTTGAGTGGGTCTCAGACACTTCAGAGTAATTTTTTCTTGTTTGACATTGTTTTCATCAAAAATGGTCAGCAAGCCAAAAAGGGTCAGGCCAGTCAGTCTAGCTCTGTAATGTTAGGGACAGTTGGGATGTCATGAACACGTTCAAGATTTGGATACTTTTAAACAGCATTGCTGCCATGGGGAAATTGTCACTGATGAGGAGTTACATTTTCCACAGGCTTCATTTGATACCTGTTATTTCACACAGCACTTTATTGAACTGTTTGTGAATATGTAAATGCATTCTTAAGTCTATCCCTCTCCCTCTCTCTCTGCATCCTGCCCTCACCCTTTCTCTTTCTAGCTCTCCTGCCTCGCCCTTCACAATAGAGTGTGCACCTTCATTTGCATGGTGCAATTGGCTCTCGGCAGCAGTTTGCTGTGGCCAGACAAGTGTAGCATTACGAGGGAACAAGTTACTATGGGGGAAGGTTCAAACAGACAATAAGGGAGGCAGATAATGGGACTTGGGTTTCTGTTTTTCAAACCTCTTATCGGCCCCGGCACAAGAAATCCGGCCCCTGCGTTGAATAAAGATGGGGGGTATTTAAAGGGCCAGCTCTGTCAAGAGTGCTGCTGTCATGTCCCTACACGACCACAGCTTGTTCAGTGTCATCTCCACAGATGTGGAGCCAGGGGGGGTTGCTTGGGTGCTTGGGACTTAACTTTACATGAAAAATACCATTGAGGCTAAATGAGAACCCTATATACGATCCCAGGTGAAATAGTATAGATTCACAGCTCTCAAATCACATGAATTACTCAATGTGTTAATTAATCCCATATGAATATCTTTCAGATTAAGCCAACAGTGCACAGTTCTACTGTCAAAGATTATTTGTGACATTTCAGGTGTGACCAATATCTATCTGTTCAGTTGCTCAGTATTGCTGTGTTCATATGTATGTTGTGTACCAGCCGTGAAATAAAGACCTTCCTGGAACAATACATTGAAATCTATCTATTCATTTGAAAATAATTATAAAAATAAAGATAATAAACATTCCCCCTCTGACTGAAACGCTCCGCATTAGCACATGTCTCGCTAAGCCTCACTCCTTAAAAGCCCAGTCTGCATATATTGACTATGGCAGACCTCAGGTAAGGTAGTTCTCAGGCCATTATATTCTAGTTTTCTGTTTGTGGGTTGGTAGGCATTACAGATATACAAATGTATCAAATCACAGAAAAGGGAGTTTTACATATGTTGCCACAACCCAGTCTCACGGCATTTGGTGATATAGTCACAAAATGTAATGTATTGATTCCTGCACACGGACACGATTTCCAATTTGTTTTCGTGTCACAGAGAACGATTTTAAAAACAATGTAATTGATTGGAAGAATCTTTCGTAACCGGAACCACATTATTTGTCAGGGCGAGAGTTGGGTCTTGGGAGACTGGAAGTTGTGTGGTTAATCAACTTTTCTCTTACTCAATATCAATCTACAATTAAGGTTTTCTTATTGCTATTAGTTTTTTGCCAATACTCAAAATAAAAAGTGTATCTTTTCCATGGTTTTTAATATATTATAACACTTTCTCTGTTAGTTTCATTTTGACATAAACAACAGAAGTACAGTGTTGTTTTGTGCCCCATGTGCTGAGTTTCTTCTTCATCTCCACCCTCTTTCCCCTATCTGGACTATCTACGATGTACTATCTAATAAAGGGAAAAATCCCAGGTCAGTGGTGGATCATGTAACAGTTATTACTTTTTAGGTTGCATCAGATACCAAAAAGCAACTCTTCTGTTGGTCTGCAGATGAGACTGTATTTTAACATAATTACAACAATTGTGAACTCCAAAGACATGACATGGGTGATTCCAGTTGTCTTACTGTTATCTGCAGTGTTGTTCAGGGTGAGACGAGGGGACCTTCACATTGGATATTAAGTTTGAGCCTTGGTTGCCTGGCCTCTGTGGAGAATGTGTGTGTGTGTGTGTGTTTGTGTTGTGTTTGAGATGGACATGTGATTGGGAGAGAGTTCTTAATCATACCCCAGTCAGTCTTTGGTCCTCTTGTCAAGTGGTTCCCATCATCATGACATTTAAAATATTCATTCATTAACTCGCTGACGTGATGAGCTTGCGCTGAGGCCGAGACCCCCGGAGGGGCAGGCACACACACACACACACACACACACACACACACACACACACACACACATCTACACACACAACACCACACACACACACACACACACACACACACTACACACACACACACACACACACACACACACACACACAGTTACACACACCACACACACACACCACACACACACACACACCACACACACAACACACACACACACACATATACACACACACACACACACACACACACGCACGCACACACGCATGCACGCACACAGACAGACACACACACACAACACACAGTATACAGGCGGTTCCAGGGCCGGTTTGGATAAAGCACATACAAACACATACATTGTTCGCTCGTCATTGCAAAGTCAGAATGTCTTTGGTGGCCAGGCTACTATTAACCATGTAACTTGAGAGCCACTTCACATGATATAATCCTTTATTTATGACGCTGTGTTGCTACCGTGAGTTATGTGCTAAGGGCGTTAGCAATTTTTTTTGCTTAGTGCTAATTCAGAGGCTTGGTATTACCCTTGTGTTTCGTTTAGCTAAAAATGGCTAATATTGTCGTTTTTTTCCTTCTAATGTATTATTTTCTAAACCACACACTGTTATTTACTCAACAATAACACATAATTATTATAATTCCATCGGGGCTTGACAGGTTAACCTGTTTTTTAAGGAAAAAACGATGAAACAATACAGATTTCAGTATTCTGAGCCCCTATACTCTCCCCATAACTGACGGCAACAAAAGTCCTACATTATTCAATTAAAATAAAGAAGTAAACAAAATGAGTTTGGCTTGATATTGAGTAAGAAAAAGGTTGATAAACGCTGTGAGAATGGATCTGCGGAGAGCATTTCGCCGCGATCCCAACTCGTCTATTACCAACGTTCAGGGAGCTCTATGCAAGTCAATGGGACTCCCTGATAGTTGAAACTCGACGCTAAAGGGCCCCCCCTTGCGTTGGAAAGTGACGACGGGGACCCTGACATAACGTCAACATAGGCCGAGTTAGGAGTGAGAATGTGTTGCTATGGTGCACCTGTAGAAGTTGCAGAGTATCCTGGAGTCCATTTTGAACCTCCTCAGCCTGCAGAGGAAGATAGCCGCTGTCGAGCTTTTTTGGTGATGGTGGTAGTGTGAAGAGTCCATGTCAGGTCCTCAGTGATGTGGGCACCGAGGAACCTGAAGCTGCTGACTCTCTCCACCGTAGTCCCATTGATGGCGATGGGGGTGTGTCCCTCTCTCTGCTGCTTCCTGTAATCCACAATCAGCTCCTTTGTTTTGCTGACGGTGAGATGCAGGTTGTTATCCTGGCACCAAGATGTCAGGTTTTCGACCTCCTCTCTGTACGCCGTCTCGTCGCCGTCGGTGATCTGGCCGATGACGGTCGTGTCGTCAGCAAACTTCATGATGGTGTTGGAGCTGTGTGTGGCCACGCAGTCGTGAGTGAACAGGGAGTAGAGGAGAGGGCTGAGCACGCAGCCTTGAGGGGCTCCAGTGTTGAGGATCAGGGTGGAGGATGTGATGTTTCCCACCCGCACTGCCTGGGGTCTGCCCGTCAGGAAGTTCAGGATCCAGTCACAGTGGGCGCTGTTGAGCCCGAGGTCTCTGAGCTTGACTGCCAGCTTGGAGGGCACAATGGTATTGAATGCTGAACTGTAATCAATGAACAGCATTCTCACATATGTGTTCCTCTTGTCCAGGTGTGAGAGGGCAGTGTGGATGGTGAGGGCTATGGCGTAGTCTGTGGACCTGTTTGCTCTGTAGGCAAACTGCAGGAGGTCCAGAGAGTCAGGGAGGGAGGAGGTGATAAACACAGACTGTCCACGTGGCCAGCGAGTTCATAGAATTCATGACTAAAAATAGATGGAGATAGATTTCCTCCTGGGGTATGGCAACCCATTTGTTTTCTTTCGCAGATGGTCATTGCACCAAAGCCCACCCCACGTTCAGATCACACACTCCGCCTCTCTCCCCCTTAGGCTGTATTTCTCATCCACCTTGCCTCCACTACCACCATCCACCCTCTATAATAGTAGCAGTGGAGGGGTGTTGGTGACCTACTAAGGATCAGGTTGTTGAAACTCACGCTGTTTTATTGGATAGTCTGTTTTTATCAGTGGTTGGTCAATGTTATTTCACTCTGTAATTACAGTATTATAATGTTACGTAGTTAATCTAAGTAAAAATACATGTTGGCCTGCATTGTACCTGATCACTGCTATTGTAAAAGTTAGCTCTAATTGGTCAAAGATCACTGAGTAATTATATATTTTAGCATTTGCCTCTATTTGATAGTGATATGCGATCAGGATGTGCTTTATCAAAGCTACAATGAATTTTTTATCAAACATTTCTATTATAGACAGAAGTAAATGCGTACATCTTCGGTGATAGTACCTCGGGTAATTTGGTGTGTTGTGTCTTTCAAATGCAGAAACCTGTGCGTTGGCAAACCAACCTAGCCTGTTAAGCCCCATTCCCCCGCGGACGTCGGAAAAATCGCGACAACTGAGGGCTCTTAACATTTAACAACCTATTAATGTGTCACACCCACTTAACGGGAAGAAACTCAGCTATCAGACAATACAATTTTTAGCCAAACGAAACATAAGGCAGGGCTGCCAACATTTGAGCTCAGCTTGGAGTGAGATTTTTTTTTGGTGAACCGAAAAAAGAAACGTTCATGTGTACAGTGTTACAAATGTATTGAACATGTACAAACTAGGGTTTCCCATTAACTCACTATTGACTAGCGGTACCGAGTTGGGCCGGTCGAGTTTCCCGGGCTGATTTTTAGTCCCAGTCCGCCCCTGTCTGAGGAGCATGCCCCGGGAATTTTTTTTTTTTAAATATTGAAGTTAAATGAATTAACCTGGTGCATTTTGAGAGTAAAATGAATGTATGGATACATCTCTCAACACCCATATGAAACAGAACTGTAAACAGATTTTCTTTTTCTTTATGGATATTTTACAAATCACTCCCCTTTTAAACTTTATTCTCGTTTTACTGTCATATAGTATTTCATAACTGTTTTTCATTTATTCTCATAAATGGTGACCAAAACGTTTGAGACCCACTGAGATAACTAGACTAAAGTTAACTATCTAAACAGAGAGTCCCTTACCTCACTGAGTTGTAGTTATCTCTCTCAGTCTGACAGGAGAGAGCTCTCCCTCTCATTGTTTTAGAAACAGCTTCTAATATCCGTTAGCGCAGCAAGCTAACCAGATGCTAACAACAATGCAAATAGTGAGTTTGGTAGAAATATACTGTATAATAGTAAAGTTATTGAAGATGATACATTATAAATATTCCCCAAAATTATTCAAAAGCATATTCTTCCAAACTGACCACCAGGAGACTATTGATGTGTGTGGTGAGTTTGGTAGTAATAAGCTGTATAATAGTGATTGAATATGATTGTATTCTCTTTTTTCAGAGTTGGACTTTGCAGACGGTCCCTGAGCACTCGTTTCTTCTCCGGCTGCAGATAGAGAACAATGTAATGTGTCCAGCTCGGAGGACGGCGCATATTGGCTTTTTTTGATCAAAATGTGATTTCAGTTCGTTGTCAACCTTACCACGGTACTTAGGAGACGTCATTTGTGTCTGAATAACATTTTTTTCATGAGTTATTGATCCGTGAAATCAGAATCTCCCAATATCGTTCCAACTTTAATGAACTAAGCCAGAATACCGTCTCATTTCGTAGACCGCTCGGTTTGCTGTTCCTTCACTTTATTTGTATATACATTTATTTTGGACGAAAACTTAGCGTGAGGAAAGGCAAGTGTGGCGTGAGTGCGTGAGATATGGGTTAATTGCGTGACTCTCACGCTCAATGCGTGAGTGTTGGCAGCCCTGCATAACGGAGCCTACACACGGCGGCGTGCGTTGCCGCTTCAACGCTTCTGCCCATTCACTTTGAATGGGGTGACGTCACGATTCGCCAAACTGCATTGTGGGAGCAAAGCGTAGCTTCACTCGCGGTGCTCGCTGCAAAAGTAGAGCAATGTTCTACTTTTGCCGCCTCGACGGAGGCGTCAGCCAATTAAATCCCGCGTATGCAAATCTGACATTACAAGCGCTAGCCAATCAAACCGCGTGTATGTTGGGAGAGCCAGACCGCAGTTATTTCCCATATGTCAAAAAATGGAGGAGAAAATGATCGTGGCGGTACTATATGACCAGTCCCTCTTTACATACAGGGATACAAACCGGAGGAGCCAGGCATGGGGGGATGGTGGCAGAGACAGTGGGTGAAACTGGTAGGTGTTCGCCTGTTTGGGGAGTTTATATCCAGTGTACTTCGTTTGAATGGATAGCTAGCAAGCATAGACAGTATATTTAGCCAGCATGGATGTAGCATGAATGCTTTGCTTTGTATGTCCGGGGCGGGACATTCATGTGATTGGTTGTTGGTCGCGTTGTTCGTAAATCCCCAAGCTTCAGACACGCCCACCGCCAAGCGGTAACGCACGCCGCCGTGTGTAGGGGCCGTAACGGTACGTCCACACTGCAGCTTTAAACAAATCTTCAACCGCTTCCAACGCTTCTCTGCCCATTGACTTTGAATGGGGATGACCTCACTTTGCCTCACTTTGCCTCACTTGTCGCCGAACTGCATTATGGAGGAGCGTAGCACAGATTTCCAGGATTTCCAGGATTCAAAAGTTGAGCAATGTTCTACTTTTGAAGCTGAGCTGGAAGCGTCAGCCAATCAAATCCCGTTTATGCAAACCTGACAGTAGAAGCGCTAGCCAATCAAACCGCGTGTAAGCAGGGAGAGCCAGACCGCAGTTCATTTCCTCATATTCCAAACGAGAAATTACGGTAGCAAATCACCCGGTTCTTTACGACCAGAACTATTAACGGGATACAAACCGGAGGAACCAGGCATGGAGGGAGGTGGCAGAGACAGTGGGTGAAACTGGTAGGTTTTCGCCTGTTTGGGGAGTTTATATATATATATATATTGCTCGCATAAAATCCCCGGGGTTTTTTGCTTTGTATGTCGGGGGCGGGAGATTCATGTGATTGGTTGTTGGTCTCGTTGCTCGCAAAAAATCCCCAAGCTTTCAGACACGCCCAGCTCCAAGATTTTCAAGATTTTTGAAAAGCTGCAGTGTGGACGTACCGTAACGGCCCGTCTACACTACAGGCATCAAAAAATCTTGAAGCTGGGCGTGTCTGAAGCTTGGCGATTTTTTTGCGACCAACGCGACCAACAACCAATCACATGAATCTCCCGCCCCCGACATACAAAGCAATAGCAATGTTAAAACGAAGTAAACTGGATATAAAATCCCCAAACAGGCGAAAACCTACCAGTTTCACCCACTGTCTCTGCCACCTCCCTCCATGCCTCGCTCCTCCGGTTTGTATCCCGGTAAATAGTTCTGGTCGGAAAGAACCGGGTGATTTGCTACCGTAATTTCTCGTTTGGAATATGAGGAAATTAACTGCGGTCTGGCTCTCCCAGCTTGCACGCGGTTTGATTGGCTAGCGCTTGTACTGGCGGGATTTGCATAAACGGGATTTGATTGGCTGACGCCAGCTTCGAGCAAGCATCGAGCCTCAAAAGTTGAACATTGTTCAACTTTTGACGCCGATAGACGCTCGCGATGCTTGCAACGCCTTGCCATGCTACCCACAATGCAGTTCGGCGAAGTTTGAAAATATCCTACGTCACCCCATTCAAATGAATGGGCGAAGCGTTGAAAGCATTTTTTGACGCCTGTAGTGTAGACGGGCCGTAAGGGTAATAACAAAGGCTCTGAATTAGCCATGAGCAAAAACATGCTAACACCCTTAGCACAGAACTCACCTTAAAATACCCTTATTACTTATCGTATCTGCACAAACAAGATATCGATTAGCAAACAGAGATTGCACAGATTCGACAGGTATTGGTATCATTACTGACCGATCCAAACTCGCGACATGAGAAGCTAAAAAAGACATCACACCACTTAGCATTAGGTAGCCAACACGGCAATATGTCTGACCTTTGTTGTTTTCTGATCAAAAGTTGTGTTCAATGGCATTAAAACGATAAAGACGCTGCTGAAGGTTAATCCATAGGTTAATCCAATGTTTCTGTGTCACTTTGAAATTATTTCTGATAATCCATCAGCAATAAAACCAGTTTTCAGATTTGAGAGCGTAAAATAGGTTTCGCTTTGGGCAAACTGCGTGCGCATAGCTCTCATTTCTCAATGGTAACGTGTGTGTGGAAATTCCCCTTCGATTCTATTGGCTCGAACGGTTCAAAAGAGATGTCAATCATCAAAATCGACCAATGGGTTCCAGAGAAAACGGCAAATACACCCATTTCCACCCAAATGACCCCAGAGGTGGGTTTTATTTTGCTAAACCTCTCTAAAAGGTCAAATGTCACTTGTTTCGCATCAATCTTGATACAGGGTACTTATTATATGTTATAGTTTGGATTCCTAAAGCTTTTAGTCTACTATCCCATCATTCAAGGGTGGTTTTCACTATAAGTAATGGTTTATTTTTGGACGGACACCATCATTTACATTTCAATCTGAATTTATTTTTAAATAAAAAAATCTATATTGATTCTGACTTTTTTACATCCAACTCACAGGTTTATCATTGCTTTGATAAAACATATTATTAATTTACCCCTTTTAGAAGGGAAGTTATTGTCATTTGTTCTGGGAATGTCATTTTCGAGCCTGAGACCTGAAAAACAGGCTTGGGGCTTAATAGGCTAGAGTTATCCATTTCTAGTCTGCGACACAGAAACATCCACTGGGTTAGGGTTAGGGTTTTTTCCATTGCCTCTTAAGCTGTGCAAATGGCTTTTATTTTACACACATTGGTGCCAAAAAGGCTGAGGTTCTTTACTTGGTCCATCCGCCTGTGACAGTTGTGTGCGGTTCTGAGAAAGACTGTCTGGGCATTTGGTTGGATTTAGAGTTTCTCCTGCATTCTCAAATGTGATTTATGTCTTGGTTGTTTCAGCATTTTCTGGTGGATGATAGACTTTGCAATGATCTTCAGTACTGGTTTGCTTAGCAGCAATATGGACCATCCCTTAGTGTTTTAGGACAACTGTTGAAGATGCGTGCCAGTTTCCCTCTTCTTGCCCCAACAGAAGAGGTTACTAGCTGGGAAGAAATCTTACATAAACTGGATGAGAAATGTTTATGTTCACTCTTCGCAACCAAGATCTTGTGCTCCATCAACTGTGCCCATCTTAGCCTTCAGTAAAACACAAGCATTATGACAATTAAACAAGACCTATGTACTAAACTATTGTCCAATATATTTTTGTGACTACAGCAGCTTTAACATACATCCAATGTTGATATATCTGCACCTCTACAGCCCACAATAATAGAAGAATAGAATAGAATTGGAAGATGAAACCCTCTTTATTGGTCACACATGTTCATGCACACAGCACACAGTGACATTTGTTCTCTGCTTTTTACCCATCCTAGTAGTAGGAGCAGTGGGCAGCTATTGTATGATATCATAATGTCACAAGGCTTAAGGAGAGTAAAGGCTAACAAGGTCAAAATCCCCTGAAAAACAATGTACCTCTCCTTACTTGCAGTATAGGGTATAAGTCTTCTTGTATTAGACGTCTGGGTGTGATACATGACATATTACCCTTTTCACTGCCACCATCATATTTTTCTTTTAATATTTATAATATGTGATGACAACTTAAAACTGGAAACAGTTAATTAAATACATTTCACTCTTATCAAATGTTAGAGCTGTGAAGAAGGAAGGGGAACGATTCTAGCATCACTTTGAGGAAAACCTTCCTGTTAACTTGAATAAAGCAATGTAATAAAAACAATGCTTGGCTTGACATAATGCTCCAGTATATTATTTACCTCAAAGAGCTTTATTAATTGTTTGCCCCTGTTTGGTTAGCTGGTTCCACTTAAACATTATGAGAAATTGCCTGTTTAAAGATTGATAAGGGCTGGGCCTTTGTCTGTGTGTGTGTGTGTGTGTGTGTGTGTGTGTGTGTGTGTGTGTGTGTGTGTGTGTGTGTGTGTGTGTGTGTGTGTGTGGGTGTGTGTGTGTGTGTGTGTGGTGTGTGTGTGTGTGTGTGTGTGTGTGTGTGTGTGTGTGTGTGTGTGTGTGTGTGTGTGTGTGTGTGTGTGTGTGTGTGTGTGTGCATGCATACATGGTCATGTGAAAACATCCATTGCTTGTGCACTTATCTCCATACTCAATACTTTTGGACTCCCTTAACGTCTATGACAGTTAATGCCAGAACCCAAAGTGGTTTGTATTTACATTATCAACACTTATACATATAGCCAGGGTGACATGTTAGTCTATAACTTTGTCATATCCATTGTGTTTAAAGATAATACTAAGATTTCCAGGGTGTCAGTAGACGGAAGTTTGTCTATGTTTGTGCGGGTCTATCCATCTTGTGTGGTATGAGTTTGACTGATGGTGCAGCGGTGGTAGTAGAGTAGCAGCTGACAGGGTTCTCCTGCAGGGCCCTGCCTTGGTATTGATCGCCTGAGCCTGGCCAGGTGTCAGCCCGGAGAGATGGAAAGAAAGAACAAGATCAGCCAAGCAGACAGAAAAGCAGAGGTTGAAGCAGAGAGGATGGATACGGCCGGCCATGTTGACCCCAATGGCGGAGTAGGGCAGGTGGAGACATCGATGGCATCAGCAGTAATGTAGGGATCTTATGAGACAGATGTGAAAAAAACAGGGCTGAACAAGTTCCAGTGCTCATCTGTGGGCATGAACTTTAGGAAGTGACACCTTCTTCTGGCAGAAGCTTGGAACTGCTGCTTCTTTCGATTAAAGGTGTAAGCTAAGGTGGTCAAGGACATTTTAGAGTTTTTCATGCATGTCCTGGAAGCAGACCAACAACTAGATGTAAATAATTCACATCCAATCTATTAGGGGAAGTGTTTCAGCTTCCCTCAGAAAGAGATCGATGATGGGTTTGTGTGGAAACAGTTCTATAGAATTGATGTCACTGAGATCCTGATACGCTGTATTACATGAGGGGATGAATCAGAATCAGAATACGTTTTATTGCTGAGCGAGTTGTTTTGCAACAGAACCAGCATGATAGTGTGGAAGACAGAGCTGAAGACCAAAAACAGGATCCTGGCATTGGCAGAAGCTTGGTGCTAAAGGATTAAGTGGAGGGCCATTTTGACTGCATCTTCAGCAGACCTGTTGGCTCTGTAGGCGGGCGGATACCTTAGCCCGGTTTTTGAGCAGTGCCGACTATCCGCACTGCCTTAAACCAGTAACATAACAGAAATACAGACAAAGGTGGCAGCGTTAGAATTATAAGTTTAGTTTTTAGGCAAAAAAAGATTGAAGACACAGGGCAGCTGCTTGTAAGCAAACATCTGTTACCAAACCAAAGAGATTACACAGAAAAATAGATGTTGTTGCAAGTTCTGTGGGACGATTGGAGCTGAGACAAAAAAACTGTGCAAACTGTGCAGTTTTCAGTAACCAGGTTACTATTTTTATCTTGTATACGGGGGTATGAATATCCTGCTTTCTCGTTGCCCATGTTCACATCTTATCCCCAATATGAACTTAACAGATAAAAAGCCTTAGAAATGGGTTATACAAGTCCATGTGAGCGCAGTAAATGACCACTGAAAACTTTCCATTCTCTCGTGACCAAGGACAAATCCCTTCATCTCCTCTCTCCCTTTCTTCCAAACATTGTTGCTGAGCAGGATTTATTTTCTGGACTTTTTTGTATGTGAGTAGTGTAAACCCAACAGGCTGATGCATTAACAATATCCTCTTTTAAAAATCCTAACCTACCCTCCCTCCAGCTAAAGCATCCAGTCACCTATTTCCCCTGACATCATTTTGTGAGAGTAATTGCGACCCTTCCTCTATTGCTCCCTCTCCACCATCCCCATCTTCCTTTCTTGTATTGTTGCTTTTGATGCCCCTTCCCCTCCTTTGGTAGTTAAGGGTAAGGGCTTAAAGGTGTCTTATCTCAAATTCATCATGGCTTTACCTGCTCCTGGGTCACTGACAGACAGCCATAACCCTCAGAGGAGGCTTTCATTGTGGAAGGTAGATAGGAGCGAATCAGAAACACTGCCCATATGGTTTTCCCTTCCTATGTCTGTATGTGCAGATGTACACAATAGGTATACATGGGTCTGTTTTCCCTCTGTTCCAATTATAGGAACCCCCAAAACTATAAATGAATCTTAGACCCTATTACAATTCCAACTTATAGCCCATATGAAAAGCCAAGTCCATATATAAATGGATTTGTTTGGTATGAAAGAACTGGTCTGCAAACCTCCTACATTACTGGGTGGCTCATTGTCATAACCAACAAACTGAAATATCTGCATGTTTACAAGGCAGTATTACTTATTAGAAGATGTAAAAAGGGCTACATAGGGCTGTTGATCATTTTAAAATGCAGCTTTTTCAACATATGGTTTGATTATTATTGTCAACATAATATTAGATTCTCTACCTATCAAAGTATTTTAACTTTATTTTGTAGGCATGCCATACAATATATAATGTAATGTGAAGAATATGTTGGCTTTTTTCTGAAGCCTCATATGTTCCATCAGTTCAGGGGTACAGTATAAATTCGGCCTATATGCTGTATGTTTATTATTTTTAACCTTTATTTAGCCTTGTAAGCTCCATTGAGACCAAGGTCAACATTATGTTATTTCCCTGGTTACATATCAAAAACACATTATTTGTAATCCCAAAACAGTCAAATAAATGTGTTTGAAAAAAACTCACCAACCATCACAAGTGATATCATATCAGATATCTGTATGTGGGCAACAACAAAAAGCACTTTCTGGTTTGACTAAGGAGGACCAATCCTGAAATCTTATCTGGCAGTCATTAGAACTCCATGCAATGAGGGATGTCAGGTAAAGGTTATAATGTACAATACAATTTAATATAAATGTATATGAATGCTTGGTCCATATGTAGTAAGTAACACTTTGTTACAGCACTGTCAAACTGTACAATATGTCAACCAGCACACACGCCGTGGCCACATAGTGAGGGAGAATTTCTCTGATTAGATTTGTAAATCAAAAACCAATACATATAACATGCAATAATTAATCTGTTTTATATTCCTTGGTTACATTGTTCGTGGAACACATTTGGAAGATTTAGAATGTATTTGTGCCTGCTGCTCCCCACCATTATATGCTTCAATTCATACATCTATTTAGGAGCCCATAAAACAGGCATTGACTACCCATGTAAATTGTGTTCCCCACAATAAATTATATGCATACTTGCAAAAATACATAACTGCTGTCGGTCTCCCCGCTCCATGTCACCGGCATACTAATAGCGCCGTGCTAGGAGGCCAATGATGCCACTTCCATTATTTTTCCATTTAGCCGTAATTTTGCGGAGGAAGTTAGAGTTGGTGAAATTGCTTGTCTCTGCCCTCCCTGTGCCTGAGTTCCTCGTCTCACAGGCTGGCTCTATATCTCTCATTCAGCTTGTGAGGCACGTGTGGGTTGTTTTCATCCCGGTGAGTGGATAGAAAACGGCAGTGACCTGTGTACGCCTTCGGTTCAGTGGGCGATTTCGTCTCAAGCTGTGGAGGCAACAAGCTCAGGGGTTACAGGTCAAGTTATCCCACGGTGAAATGGACACCATGGGAAAGTAATACAGCCCAAAGCTGCTTTGTATGCCTGGCTGACACCAAGTAGATTAATGTATCATAAATCCTTCATTCTACCACAAAGTCCAATAGAACTTGAATTGAATTTGTTTCCTGCTGTATCATACAGATCAGCTCTTTAAATTGCATTGCTCTTGTCTCTTCTGATTAAATCATAATTAAGGAAAAGCTAAGAAAAGTATATGTTTAGTCAGATCAGTCTACCATTTCACGTTAGCTAATCTGGCTAGTAGCTTACTTGTTAAGGCTTCTAGGTACAATAAAAACAAAAAGATGACATGAAAATGTTAACCTTCTCAACTCAGTTTACTATTGTAGCAATAATATATACTGTGTTATTGTTTAGTTTGTATTGTACCCTGCAGCATAAGCGAATGTAGGCTAAAGCTTATCTCTATGTTTGATGGATTATATTTTAGTTTGTCATTATGAGCTAGTCTGGCATACTGTAGAACATTATCATTCTAGTTTTAGTCATAGTTGAGTCACCAACGCTATCCCAGTCAAGGCAAATTCACAAATATAACCTGGCACACAAACACATTGGTGACCACATAGCTAACGTCAGTAAGCGTTCGCATTATCTAGCTTTCATATTAATAAGTAAGCTAGTAAGTATACTTACCAATGTAACTATGTCAATGGTATTTTTTCTTTTTACTTAGAGGATGAAATCGTCAATCCCGTTGCTGCATTATTTGGTTGGGATTCTGCTGGAGATTTTTATACAATAATCTGCCTATGATTGATTGCTTCATCTGATCTCACTTCATATGTACACGCTGCAGTACTTCCAACTTAATGTAGCAAAGACAAAAACTGTTTAAACTTAACAGCAGACACACACAGAGCTCAGCTTTCATGTCCGCTCTGGAATTGTTGGTTTCAGAGTTTGATCTCATCTGTGCTCTGCAGAATTAATATTATGCAAGATCATTTAAAAATAATTCTAAATGATTTCCCTACCCCACCCATAATTATTCAGGAAAGGCTTAAGAACCATAAAATGGCAAAAGAATATGAAAAATTCTTGCCAAAACTCATAGCTACTCTAAGGTCAGTTCCAAAGACAGAAGGTGAAGTAACATTGAAGAACAAGAGGCCAGTACTTCCAGCTTCACCATGCTGAGAGGAAACGTTTCCTCCTTTCCCTCCCTCTGCTGCTCCTCTTCTCAACACAGCAGTGTGAGACCCTGCACTGTGAAGCCACAAGGGGCAGCAGAGACACACGCTGTTACCTGCAGCTTCACTATACTTTGTCTTACAAATCTGAGGAAATAAAGAATGGCAGGTTAACAAACAGACATGGAGAAAGATAAAGAGAATGGAACACAAAGCATGACAGACACACATGTAATAGGACAGAAATAAACAAAAAGCCAACAAAAAAGAACAAATAGAAATCAATGCATACAAGAGCCAAATAGCAGAAGCAAAGAAAAGCAAACAAAGCTGGAAATGTTTTTAAAAGAAAGACAAAGCATGGAACACACAGAAGACAAACACAAAGATGCAAAGAAAACAAACTGTCAAATCATAGAAAATAAAATAAAAAGTAAAAGTAAACATTAATTGACAATAAGCAGTGTAAATCAGCACCAATATGACATTTACAGGTAGCTGTAATATGTATTTATAAACTGCTCCAACACACGGACACACACAGTTTTACAAGTCAACACACACCTAAACCCAAACTGTCACACCTGTGCTATCAGCTCTGACTGCCACGCATGACAATTTCTCACTGAGCCTGATCCTAGCAGCAGAGGATGTCAAATCTCTATGCAAATATATATTTAATAGGACTGCAATGCCTGTTTACTGTATTTTTACAACAAGCGCTATCCATTTGAAGTCAGTTTGTACATCTGAATTTTGCCATCTGTTATATTGCAACCACCTAAAGATAACTATAGGGGCGTTCACACCAAGTTATTTTCCCACAATAGTTCATGAGAACTCTTTTAGTTCTGATTAACTAAGTACAGATCGCGTTCACACCGCAATGAGTTCCTGGGGGGTGGATTAGACAAATGAAGCCGCTGCTTCTTCTTCTTCTTCTTCTTCTTCTTCTTCTTCTTCTTCTTCTTCTTCTTCTTCTTCTTCTTCTTCTTCTTCTTCTTCTTCTTCTTCTTCTTCTTCTTCTTCTTCTTCTTCTTCTTCTTCTTCTTCTTCTTCTTCTTCTTCTTCTTCTTCACTGGCGGGCCGCAAACAACTTCACTGCGTATCAGAGTCCTGCATCGGGTCGGGTACCCGCGGGTACCCGACGGGTGACCCGCAAAAAAGGTGATTCGCGGGTGGTATTTTTTCAAACGCTTTTTTCCGGGTTCGGTTCTGGGTAAAACAAAGATGATGCGGGTCGGGTCGCGGGTATTGCATAATAAATATATTAAAATAATAATAAATTAGTTTAATGTTTAAAATCCTCAGACCTCTCCCCCGCGGGACCGCGCATAATCATAACCTCTGCAGCGCATCAATCTGCTGCTGTGCGCGCCACATTCGAAATGGCTGAGGTGAAGCTCTCTAGCGGAGAATACAGCATTTTCAATAACACTTTCTCAAGAGCGAAATCCAACGTCTGGGAGGCTTTTTGTGTCATCCTAGATGGAGGAAATAACCAACATCCCACGCTTTCTGAGAGAAATATGAAACTGCGTGTGTTAATAATTGCACGTTTTCACTGCTCATAGGCTATGCGAGTTCGGGTCGGGTTGCGGATCTTGTGCCGACGGGTCGGGTCGGGTTGCGGAACTAATTGGCAATATGTGCGGGTAGCGGGGCGGGTTCGGTATTGCACGTCGCGGGTGCGGGGCGGGAGCGGGTCTTGAAAATCAGACCCGTGCAGGACTCTGCTGCGTATACTGCAAAGTCCCCGGCCGGAAGTCCCCGGAGTTGGGGACTGGCTTCAGTAGAAGCCTTCCGAGTAAATCGCCAGAACGCCGACACCTCCTCATCTCCACCGCTCCCATGTTTTATTTTGTGTTGCCATAAATTAGTCTCTCTGCGTTTCTGCGCTGGGCTAATGCTAATAATGCTAATGCGAGGATAATAAAATGGCGGCTTCACAAAACTTTTTGGGAGTTTTACGGGGCGTGGTTTGCGGAATGCAGCCAATCAGAAATAGGAACCTTTTTCTCCCCTGTTCAGTCCCTGCTCTCTAGCAGGGACTGAACAGGGGGTAAAAAAGTTCTGATGAACTAATTTAGTTCAGGGGGCTTTTTGGTGTGAAAGCAAATATATCTGAGTTCTGATGAACTATTGTGGGAAAAGTACTCCGGTGTGAACGTGCCATATGGTTAGCTTTGCCTCGGTTGCCTTTCCTCGAGTCACTCTTCATTAGCAGACATTTCGCCTGTTTCAAAGTCTTTACACCTAATTTTTTTAAATATATTTTCTTCATTTATAAAAGACAACACATGGCCGTGCACCGGACTAGCTTTTGGAAATCCTTTTGTTTTATGAACTAAGACGTTTATTTTCTTTTAGATTTTCCATAAAGCAGAACAAAAACATTTGCCACTCTAATACAGCCACAGAGGAGCAGAAAACTAGATTGTAAGGTATACTAAAAAAGTCTCGCTAATATGTATTTTTTTCAACTCCATAGATTTATTGTTTGTATTGTATTATATTATATATTCATCTTTATTAGCTATTTTATTGTATTTTATTATATTTTACTTATTTTTTGTAAATTACAAAAAAAGCACTTATTTCTCAAGATTTCTTTTTAATGTGCAATATAAATAAAGTTTGAATGATTGATTGAATTATTTGGCCTCACTACGGTAAGTGGCCTATAGATCTAAGGCTCAATACAGTAACAGATACAGGTGTAATATTGTAAACAATCCAATCTCTGGACAAAGTAATCTCTTGTTGAATCTGTTTGATTTAGATCTACCATCACCCACTGGCAATAGTTGTAAGTCGGCCTCTCTGCTCTCTGTATGACCCCCCTACTCTGTGAGTGGCACTCATGACCATTTCTTAGTTAGATTGTTTCAGTATCCTTTCGAAAATTATCAGAAAAATGCAACAAGATCACCAGCAAACAAATGTAATGTTTCCCTGACGTTTTTTATTCGGTAAATATTCCTTTTTACACCTCTCTGTCATTTTTTGCACACACTCAAACCGTAAACCAACGCAGTAGTTTACGTGTGTCTCTAAAGGTACATTTGTGACAGAAATGACCGAAAATGAGAGAAGAGCCCTGTAAAGAAAAAAGCAGTTGTAAGGAGGTACAAAGCTAGGCAGATAAGATGTTGCTAACCTGTAAGTAATCTCCTCTCACTCCTTTTTAAATTAATTTCCCCATCACTCCTCCACCTCATGCTTTGTCTATCCTAATTTTCCCTGTTTCCCTCCACCATTGATCAAAGCTAAGATCTCTTTCTTTTCTTTCTAATCATCACCCTCCTCCCTTGTCCAGCACCCCACTCAACTTATTGTCTTACAGGTTCAGCACAGAGACTTCAGACCAAACCAGCTGCAAAAACACACACACTCACATCATACACACACACTCACATTTACTGTGAGAGCTGCATTCCCCTCCCCTCCTCCATGATGGACTGCGATTGGCTCCCACTGTCACAGTGTGTGATTGCAACCTCCGTTTGACCTGCTGGGGATATATGGCGTCCCCGGGTTATCTACATAATGCACGGGAGAGAGGTGCAGGAAGCCATCTGAGAACAAGAGGGGAGAGGAGGGTGAGGGCAGGGGGGAAGGCTGGATGAAAATATATTGCTGAGAACAGAGTTGGATTAGATATTTGACTACATTTGTATTGAGTGTGTGTGTGTGTGTGTGAATGTTTCAAGGACAACATTTTTTCCTCACATCTCAACTATATTTTCTCATGCCTTCATGAGTATTGTGTTTGTTGTTCTGTGTTTTACTTTCAGATATTTACACTTTCACTCAGAAGGATGTCAAAGATTTGTCAGCCCAAGGAACAACAAAGAGGGCAAATAAAAAAAGTACAACATCGAATTAGTATATAATATATTTTTGTTGTAACTTTCCTGCTGTTTTTTTATACAGACTTAGTATTTGCGCCTTCCATTACAGAGAAATTAACACAATGTCGATACGTAACAATGTTATTTAGTTTTATAAGATGGCTTAGTTAGATACTCGATTCTGATTGGTCTGTTTTGACATCCTTCGTTCTGTTATTTCTCTATAGCAGACTTCTGCTAAGGACAGACTGATCAAGGGACCATGTGCAGTCATGTCAATCTGCAGAAAGAAGTCTCATCAATTTAACATCAACTCACATTTGTTTTCTTTTTCTCCATCAGAAACCTACGGAGCCCTGGAGGGTTCATAGAGAGAAAAATAAATAAAACGTGGCCACGTTTTACTTTCTCATGCGCACGCTTTAGTAACTCGTGCGCACGCTTTAGTAACTCGTGCGCACGCTTTAGTAACTCGTGCGCACGAGTTACTAAAGCGTGCGCACGAGTTAATAAAGCGTGGCCTCGTTTTGTGTGTGTGCGTGTGCTGTTCGTGGTAATTTGAAAACATTTGCCGGTGGTGTCGGATACACACGAACACGCACACAGAGCGGAGCGGAGCTGAGCACACACACACACACACACACACACACACACACACATCATGCGCCCCGGTGATAGGACATCTCCTTCATAAAGCGAGGGGGAATGCTCTGGTAGTTCGATGTGTGTATAGGTGTGTGTGGTTAAACGTAGCAGCCTCGATCTCTATTCAGCGGTTCTAATGAAGGGAACCGCAGTGAAGTAAACAGTAAAAGGCACAGCTCTTTGCAGCTGGTGCTGCTCTTCTCAGATTCTGCTGAGTTACACGTTACTGCCTCCAGTGCCCTGTACGACGAAGCCAGTTCAACAGACCCTGGACCTGAATATGTTCGATTTACCCGGCTTAACTGACCCTAACAAACGCAATGTCGATAAGCGGTCCTACGAAGCTGGTTATCAACTCAGTAAATCAACCAGGGTTTCTCTGTCCGGCTGAGAGCGCGCTCAGGTGAAAGGGACGGGGTTAGCAACATTTGACCAATCACAAACATGGAGACGCGTGCTGACAGCGCAGCATCATACTTCATGAATGAATAGTGTAAATAGCCAATCCTGCTTCGTAGTACAGGCCACTGGTGCCGCTGAGATTTCATAAAGTGAAGGAGGTTTTCCTTCTATAAAACAGCTGTGGGCAGCAGATACTGTGAGTCACGGACAGGAATCCCTCAATTTAAATAAAATGAGGCCACACTTTATTAACTCGTGCGCACGCTTTAGTAAATCGTGCGCACGAGAAAGTAACTCGTGCGCACGAGTTACTAAAGCGTGCGCACGAGAAAGTAAAACGTGGCCACGTTTTATTTATTTTTCTCTCTATGAACCCTCCAGGGCTCCGTAGAAACCACCATATCATTATTTTAATTTCTTTTAAATGTATTGAGGTCAAGAATTCATCATGGCTTTTCTGTTTCTATGACTATCCTTGAAAAAATAAGTCAGTTCATTAGTTGTTAATAGACTGCTTAAGGAATGTCAACTAAAGTAAGGAAATATGTATTTTCTGAATAATCTAAGTGTGGCTTGTATTTTCTTTACAAAGTAACTGCTTACGTGACAATTTCTTCTCCTTATCAAGGCAAAGATAAAATATATTTTTTGTGTATTAGTGAATAACATGACATTTTCTTATAATGAAGATATTTTAGATTTATCAAAGAAAGTGTACCTTCTTTACCATCTTTTGTCGAAGGGAAAATGTATGTGTAAAAACATGGCACTGTAACACACTGTGCTCAAGTAGAGCAGTACGTAGCTGTGTGCTAAGCCTTTAAACGGCCACTAAATGCCTCAGGTCATTGATCATCTTCAAACAGTGCACGATGATGCATAATCCCTCCCCATAATACCCTCTTCATAATCATCATGACAACTGACAGCTCCCCACACAAATAAAACAGACGCGGAAAACAGATAAAAAAACAGGGGCGTTTAAGAAGTGGCCCATTATGACACATTCTCTCTCCTTTTATTTTTTCATGATAGCAAACGATCAATTATCCAGATGGCAAGAGATGTGGAGGGGCGGCTGGCATTGTCAACACACACACACATATGAACACATTTGGAGATACACACAAAGGTATAAATTCAGAAGCAGAAATCACACCCCCCGACGCATGCACACAGGCTCAGACACACAGGCTCAGACACACACAGCCATAAACATCTGTTGTGCTGTACGCCGAGGTGTCCCGCCATACTGCCTATAGCAGCAGCAAGTGCACAGATGAGGCCTACAGCTGCTCCATGGTTCCCAGTGAGAGTCCAGCACCGCTGTGATGGATAAGGTGGGATTCTTCTAATCGACAGTTTGTGGGGAAACAGATGGTTTATTTGCTGGCATTTATCACGTCTTTATGACCAACAGAAGATAGCATCACAGGGATAGGAGCCATGCGTTTCATAGTGTACACTGTAAAGCTCAGGGAGATACACTCAGTGGGTTTTTACATTTTTTGGTGGGTGTTTCCTCTGAAAGCGAAAGAAAACATTTTATAATTTGAAAACTGATAAGAAACTCATAAGAGATTCATATTTATAATGATCTTAAGAGTCATTTGTTTTAAGCATAAATACTTGAACATGTGCTTTATGATATGAGACCCGCTCTAATAAATATGAGTCGGATCTCGCAACGGCACATTCTGAGATAATCGTGATTTTTTGTGAAAAACTCAAGGTTTGGGCGATTCTAAACAAAGTATTGGCTTTCAGAGTTTGAAACTTTTATTGTAATATTCAGACGATAAACGGGACGGGATAGACGGGATGTCAACTTCAGAGATATCTGTCATCTCTGATATGGCTAGTGTTTCCTCGGGAAATACACACACAGTCCAGCACACTTGCACACACCCACCAACTTTGTTCCGCACTTTCCACTATCTGAGTAAAAAGAAGACATTCTCGTCCTTGATGCTACTAGCTTAGAACGAGTTGGCCTAGTCGATACGATGGATGTATCTCTGTTTTGGAGAACAAAAACAATAAGGATATCATTGGAAAGCTAAGAATATTCTCTTTCCAACAGTTTATAGGCCTACTACTCAAAATGTGTTTCCGGGTTTATGTGACTGAATTTGATAGAGGAGGTTACGTTACAGAATGTGTTGCATCCCCTTCATATTTCTCCCTATCTACATCGGTGTCAGATCATTTGTTCATCTCCAAGCACCTGTAAACCTGTGTGTGTGTGTGTGTGTGTGTGTGTGTGTGTGCGCGTGCGTGTGTGTGTGTATATGTGTGTGTGTATATGTGTATATGTGTGTACAGTATGTGTATGAATGTATTTCTGTGCCAAGGTTGTTTTCTGCAACCTCCTTACCTCCTGGAGTTTCCATTATGCCTGTGACCATTCTACAAAATGGAGGTCATATCGGGGCCGTTTCCCATAACCTGCCTCATCCAAAATGCACAATTTCCCCTCAAATGACACACGCATGATGATTCAGTGGCAGAAGCCCTGCTGGAATACAGCATTACTGCTTTTGCATAGTTTAAACGTTGATGAACAAATGATCCAGACTGTCGGAGGAAAATAACATACACACATGCTCACGTGCAGCCCTGAATATTCATTCATCTGCAAACAATTTTTTATTTGATTCTAACTGTTGACAGTCCACTTACAGTACATGCATTCAGAGTGTATTAAATAAACCGTAACTATTAAAATAAAAAATATCTATATTGATTCTGACTTTTCTACATCCAACTCACAGGTTTATCATTACTTTGAGAAAAAAGATTATTAATTTTCCCCTTTTAGAAGTGTAGTTACAGTATGGTCATTTGTTCTGGAAATGTCATTTTCGAGCCTGAGACCTGGAAAACAGTCTCGGGGGTTAACAGGTTAATAGAGTGGTGCAGTGATGATGTATTTCTATAGGCTAACCTGGAAGTTAGCATTGCAAGCTCCTTCGACAAAAAGCACTGGGATTTTTCCATTGTATTACACAATATAGCAGAAAATAAGCCTCTTGGCAAACACTTGGCACACTTATGATACTTAACACGCTTAATATGTTTACACCACTTTATGATTTTGCAGGTGTGATGCCCCTGTGGGTTCATCAGTAGAGAGGAGGTGGCTGTCCTGTCTGTGCTGTGGTGATTGTGGTGATTGCATTGATTGCAGTAACTCAGGGCACCTGGGTCTGGTGCCCTGCAGCTATTTAAAACCTCTCTGCTCCTCTCTGTGCTCTCTCTGCTTCTCCCTGCAGACACCCCGGTTTTGTTGAGTATATTATGAGTTTCTTCAGTTGCTTTACTTTGTGCACTAAAACACTCTCACACACATACTGTACATGTCCATACAATCCTCACCCTGTATTTACATTACTGATACCACTGACATCCACACCTCATACTTTACTGGTTTTGACTTGATTTGATTTGTTTGTCCTATATAAACATATTTTGTTAATCGTCGACATGGTGTGTCTCCTCTTTGTTGTGGCCTTCTGAGCCAGGTCATAACATTAGGTGTTAACGTAATAGCCAGAAGTAAAAATCTAACGTCAGGCTATACATAAACGACATCAATGTCGCATGACTTCAAGTCACCACTGCTAACCAAAGGCGAACTTGTGTCGTTGTGATAATTTAATTTAGTCACTTCTTAGCTATGGCCGTTTCATATGACACTTGGAGGGTATTTACTGACTTATATGTCGTAGTTGTTCAGGCATCTAACCAAAAAGTAATTAAAAAAACCATCGACTTCCAGACGAGGGAACCGGAACTCATTTCTGGTTTTCAGACTGTCATCTTTAACTTCATAATAGCTGTACGCTGTATGAGGAGTGTATTGATCTCACACCTCGGGAAGCTGTTTTTCTGTTTCAGTTTACAAGTAATGCTGCCTTCATTTCAATGGTATGAAACTAGTTTCATGTCTGTACAGTAATATATGTTGCTACCACCATTAGCTGGTTAGCTTACCTTGGCATAAAGACTGGATGCAGGGAGAAGCAGCTAGCCTTGCCTTAGCTAAAGGAAACTAAATCCGGAGTCTCGTTTGATCTGTCCACTCACCAAAGGTTTTTACAGAGCGGTGACTTCCTGACACACCCATGTAAATCACAAGGCTTTTACTAGATGGGGTACAAAGTGTCTCATCTCTTGTCCAATCACCCATCCCCCAGCTCTGCAGACATGTCACCACTGTCACTTTCTAGAATTGTAAAACCTTGTTTGTAGACCGCTGTGCAGTGTTTCTTTATCACAATGTCATGCTAGTTCAGCCTTAGCTTCTGACAGATAGCAGTCATTTTCCACACATTCACAAGAAGGGTTTTTACAGGAAACACAAACCAAGCTTGGTCTAAGTGTTTGAGGACAGTACATATAGAGGTGTGCACAAAATACACTCTGCTGCCTGTACTCTGCCTAGCACCTTCCACGTGTGTTGTTCTGTGAGAACTGGAACACATGCAGTGAAATCTGCCTCTGTTACAAGGATCACTTTTGGCCCCTTACTCCCCATACTGCATCACCCCAGCCGCCCATATTAGGGCTCCAGACATGGGGCTTTATTGACTGGTTTGGGATGGTCCTCTTCAGGATAGCCTACTTATCCTTGAAGCTTGCCTCCATCACAAGAAGATAATCTCCTGTGATTACCTTCTATTTCTCATCTGCTCGCTCCATCTCTTCTCCTCTTTCTCTCTCTGTTTTGTCGATTTTCACTCCACTCCGCTCTGTTGTTACATGACCTACCCCCTGCCCACCCCCCCAACCCGACTACAACCATCCCCTCGCTTTCTTTCTCTCGTTTTCTCTTCAGCTCTTTTTTTTTTTAGTTTGTGGGTAAAGGTGGTGAATAGAGAAGGCCTCATCTCCAGTGCTGTCTCACTGTGTGTTCTTTTGTACAGGCACTCCTCAGCCAGCTGCCTATTCACACAGTACTGCCAATTAGGACCCCATTCAGAGAGCAAGAGAGAGGACAAGAGATGAGATCGCTTACCCCACCTTTACCCCCACCATGCCCTCCCCCCTCCCTGCTGTAGATATTGTCTTATATTAAAGCCTTTTTTTCCTCGACTCACCTCCGCTTTCCTCATCTTCTCTCCGATCGTCAGCATTTTCTTGTATGTGCTTCATTTCTATAGGGATTGAATGAGTTCTCACCTGATACTGATATCAATATGTTATCATTGGAGTTTTGAATTCATTTTTTAAGGGTCAATATCACGTTTATTTTTAAATGACAATTTTAAAAGTGGCCCTATTATGCTTTTTGGGGTTTCCTTTTCCCGTAGTGGGATATATAAATGTGTATGCATGTTAAATATCTGCAAAGGCTTAAATCCCAAAGTTCCCTCCAGAGGAAGCTTCCTTATAGTGACATCACTATCTAACATGTGCGCTTCTATTGGCCAGTGCTCTGGCACATTGTACGTGATTTGCTATGGCACGGGACATCTCTAAGCGGCTGACCAATCACAACAGTGCCGGCCAGCTAACCAATCAGAGCAGACTGGGCTCTGGTTTCAGACAGAGGGTGAAAAGAGGTGCTGCAGCACCAACACAGTCTCAGTCCCCGATAGTCCAATAGCGACGCTTGGTCGGGGTCCTTTGGCGTGCAGTTGTGACGCGCCGAGGCTCCTTCAGCTTCATAAACGGACGCAAAGAGCTTTCAACTGATTGCAATGTATTCCCATCGGTGGCGGTATTTGACGCTCAGGGAAGCATCGCATCGGTCCATGTCGGTGGCAGTTAAAGGCAATGTGAGCGTCCATTCCCATTGGATAACGGAGAATTTTACAACCGGAAATAAGTATTCTCCTTACTGTCGATTGATTTTACAGTGATATCTGCACTACTCATCAACTCAAGAACACCAGATTATCCTTGTTAATTACACAACCTTGATTGGTTTAAATTGTGTACAATGCTTTTGTATTTTTCCCCTTCGGTTCGGAGAAACAAATATTTTTTCGGAGTTTAGGATGGCAGAAGACTACACTACCCAGAATCCTCAGCTATCATTTGGGACTCCACCATGTGCTTTGCTTAACAAACCCTGTCATTAGTCCTCAAGCTCTGTGATTGGATGTTGGAGTGGCAGTGCGCGAAGTTTACGCAGAGTGTCAAACAGCACTTTGAAATGGAATTAAACCCATCGACGGCACACAATCCAAAACAGGACTTGAACGTGTCCACCCTCCCCCTCCCCACATTTATTGGTCATGCGTACTATAGCTACAGTGTAGTTATGAGGATTGAAATCTGAGGTCACAGACTCCTCCAACAGTGCAACACAATAAAATAAGTGCAATAAGAGTCTATATACAAGTGATTGGAATATGATATATCAAATCATTTCTAAGTAGCAGCCAGATGAATGTTATGGATGTTGTGTCAAAGTTCAGGTGTTTAATAGTCTTATAGCCTGTGGGATGAAGCTGTCCCTGAGTCTGGTGGTTTTAGTCCGGATGCTGCGGTACCGCCTGCCAGACGGCAGCAGACAGAACAGTTTGTGGCTGGGGGGATGGGGGTCTTTTATAATCCTGAGGGCTTTCTTTAAGGTTAATCTGGTATTTTTACTCCACTACATTTATTTTAGTTACTATACAGATTCTGATTAATTATGTGAAATATAAACAACCCTTAAAGCAGACTTTAGTTACACCTGAGTACAATTCAGGGAAGGTGATTGTCAAGTGCCAACAATCAGGAGAGATATTAGATAGTTAGTGCTTGAAAAGACAAAAAATGTATCTGCAGATCTCTATAAAGTATATTCATTACTCGTTATTCTCTAATCGTTCATTAAAAACTATATATAATGGCTATTTTGCACATCCCTTTCAAGATTTTCAAAGGTTTATTGACATAATAATAATAATAATAATGCATTGTATTTATATAGCGCTTTTCACAACTCAACGCTTTACAGTATGAGGTATGAGGACAAACAAGGACAGGCAAACAAGTAAGTATAGTAAAATAAAATAAACAAAAAAAGGCAGTCAAGAGGAAGTTGATTGAGGGGGGGGGGGGCTTATGGGTAAACAGAGTTGAAAATATGTGTTTTGAGGCGGGACTGAAAGACTGTGAGGGACTCTGAGTCATGGAGATCTTGGGGGAGGGAATTCCAGAGCCTTGGAGCTGCCACTGAGAAGGCTCTGTCCCCAAAGCGGCAGAGTGTGGATGTGGGAATGGATAGGAGTCCGGCTGCGGTGGATCTGAGGGACCGATAAGGAGTGAGAAGGTTTATGAGATAAGGGGGGCCAGATGGTGGAGTGCTTTGTGGATGAGGACCAGAAATTTGTAGTTGATGCGATGGGAGACAGGAAGCCAGTGAAGGTCTTTGAGGACTGGGGTGATGTGATGCCATGATTTGGTATGCGTGAGGAGACGTGCAGCTGCATTTTGAACCCGTTGGAGTCTGTTGAGGGATGTAGTGCTGATGCCGTAAAGAAGAGAGTTGCAGTAGTCGAGGCGGGAGGAAATGAAAGCATGGATTAGTCGTTCGGCTGCGGGGCGGGTGAGAGAGGGTAGGATTTTTCCAATATTGCGGAGGTGGAAACATTTGGTTTTGACTGTTTGGCGGATGTGAGGTTGAGGGAGAGGGTGGGGTCAAAGATTACACCAAGGTTGCGTGCCTGATTGGAGGGGGAAACAATGGTGCCATCGATGGTGAGTGTCATGTTAGTGACCTTGCTGAGGGTGGATTTGGAGCCGATTAGGAGGAGTTCTGTTTTGTTGCTGTTCAGTTTGAGGAGGTTATGTTGCATCCAAGTTTTAATAGCTCTATAATATATATATATATATATATATATATATATTTAATATGCTCAGGATATATCATAGGACATATCATAGGACATATCATATACATAACTACGGTGTAGTTATGCAATGAATGAAAAACTTGGGTCGCAGGTTCCTCAACAGTGCATTACAAGACATAGATAGATATAATCGGAGGCATGAAACCCTCTTTAATGGTCACACATGCAGAGCACACAGCACACACAGTGACATTTGGCCTCTGCATTTAACCCATCCTAGTACCAGGAGTCTAGTACTATGAGCAGTGGGCAGCTATTGTACAGCGCCCGGGGAGCAATGGGAGTGGGGGGGGGAGGGGATTGTCCGGTGCCTTGCTCAAGGGCACCACAGCAGGGCTCAGGAGGTGAACTGGGACCTCTCCAAGTAGCAGTCCACACTCCATATTTAGGTATGTTTGGGGACTTGAACCGGCGACCCTACGGCTCACAGTCCCTACTGACTGAGCCACTGCCGGACATATGTATGTACCTCCACCATTAAACTGTCATATTCTGCACATTTCTTATTCGATCTACATACATCTTATAGGAGTATAATACATATGTATAATATTGGTTAAAATAAGTGCTTCAACATAGTTAACATTGCAGGAAAGTTGATTGTCAAGTCCCAAAAGAAACTGCTGGAGAAATACTGTTTTCTCCACTCTTTGGATTGTTTTAATGCACTGATATCATGTGTAGCTCTGAAACGTGTACGGCCTTGCAGCTGCCTCTTTATGATAAGAGAAGGCAGAGCATTTCAGGTTGTTGATATAATCTTTGGAGACAAGCACATACTTGTTGTCTCCTACATTATCTCACATTGCTGGGAGTCCAGAAGTCGCAGATGACCCATCCAGATGACCCAACTTTCCGACACCCGCGGCCACCTCGTTTTACGGCTTTGTTCTCCGTGTTTTGGACTATATAAGCCTGATGTTTTTGCTGCTCCGTTGAGCAACATGTGTGTAAGTTAACCCATATCCTTTGTATGTGATTTAACTCTGCTCCTTCTTGCAAGAATAAACTAGAACCTGATTATTGATTCTCAACCTGGTGTGAGTGATATTTTCCTAACACAAACCATGCAATATATTAGACTTTAAGTACTTTGTCAGGCTTAATATTTATCTGTAGATACACCCAAAGCGTTTTGCTTATTTAAAAGAAGACCTTAACTTAAAGTATTATTTAATGTTTTAATAAAGCCTAATTAGTTTGTCTGTTTTGCACATCCTCCTATCTTTGTACATCCGGCACTAAACTGTTTTATTTTAGATATAATTTACAGTATCTTCTTGATATTTTTTATTTTATATTTCTATCATTGTCCTTCTACTTTCCCCCTATTTTGTATGTACTCTTAATATTTAAATGTTTTCATCAAATATAACACCAAAACATGCAGCAGACCTTAGGCAAGGCAAGGCAAGGCAATTTATTTGTATAGCACAATTCATACAGTAATGCAATTCAAAGTGCTTTACAGGATCAAACAGAGCAAACACAATACATTGAGAAGAAATACAAAACACACAAAATAATTAAGGCAAGTTTATTTATATAGCAACTTTCGACACAAGGCAATTCAAAGTGCTTTACAAAAACGAAAGACATTAAGAAAAAGGCATTTACAAACAGTAGTTACTCTAAACGTGTAATAACGTGCTTTAACCAGTAGGTGGTTTGGTTTAAAAAGCTGTCAAGTTTACAGTGTTAACTAGGGGTGTAACGGTACACGTACTATTACGTATTATTCGTGTGTACCGAAGTGTACCGAACGAATATAACGTTAAACGTAAAAAATTGAGAACGTGAACAACTTCTTGGAAGTAATCTCAGGTGCTACGTCGCAGCGTTCAGAGTAATTTGCTCACATTGGGTTCAACGCGTCATAGACATGGATGTATAATAAGAACTGGATACAGCGTGGGAGGCGGGGCCTCATTCATTCCTATGAGAGCTGCTCATTAGCGCATGATGATAAAATGGCCCAACTTTTGAGAGAGTGAAACGTCACAGATTACCCAGCATGCCTGAGAAGTACCCGTATGTGCACTCATAGAGCATGCGCAACTTTAACCAAAATGCTCGTTCACATCAAGCACGTCAATTTGCGTACACGTAACAGCACCGCGCGTTCATGACAGCATGGTAATGGATGTTGTTATCATGGATTTGATATGAACGAGGCGGCAGTTAGCAGCTAGCGGCTAGCTAGTAATGATGCTAATGTACACATCAATCGTTATGTACTTATATTACGCTGTAACAGGATCTAGTGATATCCAACAGAGCTTCATTTAGCATGAAATAATTATTGCACTGTATATATATATATATATATATATTTATATATAGCCTATTTATATACAGTGCAATAAGCTTCTTAGTGCAATACGAGGCTACAGGGACGTTAATAATGTCGGTAATATTAACTTTATTTAATACAACATTTACGGTACACGATTTAATCATACAGCCCATGTAGTATGATAATGAATTACAGCAAACATGTGCAATATATCCATTATTACAGCTCCGTGGGATGGCAGTAAGACGATATGGAACCGTGACCTAAAAACCGAGGTACGTACCGAAACGAAATGTTTGTGAACCGTTGCACCCAGTGTTAACACAATAAAATATACTGCTGTTTTAGGTTTAGTTTACGATGGATATATTTTGTTATTGTTTTGATATTTGTAACACAAAAGCGATGGAAAAAACCCACAGCAACACAGAAAAGATGGTCTTAACATGACCCAGCAGTCTAGTTAATATCAATACAAAATATTACTACTAACTTTATTGTGAAATTAAAACGAACGGTAAAAGAATAATTTCCGGTCTATTCTGAGGCCCAATCTCTGTAGATAAATAAAGAACTACGACAGATGTGTAATATTTAATGCAGCCAAACCATTTATTACAATGCATTCATGTGATGACTTTTAAAGAGTAAAGCAAGCACTGCTGAATAAAGTAAACGATTTTATCTTTTACAAAACGTTTTTTTTTCACATGGAATGCAGTTGGAGGTCAACCAATCACAGAGCTTGAGGACTAATCACGGGGTTTGTCGAGCAAAGTGCATGGTGTAGTCTCAAACGATAGCTGAGGATTATGGGTAGTGTAGTGTCTTCGGCCATCCTAAACTCCGATACAACTGTGTTTCCTTAGTCCAAGGGGAGAAACACAAAACCATTGTACACAATTTAAACCAATCAATGTTGCGTAGTTAACAAGGATAATCTGGTGTTCTTGAGTTGATGAGTAGTGCAGATATCACTGTAAAATCAATCGACAGTAAGGAGAATACTTATTTCCGGGTGTAAAATTATCCGTTATCCAATGGGAATGGACGCTCACATTGCCTTTAACTGCCGCCGACATGGACCGATGTGGTGCTTCCCTGAGCGTCAAATACCGCCGCCGATGGGAATACATTGCAATCAGTTGAAAGCTCTTTGCGTCCGTTTATGAAGTCACAACTGCACGCCAAAGGACCCTGACCAAGTGTCGCTATTGGACTATCAGGGAGTGAGACTGTGTTGGTAGCACCAGTATGAGAAAAATAAAAAGCTTTTTGAAAATGAAAGGATCTAAACATGTGACAGCAGAGGCACAAAATACAAATATGAACCTGAAAATGAGCAAATGTCCTCAAGTCATCAAGGATTTACTGTTTTACCACTTAAACTATTATGTCATACTCAGACTTCAGAACACAGTCAACTGGAAACCACATTGGTACATTTCCATTGAGCTATTGACCATTCCCCCTTGTTTTGTGTGCCATCGCTAGTTAAACACATCATGTAATTACAATATAAACTGAAGTATTCTATAATATAGGTCTTACAATTGATTTTTTAATTCATGTCCCTCTGCAAGACACACTCTAAAAAACAATTCATGGGGTTACTCATTTTAATAAATCTGTCAAACTGAAAAAGAACAAAAAAAACGTACAAATGTAATGATTTTAAAAATATTTCTGCGTTCACTCAACTATAGGAATATATTAAGTTAGAGTAACTCATATCTATTGAGTTTCAATGGTATGGTTTCAAAACTGAACACACGCCTGGACTTGCTCGGACTTTGCTGACCGCATGTTGAGTTGGAGCAATCAGAACTCTAGATAGCAAAGCAGAACTCTAGATAGCAGTGGAACAACAGGATTTTAACCTAATAATCTATCAAGTTACCTGGTAAGTAGCCATTTTTGTTCAGCTGCATTTACAACAGCTGCTTACTGCATAGACAGTGTAACACAAGCTGTAAGGTAGTCACTAGCTACTTGTTTTAAGCTACTGTAGCATGCATAGCATACTGATTAGCTAGCTGTTTGTATCCTCCTGTATCCTCCTTTGTTTCACAGTTACAGTCCAAGTTCATTATTTGTAATACAGTATGTATATATTTATATATATTTTTTTTCTTGTTAGAATTAATGTTACATTTGATAAAAACTGATTTAAAATAAATATGAAACAACTGACAATGCCCGGCATGTTCAGTTTTTGCAAACAAGCCTTTGTTTTTCTTTCTCAACATTAAAATATTCTCCTTTTAAGAATGATTCGGTGGAAAGAATAAAAGAGGTTGCTATCCGTTGCTCGGTGGTGTGTCTTCGTGAAAAGGAGGATGTCTTCAAGGAAAACTTAAAGTGGACCTATCATGCTATATTTGAATAATATATTGTAGGGCCATACCTATATAAAACATGTCTGAAGTTTTTTTTCAAAATACCAAACAGATCATGCATTTTAGCCATGCCTCATTTCGCTCTATTTGATGTATTCCAGCCCTGTTTTTGCAAGGGCTGATTCTGTGACAAATGAGCTGCAGCTGACCACGCCCCCCTGCAAAGGAGGGGGGCGAGGCACGAGCGTCATGTTACCATGCTGTTACCATGCTGTTACCATGCTGTTACCATGCCACGGCAACCCCCCATTCCCCTGATAGGTGGAGAGTTGCCCATATAGGCGGAGCTCCTTGTTTCTGACGTCAGAGATATTTCAAATCTGTATCAGTCTGTATCAGCTCCGTTTTTAGAGATTTGGGTATGGAGGAAAAGAGAGAGGGTTGTGTTTTCTGACACTTGGTGAGTTCCCTGACACACCGGGGACACATATTCATGTATAAAAGACGTACAAAAGTGCATTTTGCATGATAGGTCCCCTTTAAGTAAGTAAAGACGATACTTAAATCATACTGTAACTTGTGTTAACCTGAAACGCAATGCAATGTTTTCAAATCTGATTGCACCAAAAACACTGACATTTATTTTCTAATCTACTTATTCCAGGATGGTGAAGTATAAGTTAGCAATGATGTGCTGAAGACTGTCTTGACTAGGGGTGCGGATGCAAGAATAGTGATTGAAGGAACAGAAGTCCTTCAAATCTCGGATGCGACAAGAGCCATGCTGATGGGGCTAATATACACACTTAACCTAAACTACTTAAAAGAGATGTTAAAAACGTTGAAGCAGGTTCATGCCTTTATTTTAATTTTTGTATTTCATGTTTGAGAACATTTGTTATAAAAAGGTCATTGTGTAAAGAACATTTTTAAATAAACTGTTCAAAAGTGGAACTTAAATGTGTATTTTATTTTTGACTCAAATGAATTAGTTTATAATACTCAAACCAATTAAGGTAACAATTTGCATGGATATTTTTGAGTAGTACGAACTTAAATAAATAAACTACAATAGCTTAAATTAAACAAAATGCAACTTAATATCACTCCATCTTTACAATTAAAATTAAGTTGGTTCAACTTATTTAGATTTTAAAGGTGAAAGCAATTATGTTTGTAGTACTGAACTAATTGAGTCAATCAGATTATAAATGGGTACTCAGATTAACTTAATGTTAAGAACTCAGGCACTTAGGAGGTAGGACCCAATTGCACAACCCGGGAGACAGAGGTAAAGTATTGGTAAGATACTTTATTTTTCCAAGATATAGCAAAAATGAACTACAACAAATGGTCACTATCAAATCTCTAGCTGAGATGACAAAAATGAGAACAAAAGGAAAAACGCTCACGTAGTGAGGATCAAACTTATCAAGAACACAAAAGAGCATAGACCTGACTGTGGCAAGAGACAAGAGCAAAGCACTGACCATGACCATAGACAAAAACGAACTGACACTGAACACTGGGAGACAGGGGAATTTAAACACAGGGTAACAAGACACAGGTGGGAACAATCAGGGGCGGGGCTGACACTGATGAGCACAGGAGACACACAAGGAGTGACAGGTGAAAACAATCAGGAAATTAGACACACCAGGGAAACTAATGACAGACAGGAAAACACAGGGAAAAAGACCAGACAATACACAGGGAGGAAAACATGACAAGGAGAACAGCAAAACACCCACTACCAGACACACAAAACTAAAACCGTGACACAAACACAAGAATCGTGACAAATAATCGATCAAATTGGAAATACTTAAAAAGATCAACGCACATTTGTACCTCAATTTATTTAAGTATAGCCGGTTTGTTATTTTTCTTTAGAGTGCAAGACACTGCTGCTGTTAAATAATTTCCAATTTGGGATTGATAAAGTGTCTGTCTATTTATTTATAGATTACAGTGGCGAGCCGTGACTTTTCTACCTAGGCCCTCTGACCCCACCCCCCTCTTCCCTCGAAAAAAAAAAGAAAAAGTGTTTACGTCACAGCCTATAGTATACTTCAGCGGAATATCAAAACAGCGGCCCGGGGTGCAAAACGCATCAATGACAGCGACCCTCTACCACACAAAACAACACCATTTATATAAACACCTATCATGACAGGGCACCCACAGCCAAGTAACAATTACAAATGAATTAAGTCGGCACGGCGGCCCACATTGAAAATCACTTTGACTTACCTTTGATGATCAAATCACCTAAACACAAAGTCCATCCTCCTGTCTTTTTGGATGAAGAACTTGATGGCGTCGTCATGCAGGTGATCCTTTGCTTTTAAAGCAATCAGCAATTCCTTCTCGATCGAAATTAAGGCCAAGTCTGACAGTCGGACTTGCCCAGTCGTGGACCTCGAGTAGCTTTTTATGCGCTTCAGCGCAGAGAAGGACCTCTCCACAGAGGCAGTGGACACAGGTATTGTCAGGATGATGGATGAGAGGGTGTACAACCTGTTTCATGCTTTCACTCAGTCCTTTTTTTGAGGAGAAACTGATGAATGTCGGCTGGGCTTTTCCCCAAAATGTCAGACATGCCGTACATCACGGCGAGTTCCGTGTGCAGTCGAGGCTGGTCGAAATATCCGCCATAGCTCTCCATCAAACTGTTCAAGGCAGCAGTTGGGAAATAGTTACAGTAATGCCCGAACTGTTGCGGGTCCAGAAGGGCCAGGAATTCCAGCTTTTTGTGGTCACTGAAGCGGTTGGAAATCTGGGTTAGCAGGCTGTCAATTACGCTGCAGTGGAGCTCCCTGTACCGTGCACGAACGTCTCCTTGAGCTCCACGGCCGCGCGGAGGACCAACCAAAGCCTGGGTTTCATCGTAGACGATGTCAAAGTTCCCCTTCTCCTGTTCAATTTGTCGCTGTAGCTGATCCACTCTGGCCAGGCAGAACTGCATATCAAAACCTTTGTTCTGAAGTATTTCAAAAACAACATCCGAGTAGGAGAAGATAGCGTGGAAGGTTTTCAACCAAAAGCTGAAATCGAAGCTGGTAAGGAGGGTGATGTATCCATCAGAGCAATGAACAGTTTCGTCATCAAACTCTGTGTGATGGTCTACGATGTGCTCGAACACCTACGAGAGTAATGCTTAGTTTAGAAAAAACAACTTATAGACCTCCAGTAAACACTAAGATTAGCTTTCCATTTAATGTTATACTAGCATAGTTCTTTACCTTCATGTTTTTATGAGTGGGTAGTTTCCAACACTAAATCATTTCTTTATTATTGTTAATATTTCCATTACGTTCATTGTTATTATTATCTTACCTCTCTCAATTCCCTGGTCTTATCTGCCACTGTGCACACCAAGCAAGAATGAAAGCACCAGCGAGTAGGAGCTGCCCGTGGAAGCCTATGCTGGCAAATATCATCCAGTAGCTTGGTGCGCTTTGCTGAGCGGCTGAAAAAGGTGGCCAAGCCAGAGAGGTGGGAGAAGAAGACCTTACACTCTCTTATCTTGGAAGCTCCATTTGACAAAACGAGATTTAAGATGTGAGCATAGCAGTGAATGAAAAGGGCCTGTGGAATTGTTTCCTTAACTTTCGCTTGCACCCCATTCAATCCAGAGGCCATAACAGCTGCTCCATCGTAGCACTGCGCGACCACTTTGTCAATACAGCCACTCTCCCTCAGGAACTCCAGCAGCCGTGTAGCTATGGCCTCTGCTCGTTTGTCCTCTGTCACATCTTCGTACTTGAAGAAACGCTCTTTTATCCCATCGTCAGTGACATATCGAAGCACATATGACATCTGCGCCACGTTGCTAATGTCTGTCGTTTCATCCAACATGACCGCAACAAAAGGTGCCTTCCTCAGCTCCTCTTTCATGCTATCCGTCATTACACTAGCGACAGCGCTGATCAGGTCATTCTGAATCCTTGAAGATGTGCCGGTAAATACTGTTGATGTGGCGAGGTGTGTGTGCAGGTCGCTGTCATATTCTGCCACTAATCCAGCAACTCTATGTAATTCCCCTTGTTTGATGAAGTTACACTCTCATCGTGACCTCGGAACGGCAACTCCTGCTTGCCCAAGTACACCACACAATTTATCAGGCGTTTCAAAATTCCTCGGTTCCTCTTCACCTTTTCATTATGAAGGATGACACCCCGGCGTTGTTGCTCATCCAGCTGGAGCTCTATCCTGGTGTCCCCAAATGTTTTAAGCCGAATAGTAGCTCTGAGGTGACCTGAAGCATTCTGATGGCGATGTGCTAATTTGGATAAACTTCCTAAATCAGAATATCCATCTCTGGCCCATGACCCACTGTCCGCTCCAAAAAGCAAGCAATCCCAGCAGTACAGCTTGTGTTCCCTGGTTGATCCGGTCATCCAGTTGTATCTGGCGTAATTTCCGATATTAAAATGCCTCTCGAACCGTTTGGTTTTTTGAACCAAATTAAGCTGTGGTGTTGGTCGCCCTTTGGTAATTAACTCCAATTTATCCGTGTAACTCATTCTTGAAAAAGACTCGTTTAGTAGTTTCGCAACGATGTCATCACTATCACTAACGTGAGCCATCGTGAATGAACGTATGCTAATTCCGCCTAGCTTGACCCGTTGATATATCCAGTGCTTGAATTGGAATGAAAAAGGTGCCAGTACTCTAAAATCAGCAACTTTTTCAAGTCAATTTTATATATACAGCCCACAAACAAGAATTTGGCTACTATAATGCTGGTGGGTTTGTCTCTTTACTACTGTATATTTTAGAAAGGTTCACTGTACTTAACATTTTTTATGATAGGCAGCGGATATGGCTAAAGCTCAGTAAGGTCAATATTAACTGAAAATATAGCAATCAAAGTCTAGATCTTCTGCTGAAGACACATGAAGCTGAGACCTTTCAGGTGAGAGCCCCTCTGGTGGTGTTCAACATTAATGACAAGGAAACAAAGCTCTGGTCAGAAGCATTTTTTATAAAAAGCTTTAACAAAATTAAGTATTTCTGTACATTTTGAATGCAATCTAACTTTCCAACTCAGAAAACGAAAAACGAAAAAGTGCCAAAAGTCTTCTCACATGGCTGAGCTGCTTTGCAATATACTTCACCACTGAAGAATACAAATATGTATAAAGTAAACTATGATGCAATCTAACTTTCCAACTCAGAAAAATGATAAAGAGCATGAACAAAGAACATGTAAAAACAAATGCAAAATTTGCACAATCTAAAATGAGAAACTGTAACTGCAAGTAATAAAGTCTGAGCCATGGTAAAGAGTTACATTGAACACCAAGCTGATCAGATAACTCCCTGGTTGGTCTGAAGTCCTTCTATCTCCAGGATCTGTACAAATCGGCACATTATGCCAAAAGTCTTCTCACTGGGTGAGCTGCTTTGCAATATACTTCACATTGTTAGAAAAGGCTCCAGAAGGCCTTGGGGGACATCAGTATCAGGGGCTGGAGCTGGACAGGCTCTTTCATCAGCACTTCTCCTTCCCTTTGCCAGCCAGGACCTCACATACTGTTCCGGATTGAACTGTCCTAGTGATGGTCCATTACATTTAATGAAAACCAGGCTGGACAGTCGGCTGACAGAGAGAGCATTCCTTTTTGCAGTAAGGATATCGTTCATGCAGCTGAATGCCCGCTCACACTCACTAGTGGAGACAGCGATGGTTCGGACTGCTTTCAGTAGAGGCTCCATGGCAGCAGGTGTACGGGATGCCCTGGTTTCCTTGTATTCGCGAAAGCCCTGAACAGTCTCTCTTCTGTCCACTTTCAGCACTTCGCACAAACGTAGCACCTCTACGTCCCCATACTGTACGTCTAACTCCTCTTCAGGCCAACTTCCAGGATGGATAACTTTCATGTCCTGGATTAGCTGATTGTCCCGGGCCTCCCGGCCATGTAATGGGATTTCTCTTGTGCTGACATGAGAGGAGGTTGTGGAAGTCATTCTGTGTCTCAGATTTTTTACCATACTGCGGAAAAACTGACCTGCATGAATCTGTACAAGCCTGCCATTCTCACGCAGGGCAACACCCTTGAAGGACTTCTCAGCTAGAGCTGTATGAACTGTAGTCATGTGTGGGCCAGGCATGGTGACCATGGATTCAAAAACTCGTATTTCTCGAGTTAAGAGCCTATCTGCTGTAGGCAGTGTCATCTCTCTTTTTTGGAATTGCCGAGAGAGGTCGCTGAACTCTGTGAGCGCATCGTACATCAGTCCCAGATTGCTGACAAACGTTGCAGATGTGAGCACATCATCCAGGCCCTTGTACTTTGCTCTGTCTCTGGAATCCCTGCTCGTGTCGTTTGCAGCATTTGTGAAGTGATCATGAAGCACTCGGTAGTTTTCCCAGACTGCTCTGACGCTCCTTTCACTTGAAGCCACCCAGCGGATGGACAAAACACGCCCTATCACCAGGAGACGCTGTCCGACTGCTTGCGCACACTGCGCTAACTGCCTCTGATTTTTGGGGGAGGCATGGAACAAGGAATAGAGTTTGTCAAAAAAGATCTGGAAATGATTGAGCCCTGAGACCTCCTTGACCACATCCCCAACTGCCAGCTCTAGACGATGATTGGAGCAGTGCCACACAAACAGGCTTCGGAATTTACTACACAACTGGGTAGCAACGCCTGTTCTCTTCCCTAGCATGACTGAAGCCCCATCACATGCAAAAGAAACGAAACACTGACCTAAAAAGTCCTCGTTAAAATCTCTTCCAAGACACTCCATTAACGCCTTTGTGATGTCCTCAGCCGTTGTTCCATCCAACTCGATCAGCTCCCAAAAAAACGTTTCGGGCTCAGCATCAGCTAATGCTGAGCGTAGACACACAACAAGCACCGTTTTACCACTAATAGTGGTAGATTCATCGACCAAAACACAGAGTTTTCTTTGGTTTTCTGTAATGTCTTTTGTCATTTTTTTCTTCAGCTCATGAGCTATGTGGTCGATGATTTCGCCACAGGTTTTATTGGAGTGCAAAACCCTGCCCACGTTCAGCCCATTCAGTTTCTGTACATTCAAATCAATTGGCATGTCTGTGAATGGCCGGCTATGTTTGCCAATTTTATATGCCGTTCGAAAAACTCTGATAGTGGTGTCTAATTCAGATTTATGCATAGACTGCACTTGATGTTGAATAGTTTCACGTGAAGCAGATGTAAGGATGTCAGCAGCTTTTACATGGGCTTGTGATTCTTTATGTTCTTTGATTTTTTTTCTCAGGCTAGCTTGTTGTTTGCCCTTGTCAACACCGAAATGAGACACTGCACACTCACCCCATTCAGTTGACAGTTTCAGTCCTTGTCCAGTGTGTATTCCCAAAGATTTGACATCTCTGCATATCCGACATCCTAGCTTCTTATCTTTAAGAAGGAGCCATGCATTGGTCTTGCAAAAATATTGCACCTGGTCCGTTGTCCAGCAGTCAGGTGCATCGCTTTGCCCGGTGTTGGTGGTGGCAGTTGCGCCAGCAGCAGCTAACGTTAGAGGCTCTGGAGGAGGCGGCGGAGCTAGTGCTAATGCTAATGCACTAGAACTTGGAGCAGGAGGATCAACCAAAGAAAGCTCCCCATCAGACACAATTTCCAACACAGGCACAGCATTCTCTGTATTTGAAGTTTCTTCCGGCGACAACCGCTGTCTTTTTGCACTTTTATTAATCCACGCTAACATTTTAGAAATGCTAATTTGTGACGTGACTTGCTTTCCTTCTCTCGGGGGCGTGCCTGCTCTGTTCTATCACTCTACATAGCCACCCACTGGGTGGGAGTTGCACTGCATAAACACAACACACGTGCATCTAGGTATGTAAATTGTAAAGCATTAAAACATGGTTTTACTAACAGTTTTCAGTATGTTGTTACTTCGGCATTATTATTATTATTATTATTTTGAAACGTGTATTACTATTAAATCACGGTCAAATAGGTTAATTTTGACATAGTCGTTTCCACCACAGTATTTACATGGAGAAGATAAGCCCCGCCCCCTCTCCAGCACGTTCTGTTTGAATGACAGGAGTAAACAGCTGACAGCCGCTGTGAAACTCCAGCGGTTAGAGCGATGAGAATGTCCGTTCGGCACCTCATGACGCATCTACTGAGTACCGGGCGGCTGTATATATATATATATGGGTGTATAAGAACGGCGGGAGAGTGTTGAGTACTGGCACGGTGCATGAGTACCGGAGTACCGCCAGCATGCCGGTACTGAGCAAGAAGTGCCGGTACTCCATGGGTCAGAACCAGAAGTGCCGGTACTGCGTACCGGTGAGTACCGGCCCAATTCCAGCACTGGATATATCACATGCATAAACTTGGCAGCGCAGCGGGCGGAACTTGTCATAAAGTCCGCGATAATAAAGCCCTCCCATTTAGAGGGAAGATATGATTGGTCAATTGTACTGTCACTTGACATTACTCTCTCGTTGTTTTACTATAGCGGGCCCTCTGTGAATCGCATAGAGGGCCAGACGAGCTTTTTTCATGTAACCCTTCACATTCAAACAGAAACTGAACAGGCAGATTCGAAGGATTTATTTCTTTGGAAATTTTATTTTAAATACAATTAAATCAAGTTTTTTCGGTAAAAATATAACAAAAATAATATTTAAAAAATATATATTAAAAAAAAATAATATATTTTTTAAATGTTTTTAAATATTATTTTTTAGAATATCTTAGGCCCTCAGAGAGGGCTTAGAGGGCCCTGACGGCTCGCCACTGATAGATTAAAAAAAAACATCTATGTATTTTCAAGCTAAAGGTGATACACAATATACACTGTATACTATTCTTTTTTCAAAGACATGTTACATTTCAAAAGCATATATTGCTATGTTTAGGACAAACAATTAAAGACTGCTTTAATTTTTAACAAATTGTGCAATATAAAAGTGGCAGATTTGCTTTATTAAACATAGCAGACCTAGGCTGCATACCAACACAATTAGGAACATGCTCACATCTTACTATGTTGGTCTGAATGGATACAAACTGTGATGTCTCATTCTATATCCTGTGAGAAAATGACATTTAGCATTACAAATTTGACATACCTGAGGAACCTACCTAGCCTGAGGAAGATCTGAATAACCAACAGATTTGAATGGAATCTCTAACATTTCCATGTAGAATAAAGACAAAAGGGTGATTATGCAAATTACATTTATTGAAATTTGAAGCAGAAGATGAAGTCTCAAAGAATGTTTTAAATAAAAGGACACAAAACAAAAAGGTGGATAATTATACAATCTATTAAATGTAAAGACATTTGGTCAAATGAAATGACACTGAGCCAGTGATAACAACAACGCGTGGAGGAAGTGGGAAAACACCACACCACGCTGTCTCAATGATCCACACTGTTAATATGAGAGGAAAATAATGTTTTAGGAAATGAAAAATATGAAGTTAACAAATAAAACACAGCTCAGGGGCAGTCATGGACGGTAGGTTTTCCTACAAAGAGAAGTAGTTAACTCAGCCACCATTGATTTTCATATAAAATTAGCGTGTTAATAAAATAAGCTATTATGGCTTATACTTGCATATTTAAACATAATCATGAAAGCCTGTTGGTAGAGTCAGGCTATGTAGCTAACTGTTAGGCTATAGCTTGCATTGTTATGGATCTAAAGGCAGCACAAGCTAACTTTCATAGCACAGCTTTACTTCTCACTTAACACAATAAAGAAACAGACCGTATAGCACAACACAAATGATCAATACTTGCATATATTTTCACTTGTAATATTATAATAACTGAAATGCTGGTTCTTCTGGGGGTCTTCTGTCCAGAGCCGTATAATAGAAGAGTTATGACATCTCCGTTCACTCCAATGGACCACTTTTTTACAGCAATGGCGGATCGTGGAGCCTCTCATTCGTTCCCCGGAAGTTAGCGCCAAGGCTAGCAGAGCGGTAGAGTTGCAGCATAATAGACCGTTCGTGACGGACTTTTAAAGGTAAGAAGAAGTTTAAAGATTTACATTGCGGATATTATCAGTAGATCTGATTCAATTGAACATGTGTATTAAAGGATGTCAGTGGATTATCCCTAAATCAGTAGATTTAGGGAACGTTTACAGATAACAGATCAAGCTAGGATACCGAAGCAAGTTAGCAACAGACGTTGAACAACCTTTTAATTGTAAATTCCGTTCTCTTAATGTCATTTGGTCCAACGTTGTTGAATTAGAGAAGAGGGGCTTCTAAACGGGATTGTATGCGGGGGTGGAGGGAGTTAAATATTAGATAAATATAACTTTGGTGCGTGTAAGAGTGAGTGTTTTTAGCAGAGCCATATTGTGTCCTTGTGATTATGTTGATTATTACCTGCCTGTATAATGTTGCAGCTCAGCTGATTTTGGATTGATGGCAAAGGGAGAGGGACTTAAGTGAGAGTGAAAACACAAGGTAAGTTTAATACTACTGTTTTATATAAGTAAGCATACTAAACATGTATTCTATCACTGTATTATATAAGTAATCTTGTTAGTAACCTACTGTATGGCAGGTGGAGGGGCAGTGATGTTACAGGTGGAGGAGCAAGACTGCAAACTCACAAGACAGAGAAATCAAAGTTTGTTCTCCAGAGAAGAGGTTGATTTCACTTCAATTTTTTATTTCATATTTTCTAAAGATGTGGAAATGGCAACAAAAAAACACGTGAGAGCTGTAACCAAGACAACTGTAACAACAGGAGTAGAGAGCCACCAAGGTTTTTCAAGTCCCTCTCTTACTCCATTTTGCCAACCCAAACTTCCAGGTACATGACGGGACACCTGAGGGCCTGAGCTTCTTTCTCCCACTGCGTTGGGGAGCTGCATGAGGGAGGAACCAGTCTTGGTCCTAAATAGTTCCTCAATTTGGTGAATGAAGTCAAAAGCTTCTTGGGAGGGACGACAAAGAGCACCTGCCTTGAAGTCTTTCAAGTCCACTAACAAGCTGTTGTCACCAGAAGGACTCTCATCATGGTGCTCTGTTGCAATTTTGCATTTTTCACAGATGCTGGCAAACTTGATGATTTTGTGGACGATGTAGCCTGCAAGATGGAAGAGAATACATTTCTCAGTTTTTGTGAGGTCAGGTGCTGCTGCTCTGTTCACCGCCATCAGCTGTTCCACTCTGACTGATGGAGTGATTTTTGGCTCCCCTGTGTCCAGGAAGTCTGCCAAAAAGCTACTGTGGTCTTCCTGGTAGCTCCCAGAGCTGATGGTGGTGAGGAACTGCCCCACAGATATGATTCTCAGTGCATGATGGAATTCCACTGGAGTTGGGACAGGATTTTTAGACCTCACACAGCTGAATGTATTTTCAAGGCAGTCTTGTGTGAACCTTGACGTTAACACAAACCTGTGTCCTTGTGTAAGCATCTCCTCTTGTATGGCCAAAATTGATGTTGTTGCCATTATCACCCCTGTTTGAACAGGCTTCCAACCTCCCTTTTGACCTATCTTTATCCCACGAAACAGATGGACGATGTTCTGGAGGAAGGTGATGGCCTTTTGGTACTCCTCCATCTTGAGCCTGCTCAGGGCTGTAATTGGATGGCGAGATGACATCAGATCAAACCAACGATCAACCTGCTCCAGGAACCACGCTGTCGTCAGATATGACAGAGGGCGGTTTTCTTGCTGCACCATGTATTTCAGCCCAGCACTTGTAGCCTTACTGAACACATTTAGAGCAAGACCAACCTTCATCTTATCAAAGTGACTTGGCTCGATGGCTGCAGCTGAAAGATGGGGAGCTATTTTTAAGGCCATCCCTTCCTGAAAGGTCAATAAGTCCTTAATGGGGACCACAGAAACCTCGTTAGAGGGGAGGTTCTCTCTGTTAACAACATCCTCAGGAATTATGAAGACCTGCCCACGGACAAGGGCACTTTTTTAATTTTTTACCAGATGTGGGACATCGGGCATGAAATAGAGCTGCCTGTCTGGTTTTGCTGGATGTGGCACCGATGTTTTATTTTGGTCCACCCCAAAGGATTTCCACATGGCTCGGTTAGGGCTACCCATGTCGGTGGTGACATCAAGCACATGTAGCCCTATGGATGCTGCCCTCTGTATTATATCAATAATGATTGGCCTGTACTCTGCTCCATTGGTAGAATTGCCAGTGTAATGATATGCCACTACTTGCTTCTACCGTGTTGTGTTTCCAGCCAACATAAACACACAAGCATGTGTTGCCACCCCTGTGTGACCTGGTAAAGTCACATCACCGTACAGTTTGCCTGTAATCATGTCTAACTCCACACTTGGTGTGATTGCCATTTCATCCAAGGTCACACACTCCCTTTCAAGGTCTGTCAATTTATCTGCCTTCAATTTTAGGAAATCAAAGACCTCTGTCAACACACCAGGCTCAAACTTAACACATTGCATCCTTCTTTGCAGTGTCCTTATTCCTGGAAGGGGAATCTTCAATTCCTGCAGAGTTTTGTAACCCGTTGGTCCGCTCGCAAAGCACATTTTTAAAGCCTTCTTAATTGTCTCATTGCTCCATTTCATCCCCTTTGTGGTGAGTCTGCCTAATGCCTTCAGTTGGTCTTTTGAAAACGTTTTCTTATATTTCTTGTCCCTAATTTTCATTGTTTTCTTGAGAGCTGCATTTTCCTTCCTGATTTTTCTTAGTGCAGCCTTTGCTTTTTTGGTGATTCCTTCTTGGCTCTTTAATTTTCTCTTTAATTGTTGTAATAGATCTGTTTGAATGGCTGCTGGTTCCCTCGTATGCTGACTGGCTGCTGGTTCCCTCGTATGCTGACTGGCTGCTGGCTGAGTGGGTGGTGTCTGCCCTCCCTGTCTCTCCTCACTAGCCATGTCCTCTCTTTCTTCACCCTCACTTTCCTTTCTCTCAGTCTCCTCATCCCTTCTTCCCTCAATCTTTGAGACTAATGTAAGTAGAAGACATGGCACTGTAAATGTTCGAACATTTAAAATATTATACCACTTAAAAATAAGAAATATTACTTTTGTTACTAAGAGTTCATACTTATTATACCTGTGTCACCTTTCACACTATAGCTGTGATCATGAGCTATGGGCTTTGTAGATACAGGTCCCGGGGTGAATCGTGGTGCAGGGGCCCTTCTCTTTTTGACCACAGGGCGATGCACGAAGATGGTGGGTATAGCCTCTGCTCTCAGCCTAGTCTTGCCCTTTTTTGTCTTGACAAACTGGTCTGCATCAAAATGTGCCTGCGGAGTGACTTGAGGTTACTTCACACACAGAACAACTGTGTCTGAATCTTGTCTGCCCACATACATATTCCATAGTGGTTGAATACACAGTATTAGGAAACACTTTATACTTACTGGACATGTTATACTCATTACATACTGTATATACAATATGAGCAAGAATGTGAGACAACTTTATAGAAATTCATATCACATCTGTTACTGATGCCATTTGTCATACTTTATTAAATTCACAAATAATAAAGTTCCATAACTTCAGTTGGGAACAAAGACCACACCTTATCTCCCCAAGGCAATTTCCCATCCAATAGGTGTGCTATATAGGTGTGTATAACCCTTTCTCCTGTCTGTTACTCCCTCTTTCAGCACAAGAACCAGAGGGGGATTCAATGGAGCCTGAATACCTGCACTGAGACCCTCACTCTGCACCCTGAGTCTCAACTCTGTGTTTTTCAAGCCTTTCCCTGTTTTTTGTATTAAACAAAACATTAAGCTTTCCCAATGGTGTGGTTTTCGTTTTGTGAAAAAGTGCAAATGCAGTGTTTGTATATAATTACCTCACATATTTTTTTGCTGTTGGTTGTGAAATTGCTCCTGCTGACTTGAGCCAGCCATTTTTTCCTCCGCTCTGTGTCAGTGGGGAAGCCGTACATTCGTACTCCTTTCTCTGAGCGATTGGAGCATCCCCAGGCAGCACAGCAAACCATGGTGGCGACTGGGAGGCAGCACAGCAAACCAGGACAACACGGAGGAAAAGGCACAGACAAACTGCATGATATGCTATTCAATGTTTATTGAATTCCATGTATTTGCAATGGATGTTCCTAAAACAACACATTTAACATCATCATCATCATGCTGCTGCTGCTAGTCACCTGTCGGTCTCCTGTCCTTTCTGAAAGCCATACAGATGACATTAGTCATTTAGATAACTTGTGTCCTCAATTACCATGGGATTACTGAAACTACCATGAATTTAAGAAAATGGTAGACATTAATCTAATCTGAATTTTAAAGCATTACTTTAGATCCCCTCCCTCTAAATATATCAATAAACATTAGAAAGTGATGCTCCTGGCTACCATACAAGTTTAAGAAGATAATATTGGTTTTAAAGAATTCAAAGCTATAAATAAACAGCAATAGGCTCTTTAACCAAGGCACTGTTAGCCTACCATGTAAACTAGTTGTTCACACTAATCCTAATATTATCACTTAATATTAGCAAATTCTATTTTATTTTTTAAAACATATTGATGTAAATACATACACATATCGATTTGTTGTATAAATATTGCAAATCAAAACCTTTATTCACTAATAATTACCGAACAATCGTAGTTCTATCTCCTGTTATCAGTGCATTCACATTGCCCGCCATGAACTTCCGGGGAACGATCCTCGTCTACATGAACCACGTGACGATAACCGTTTTTGGACTTCCGTTGTCGTAACTCTTCTATCATACGGCTCTGCTTCTGTCCACGCTCAGCTAGCTACCGCACCGCAGCTGCCTGCACTGTACAATCGCTGGAGAACTGCGCTCCTCACTCAAAAACTGAGTAGCCAATGGACGCACCCCAGAAGTCCCGCCCACCTGGGAGGTTTGTGTCAGAATCTCAAACAAAAAGTGAAGGAGTGCAAATGAGAAGAGCTGCAGTGAGAGCAAAAGTCTGATCATTGAGAAAGAAGAAACAAGAACTGCAAACAAAAACCAAAGTTAAAATAAAGAAAAAAGACTTATAGTTTACACAAATGATTTGTTTGCAACTTATAGTTTTATTTTTGAAATGTATTTTATTTTGCTTGACTCAGTTTTTTTTTCTTTTAAACTCATAGTTTTGCTTTATTCTGAGAAAGTGTTGCTTTATCTTTATGATACAAAACTAATCCCATACACATTCAATTTAGGGAAATAAATACAAATATTTAACGGTATTTCTCTTTACCTTAAGCTAAATAACTGAAATGCGTGTCCAAAGTGATATATGGTTGATCCTTTTTATTTTCATGCGTTTGAAGCTGTGTTGAGTAACATATGAAAATTGCATGATTTTTAGGATCCGCTATTTCAAAGGAGTATTTTGCATTATATTGGGCAACCATCCAAAATCCCTAAAAAAATATCTTAGCAGGCATGTAAATAATCTTTTAGTCAGTTTGCACAACAGTAAGCCATGTATGTCATGATGGACCACAGCTGGATCTGGTGGCAGAGCTGAAGAGGTTGACTTGAATGTATGTATTTTTTACACCCCTAAAGGTTTAATCAACACGCACACAAATGTACACATCCACTTCCTTGTGTTGGCTGCCCACACTCACACCCCCACTACAATGGCCCTCTAATCTCGCTCCGTAGAGCAATCATTAACAGGCCGATTCCACTGTGGCTGAGATGGGTGGAATAAAAAGAAAGAGGAATGTAGGGAGGGGCCTGTAATGGATACTGGGGCCAGTAATTAGGCACCGGGTCCCGTGTTAAAGTGTCGTGACTTTGGGAGAGCCATTTAGCCTGCTAATGAGTCTCTAAGAGTTTATTGATGCCACTTCTCCCATCACTTTTCTGACGCTCGCTTCCCTTCAGCCCATTTTTCCCTTTGCCCTGTGGGACTCCCCGAGCAACCATTGTTGCTAATTAATTGAAATTAGGACAGATCAAATGCATTCCAACTTTTCTCATATGAGCAGAAGTACCTGGGGGAATGAAATTCCAATTTAGAAACTTGGGGATTTCTGTCCCGCCCCTTGAACGTTGTTAAACGAGGACTCTTAATACGGGTGCGAGGCACTAATGCATCCGAGTAATAGACGCTAATCTAGGGACCATTGTGGCCCTATTGTCCAACTTGATTCATGGTGATTCAGAGGCATTTGTATCAATGTGGTACCATAGTTCTTCTTGATTGCTTTGCCTCAGGGCACTTTTTTTTTCGAAGTGTCCGTGGCAATTGCGTTCTCTCCAGCAAGGTAATGAATTAAGACTTTTGATTACAGAAGTTGTGTTCCCTTTTCCTCACTTGCCTGGTCGTTTTGTAAAGTGCTTCAGGACACTGTATGTTATGATCCTTGTCACAGTGGAAAGTATTTTTCACATTCATTGATGTGCCTTGAAGCTGTTGTGGCATGTGTGTTCTTTCCTAATACAAATACACTCGAAACCTTTGCATTAAATGAGGCTTAAAACACATGGCTTTGCGAGATCAGCAGTTCTCGGTGCAGAACTACTGAAGAGGTTCCACATCTTAATAACTCGATGTATGATAGATGATCGATGATGAGGAGTTGCTTAATGCAGTGGTTCAGCAATCCAGTCAGCTCTTGTCTGAAGACAACTACTATTTAGACCAAGTAGGGCATGATTTAATATGTTGTTGCTTTTGCGTGATTGAATCTATTTTTAAAGTATTTCAAAGCTATCTTTTAAGAGACGGACAACATATAAAGCATTACATCTTTCCAAAAACTTGTCATAAATAATTTAGATGTACATTTAACCAAAAATAATATCCAAATCCCATCGTCACTTTAGCTTCGCCAACCTTGAAACAGGACCAAGCATCGGGGCCCTTGTAGGCATTCCGATTTTGCTTTGGAATCTAAATAAGCTTAATTTTAATGTCAGGAATCCTGATTATTCGGGCAATATGTCCGTGTACATGAACCACCAGTTCTTTGGTAGGTTCTAAAGATCACTGTTGAGTCAAACTGCCTTTAATATAAGCAGAAAATCTTCTCATGGTCCTTCAGTTTAACCCTTATAACAGCAGCCATGTTGCAGGGTGTTGTTTTACCCAGCTGAAGGGGCGTGTTCTGGTGGGGAAGTGACGTTAGCACACATATTAAAGGTCCGTACACCTACACAGGTGTTTCCACTTACTCTGCTTTAACACCTTGGTGGAGCATGGCTATGTAGAATCTTTACAGATGAAACATTTAATATTATTTATTTGACTAATTATCGTAATAAACATAATACTAAATAGCCATATGAATAGAAACAAATCAGAATCATAATAAGATATCCTTTATTTCTACCGCAGTGTGGAAATGTATGGCATTACAGCAGCTGAAAAGGCAAAACAGTGAAAGACTTCATAATTAAGAATGATATAAAGGAGAGTGCACGTTACTAAAAAAACAATATATATATAAACAATAAGGCGCAAACCAATTGTGTACACCGTGATAAGAAAACAAGTAACAATTTCCTAAAAAATTGAAGTGAACCTATAAAGTATTGAAGGAGCCTTACGCTAATTGCACATGAGTGCGTTGAACGTTAAACAAATAAAGATTGAGATTGAACACAAGCATTGCGCAATGGGTTTTTCTTTGTGTTAAAGTGCACAACATAAGATAATAATAAATTCAAGTCACAAGAAAAGGCCAGAAGAGACAAAGCTTTTTAAAACAATTTTAACAGTTTGGTGTGAATGTGGTTCGTCTTGAATATTTAGCACAGTTACACATATCTTTACATCTTAATCGCTACTGTCATTTCACAGTCATGGTATGGATACATAAAAAGCATACAGGTTTGGAGAAAAATATAATATAAAGGTCAACAGAGCACTTATATTTGAATTCGCGTGCACTCCGCTCTGCATCAGCCAAACGACTCGCTGCGCCCTCGCTGCGAGGGGGACCCAAGTTCCCATCGGCAAAAACACGTGGGTTTGCTGTCCTGGCTCCAGGATGGTGGAATGAGCTCCCCATTGACATCAGGACGGCAGATAGCTTGCACATCTTCCGGCGCAAACTGAAAACTCATCTCTTTCGACTCCACTTCGAGCGTTAGAACTATTAACGAAGCACTTATATACTAATAAAGGACTGGCTTACCTAAAGCCAGTTGAGTAGCACTTGAAATGTTTTGGCTCTATGAAACCTGATGTACTTATATGATTCTGTTTTCTTCAAGGTTGTGTCTTCCTGGTCGAATGTACTTATTGTAAGTCGCTTTGGACAAAAGCGTCAGCTAAATGCAATGTAATGTAATTCCGTCCCCCTGCCATCAGCCATTAAGACATTTACTGACTTTTTATCAACAGCCACACTGAACACTGCACTGTTTTCCAGCAACACACACTCACATTGAGTCGTCCCTATACACACCATTTTACAGTGTTGGCCATTTAGCGGGGGATTCCCAGGTTCACTTCCTGCTCCTTAGATTGTTGAGGCAACGATTCAAGAACGTAGCTACCAGGAAGCACCAGGATCCACATCTCTGCTGTGTGTAATACAGTGAAACAATGAATTCAATTATACTGAACTATAGTATTCCACATGGTACCATCGACTCACGGTCAGTAACCTGATGATGTTACATTGTTCAGTATCAGTAAGGGAGGAGAAGTAGATGTCATTTTAAGATATTTTATAATGTTAAATAATATATTTGATTTGAACCATAAAAGGGAACTACGTTTATACAAAGCGAAGTCATTTTTTAAATATCATTTATTTTTATGTGGCAATTTGGGTATTTTTTTGTGATACCATAAAAAAATACATTTAGCCAGACAGTTGTGTTTAAAAAACGACCAATGTTCATTTTTATATAAGAACATATGTTTTTTAATTCTAATTTTTCTTACAGATAATGAAAAAACACTTACAAAATGTTTATACATTTATCTTAACAATTCAAGTTGTCTTGTTGTGGAAAACTACAATTTGTCTACAGTATCACTTTACAATGATAACCCTAATAGTATAGTTCTGCTTACTATTGTCTTACCATACAGTGGAACAACCTTTAAATCTATCTAAACTTGTTGAAATCTACATATGACCTTCTTATTCAGTATAGCCAGTAATATTTACTATGGTTACAATGTATTGCCCACATATAACAGTTTTAATATTGATTTACTTTTAATGTTTTTTTTGTATGATTCTAGGTTTTTGTCTCATCCTCCTCTTATTCTTAGTGAGTACAGTACAATGAAGGCACTTTACTTGAGTATTTTCACGTGATGCTAATTTAAACCTTTGATCCATTACTTTCTGAAGTCAAATGTTGTCCTTTTTACCTCCATTTTACATATTTAGTTACTAGGGACTTGGCAGGTTTAGGTGATTAATACAAAATTCAAATCGACACATGTTATAATATATTATTATCTGTTCAGCTATCCAGTAGTGTATTAAGTAATTCAAATAATCCCCACCTTAAAATAAGATGGACTTTTATTAATCCCTCGTGGTGAAATTGTTTCTCTGCATTTGACCCATCCTTGTGTTAGGAGCAGTGTGCTGCCATTTTGAACAGCGCCCGGGGAGCAGTGTGGGGAACAGTGCCTTGCTCAGGGACACCTCGGTAGCACTTGGTCTTGCCGGGACTTGAACTGGTGACCTTCCAGTTGCCAAGCCAAGTCCCCTATGGACTTCGCCACCACCGCCCCTTAACCAAGTGCAACATTGAAGTGATGCATTCATAAAAACACCAATCATTTGAAAGATATCTGGCCATTTTGTTTAACAAGTACTTTTACTTTTGGTCCCTAAAGTATTTATTTTAGCTTATACTTTTTTACTTTTACTTGAGTACAATTTAGAATGCAGAACCTTTACCTGTAACTGAGTATTTTTACACTGTAGTATTGCTATCTTTACATTTGTAAATAATAAAAGTACTTCATCTAGCTCCTGAAATTAACATAACACTAATAAATAAAGCTGTGTGCTTACAGATGCTATCACCTCTCTTCAGTCTTTTCTATCTGTTCAGCCACAGTGTGTCAGCCGTACAGACAGAATTAAAGGCACGGCACAGGGAGAACGGCTCAACTGAGGGGGTTGGGGGGAAAGCGTAGCCGTATGTCTTCTTTAAAAGTCAATCCCTCCCTCTTGTGTACTGATTAAGAGGCCTTATTGGCATGTACATCTGTATTAACACGGCCATCGGTGACCCTCTGTGTGTGTGTGTGTGTGTGTGTGTGTGTGTGTGTGTGTGTGTGTGTGTGTGTGTGTGTGTGTGTGTGTGTGTGTGTGTGTGTGTGTGTGTGTGTGTGTGGCCAGAGGAGGCGGGAAGAGCCCCGCCAGATTGATTCACAAAAGGAAAGGGTTGCTTCATGCTTGTCACAGCAGCTCAGGGAGGGGGGGTTAAAAAAGGCCTCAGGGTGGATGGTGGACACCCACCCAGACAGAGCATGTATACAGAGCGCTGCACCCCCTTGTCCAGCTGACTCCCTCTTTCTCCCCCACATCTCACACACACAAACACACAAACACACCACAGGGACTGGGATTAACCAAAGAGAGGGCCACAATAGGACCACATGCCCCCCCCACACCCCACCGGGGCCCATTCAGGTCCTCTGCTACTCACCGTCCTAACACGGATTAAGCTTAATGAACTGGAAGGAGTTAACAATAAATGAATCAGCGCCTATAAGCAGACTTCTAATTCCATTTTGTGTTCTGCCGCTTTTCTTTCCTCCCTTTCTGTTTGAACACAAGGTGTAATCCACTTGACTATCAAAGGTGCAGGGACTGTATGAATTGAAAAACACACACACACACACACACACACACACACACACACACACACACACACACACACACACACACACACACACACACACACACACACACACACACACACACACACACACGGCCTGCCGCTGATGCAGCTTGCCGATACCATCTGCTCCCATCAATACCAACTCTGGAAATCACACACACTTTGAAGAAAAAATAACAATTTATATTTATTTGTTAAATAATTCTCTAAGTTTACTATTTCATTCGAATCAACTACTGAAGAATGGCGCAGCTAATTAAATGCTTTATTGTTGAACGCAGCGTACTGTACAGTGAGTGTTGATGTGCCTGCGGGGGGAATGTAATATGTTTGTTGTTTCTGTTGCAACAGCACATTTGGGCACACTTTTTAATTTCCTCTGTAATTATGTCTTTCCCCAGCTTTGTCAAGAAATGCTCTCATGACATCTCAGTGTGAAATCAACTCGTTATTTTGATGATTTACAACTCAATTAGGCCAGTCACTAGATGCAGAAGAAAAGAGGGAAAAAAAGAGACACAACACGCTTGATGGACTTTTTTCTCTCTCGTCTGAGAATCTGTGTGTTTTTTACTTGTTTTGCAGACTGATTTGTTCATGCGTGTGTTTATTCGTGTGTGTGTATCGTTGCAGTGAGCTCCTAGCCAGCATCAGCGTGTCACTCAGTGTTTGTATTGACTCTGGTCTCTAAGGAAAAACCTGTGCAGTCCTCTTCCCTGCCCATGTTTTTTAATTGGAGTGGCTTTAGTGGCTCTGCCACACACACACACACACACACACACACACACACACACACACACACACACACACACACACACACACACACACACACACACACACACACACACACACACACACACACACACACACACACACACACACACAATGAAAGTGAGTGTTTGTGTAGGAGGTTATTTTTGTATATTTAACACAAGATGACAGCCATTGAAATTGGTTATTCCACAATACATTCAATTATATTGTTTCCAGAAAAGTAGAATATATTGTTTTAAAGAAATAAAAAGGGATTGAAGATGGAAACATACAAGTGAAAAAAAAACATACAGTAGGCTATAACAAGCATTTAGCTTCCATTATGCTTTTTTCTACAAAATATCTACTTTTCAATTAAAGACAACCCTGGGATAAAGGACACTTCTGTATGTAATGTTGATAAGAAAACTGACAATGACTGGGAAAATGCATTCCAGATCAATGCATAATTTATGATCAATCAAGTAAAACGTTCTGTTACTGAAAAAAAGCCAGTGTTTTCATATTGATTTTGTTGGTGAGTTTAATATTGGGATGGTTAAAATATCTCCCTGATAAAATATAAAAAAACAAACTGATAAATACACCGGTGAAAGCCACGTGATGTGGTTGAAACCCTATAGAAAATATATAACATGGACCAGTCTGTATGGTTTTGTCAAAAACAATATCATCTTACATGGAAGCAAAATTCATGTGGAGAAACAGGATTCCCAAACTGACAATCATGGAGAGCACGGAAGCTGATTTATTACAATTATTATTTTATTAATGAAGAAACAAATTGAGAACAAAGTAGAAATTGGTACGCTTAACTGGAAAAGACTTGGAAATAATGGGAAAGACTTAAAATATGTAGATGAAAATTAGAGAATATATTAGGAGGCAGAGAAACAGGAGAGCCATTAAACAAGGGTCAATTGTAAAATTAGAGATTTTATGATCGATAGATTTATGATTCGAAAATTATAAAAGTAGGGTAGACATGTGGAGATGATCCAACTGAACAAAACGTGATCCGTCTCTTAAATGTGTCTCAACCACAGACCTTATTTCCAGCTATTTTCCAAAATCCTGTGGAGAAATTGCATTGCTTTTTTGTCGAAGGAACCCAGGCCGCGTCACTGTGGCACTCTATAAAGTATATCGTATCGTATCTACAACAATAATATGGTGTATTGGTAAGGGGTTAGTGTTAGGATTATGGTTAGCATCTAAACTGGCCTTCCAGATTGTCGGTCTTTTCTGAAATTGATATCAAAATGTTGCAAATAGTGTCCAAATCTGTCCTGGTTCAATGGCAATTTTTGGACCCAGTTTAGCATGACATTTTAAATCATCGAATAGTCATTTCTATTCACACTTTGAGATCCTAGGTTTGTTTTGATAGATCCTCGTTCCTGTTTAAATCATTTGCTATGTTCCAGCACTTTTATGCAAACTATCCAATTAAAATCTTGCCCAAATTCAAAGCTGAAAGCCTAAGTTGACCACTCTTGCCCCTTGTCAAGATACATTTACACCTCTTTACCAGAAAAAAATACAAATCAGCAGGCTTCGTCAACCTGAAGAGTGTTTCCCCACAATCCAAACCCAATCCCAAATCAGAATGTGTGGATTGACAAAGTGGTCACTCCTAGAATCTGATGAGGCCTGTCATTTCCCTCTGAGCCCTGATGAGGGCTCATCCACACTGACGCACGTCATTAGAATATGAAAGAATAAATAAGGGGGCAAAAGTTTCCTGGAAGGCTTTCATAAAAAACTTTTCTTGATTGGGACATTTTGAGACTGTCATTTCCTTCCCCGGCTTCCTGTCGCTGTTGACGATTTGAAGCGTCTGGTGATTGTTTGTCAGTGTCCGAGGCGATCCGGCGCCCGTTTTGCAGCTGTCTCTACGGATGGGAAGCGGCCAAATCAATCCTGAACTGTCAGGCGACGTGGTGCAGGTGCGTGAAGGTGGGAGGGTTTGAATTTACATTTATATATGAATGTAGATGCCGGCGGCAGCGCTCGCATCGACATGTTAAGACGTTGACATGCTAATCACAGGGCTAGTGGATGCCACCTGTCCAGCAAGGTGACGGGATGTGGCGGCCAGAAAAAAGACACACGCGCACACATTTACACACCCTCACACAGGGTAACATATATGTCCTGCTCCAACAGATAACTAGCCACACAAGCTGTCACTCTGAGAACACACAGGAATATTAAAATAGGCGTCTGTGTGACAGTGGAGCTGCTTTCGCTGTTGGCTGACGGTTACCTTCCCTTTGCATTTCTGTCTCCCCCTCTTTCCTCACACACAGGTCCCCCACTGCAGATTGGTATCCCCCTCTCTATTTCACTGTATGAATAGAGTGGTGCAATATGAGTCCTAAACCTGGAAATTGGTTAGCATCACTTGTCTTTTCTAATGGGTGTTTGGCTTGATTCCCCAAATAATGGCTGTGGTTATTGGTTAAGACAAACTTGCGAGATGTTGAATCGTCTGGTACATTTCTGAAGTTTTGATAGGTCTTAAAAACGGCAGATGCTAACAAGTGGCTAAATGAGAAGACATCATGCCTAACAAAAGTTCACCTTTAGATTAGCAATGTTGACGTTATTGTTTATAGCATAAGAATAGCTATTAATTTCTGCAGAATACATTTATGCTTGTACTATTATAAAATTGGTGGTGATGCGCAGCCATGATGTAATTCATGTCTATAAGGTTAGCTTTGGCAAGAGCCATGCTAGCTTAGCCTAACATTATCTTTTTACTTTTGTCAATTGAATTTATAATTCAACTATTATAAAAGTGGTTATGTGAAGATTATCCTGTTTAACAAAACGTATAAATATAATATACTTGTGTTTGTCACAGAGCCAATGGAAAAAATCCATTACTTTTGTCAATGTAGCCCTTGCGATGCTAACCTTCGGGTTAGCCTATACAAATACATCATCACTGCACCACTTTATACTCTTTCTGAATTTGTCCCTCTCTCTGCTCATGCTATACTTCTTTCTTTTTGAAATCCATTCATTTTGTTTTATCTCTCAGTGTATCTCTCATTTTCCACACCTGAAAGTTTGAGCCAACTTGAAACAGGGCACCCGTATCTCTTATTTCTTCAGCAGTGTGGCCTTTGACCTTTCGGTCCCGCCTTCTAGTATGGTTGTGTCTGGCCAAGCTGCCGAAACTGACACAAAGCTATCAGTGAAAGCCAACCATCAGCCCAGACTGATAAGACCTGATCCCAGTCTGATCTTTGAACCCCTTGAACTTCACAATGGCCTTAAAATGCAGAGGGCCAAAACAATCACAGCCGAAGAAACCTTTTGGAAAACTAAAGAAAAAAACATGTCAAAAATGGTTTTGATTGCTAAATACATGCACATGTTTAATGGATTATGTCAATATTCACCTTTTTTCATATACCTGGTTTATATGATCTCTCATTTCTGTGGCCTATCACCTTTGTATATCATTATTATAGCTAAGCTATATGTTAATTGTTGGATTAACTTGAAAGTGAAGGCAGGAACTGAGGAAGGTTATTATTTGAGCTTCAAAGAATCACTAGAAGTTAATTTTTTATTACAGACAGACTGTTGTCATGGTCCTAAGCATGAATCCAACTGTCCCTTGCTTGCTAACATGAGAACAAAATGTTTGGTTTTAACCCTTTCACGCATAGAGGCTACTACAGTGGACAGCTTTTCAAAAGGTGTTTTCTTGTATATGCATGGGTTTTGATGGCATAGTTGCACCAGCAGCCACTACATAAGACCCTATTGCATCATCCCATACTTTCAGTGGAAAGTCAGTGTAAGTGCATGATACATTTCTCTAAACCAAGATGGACGACAGAAAGCCAGATGGACCGAATCACTCGTTGATATCTTGCCAATCCTTTTATGGAAAGCGCTCCCTGCAGGTATAACAATGTTGGTGACATCAAGTAACAACTAAGGAATCATATAATTCATAAATTGTCAAAGTATTGATTTTATGTTTGCAGGAAATCATGATTAATCACCTGCCCACTAAAGTGGACGTCATGCATCACTGGCTATATTTCAACTACAATTCATACTGTTACTGTTGTTCTTGAAAATACTTCATTTGCTATATCTTTTTGGGCCGTCAATCAATATACTTATGTTATTATAATTCAAGTTTGTACATCTTTATTTATCATTTTTTCCAAATTTAAATGTCTTCAGTTCAAATTTTAACGTATAGTGTCCACCTGAGTGGACATATAAACAAAGTTTTTTCAAAATTAAAAAAAACTAGATAAAAAGAAACTAAAGTTAAAATCTTGTTTTTCATGCCCCAAGAGCAATAAAAACACTTGGTAAAAAAATCCTGACTGAGGTTTTCATAATTCATGCATGAAAGGGGATAAAATATATATCAACAACAATAGTGTTGCCCCAGAATAAACGATCTGTTGCCCCAGAATAAATAATAATCACCTTTCTTTTCCCCTAACATTTCCTCTGGCATCATCAACGGGTCATATTTAGCTCTGTGTTAAACTGAACTAACACATAGTAGAATAAATACTTTGTTAATCCCACATGAACAGAACCTATACATTACACACACATATTTTTACATATTTCGTTTTTTTGTTTTGTGGAGGAACTTGAACCAATTCACATTCACTTCATCAGCAAAGTCCCTATGGACTGAGCTTCTGCCTTCCCCTATACAGCAGTCCTTTCTCTAGTGTACTCCAGGAATGACACTTAAATATTTTTAAATTGTTCAGAAAGTCTTGATGAACTGGACCATGGAGAAGCTTTCTCTTAGTATTTACAGTTGGAAATTCCTGTAGCAAGCATGGCATCTGCTGTGAAGATAGACATCCAGAAAAGGACAGCTTGTTGAATCTAGCAGAGCTTCCTTTCCCTCGGTATTGGAGCTGATTTAACTTAGCTCTCCAGTTGCTGTCATTGTGGCCCACGGTTGAACCTCGCACTGTACAGACAAGGTGATAGGCTTCAGTGATTACATCTGTCCCTAGAGCAGGGCCAGGAAAATGGCCCATTTCCTCATTTCTATTATCACATTTGACCTTCCTCATCCTCTCTGGCCTGACAAAAAGACCGTTTAAGGCACACTTATTAAACATAATCTAGTGAAGTTATTAAAACAAGCCAGCTTACTGAGAGACCTGCCACAATTCAATTACCTGTGTAGCTGGAGGGAGAAGCGGCCAGAGAGGGTGACGAGTCTTCTGCTTTTATAGAGCGGGAGGAACGCTGTAGTTAGCGTGGCTTCAATTAACACAATGGGGCTGTGGCGATAATGAGCTAGCCTTCCATTGGTCGAGAGGAGAGTTGGAGGTTGGTGGCTGTCTGCTGCCGGCCCTGAGGGCAGTGTCGGGGCCACGGTGAGCTCATACTTCCTTGTCACTCACTTTATAGTTAGTTCCTGGATTGTGGCTTTTCCATTAGAGCTGGAGTCAAAGATATGACACTGTCATTATAGTGCAGTGATGGAAAAAAAACCTGCAAAGACAATTTATTTCATTTTTAAGAAGCTCCTCGTTATAAATTACTGTCATTGGCTTATTTGACACTGTATTATCTATTATCTCACCGCATGCTATTTTTTACTTTCCCTTCTATCTGTCATCATTGCTGTTCTTGTCGTTTCCTCATCAAATGTTTAGCCCCACAAACTCTTCCTTTGTCTGTGTAGTATCTTGTTAACATAGCTCCACGGGCTCAAAGCACATTTCACAGATTCTTGAAATATTGGAGTAAAAGACAGAAATTCCCCAAAAAGTAAAACACTCAAGCATTCCTTTATTTCTTTTCTTGAGGGTGTTTTTGTGGGGTCCAGGGTCCAACCTTCGCAAATAAAGAGCTGGACTTCGCACATTCTTGAGACAATTACTTCTGCAGACAAATAAAAGATCTTGCGTGTTCTTGCACATTGGAAATCAGGTGTAGATGACACACTTATTTTATTTACTCTAAACATATCACACCATCAAGTCCCTCATCATAGTCTTTAATCTTAGCATTTCAAATTCCTTGTTTGTACAATTCAAGCTGATTCCCCTGTCATTTCAGTCCGCCTGTGTCCTGCATTTGGGTCCTTCCTACTGCACTCCACAGTGACATTTGCTTTCTTTAATTTGCACTTGACCTGCCCTGTCATGGTCGAGCACAGCAGGTCGGCAAAAAGTGCAGGATGGACAACCGTTTTACAGAAAAATACCTTTAATTGGAGTTAGAAGCCAGGCAGGATATTTCAGGACATGGCAAAACGGAACAGAATTATCCAAACATACATACAGAACTCTCCTATGGGTACAATCAAGTTTCAGACAAACAACAACTGAAAACCAGAACTTAAATACATGCAAGACTAATCAAAAGGACAAGACACAGCTGGGGATGGAAGGCAAAACACAACAGCACCAGGTGAACAGAATCAGGTCAGCAAACAGGAGGGAGACAGGAATTTAAATCAGACATAAAACAGGACACAGAGAGTTTGCAACACTGCCCTTTCTTGAGATATGAGGTGAAGTGTCTTTTTTGGCAAAAATTGCAATGCATCTACCATTTGATTTCCTCCCTATGTCCTTTAAGGCTCCCACAATCCTATGGTTGAACTTCACTGTATGGTTTAAATGCTCTGAGGTGAGCATGTCTAGTCTGCCGGTTTTTTCCTATACCAGTCCATCATCAAGCACACCATTTGACAGGATTCCTGACATAATTGAATTTCTGTCTTTATGCGTATCTGAACATGTATACAGTATTGCTTTACAGTTGACCTGTAACTCCCAATATTGCCCCATGTATCTTCCATATTTCTTTCAACTTTAAGCCACTTCTGAAAGGGTTAAAAACACAATCTCTGCCTCACCAGTTGTTCTGGAGCTTTCAATCACATGATCTTCATGATCTGATGGACTTTATATTGTAGAAAGTCTCATCTTTGTGTCAGTACTATAAGAACTACTGTACTCACTTAATATTAATTATAATATTTTTTCAATAAAACCTGGTTATTTTGCAAATTATACCTCCAATTGAAATATTGAAAGCAATACCAAGTATAATTGTCCCTTTCAAAGACAGTCATTGTTTAACTGACAAGTCTGCCAATGTCTGCTCCAAACCCAAAACCTTCTATTATGACACTTTGTTTCAATGGATAACCTGTGATAATCTTCCAGAGATGTATTACAGTGTTGCCAGGCTTGTCAAATGACTGGCACTTGTCAACGTGTCCACATGTATGCATCTCTATCGACGTGTGAGTGTGTCTGTTTACCTCTGTTTGTTCCAGTGTCTCCTGCAGCACGCCAGGGATCGCTGGGTTATCAGTGTAATTGGATCACCTCCCTGTCATGTTGTCTGTTGATAGGCCCTGTTTTAATTTGGCCTTAGTCTCTAATCTGCTGTAGCTGGCCCCGTTACCGCAGTAATCCCTCAGATAAGTGGCAGGCAGATTGGGTATGCGAGGAGGAGAAGCTGTGTGCCCTGGCCTTGCTGGTAAGCCTCTGTAAATATAAAGGGGGGCAGGCTATTTAATGGGGAAAGCAGAGTGAGATGAATGTGTGTTATGGAGCTGGGCTTCTGTTAGAAAGCTCAGGGACTTCGCTCAAAAGTCAAACCAAGGTCAACAGAAGGTGCTGGCTAAGGTCAGAGGGGCTTCTAGCATTTTGTAGCTATTCCTCTGGATGTCACTCCCAGGGGATTAGTGCTGAGACTCACTATCACACAGCTCTTCATTTGACAATGACCATTTCAGACTAATAGTCCCTGCATCACTAATCAAATCTGAATTGAGGTTGCTGGACTCATCTGCCAATTGTTACATTTTCTTCAAAAGGTTTTACATTTTCACAACATGAATTGTCTAATGGCTTTCTCTTAACCCTGTAAGGCCCCCGGTTGTAATTTTACAACATTACTTTAAGCTATCCTAAAAGACTACATTTACGTAGTCAAAATGTCCTTTTGTTCAGCCTCACAATGCTATTGGGTAGTAAATGTGTTTATAGGTCCTGCCCTCTGGCCATACACTCAAACAACTTCTGAATCTTCAAACGAGCTAAATCTCTTTGTTTTTTTGGACTGGATTTGTCAGATTCAAATATATATGTTTTTATTATTACAATGTTTAGAACATGTACATATTCGGTTATTGTGGAATACATTAATCACATTTGATTTTGAGCAGCTTATGTCTTTGTTGCAATATTACATACCTGGGTCAGTGTGGTAGTCAAAATAGCATGTGCACCTGTCATGGAGATTGCCCTTCTTATATGTTCACACTAAATACAACACTAATAGAAATATAATGTCTTTGATAATTCACTATAAGTAAGTTCTAAATGTGTCCTCTGTTAAGATTTTGAATTAAGACCAGAATTTAATAAATTAATACATTATTTCTGATAGCAGTATGTGCAATTATATCTCTAGCAATATTTTAAACTCTACTTGTCAGTTAATTAGTTACAAGAATACATGTAACTCTTCTCTGGTTCTGGCAGAAACAGTTCTTCTGAAATGTTTTGGGACACTCGGATGTAGTGTGATAATTAGCCTATTATCATTAGCCAGACAGCATTGTGTGACTTGTTGAACTGGTTTATCTGCATGTGTGGGTGTTGGTATTCCTTTTATTATGATAATAGGCAGTATTGTATGACTTGTTGCATTGGTTTACCTGCATGTACTGTATGGGTGTAGGTATTCCTTTTTTGCAAAATAGTCATTATATTGTTTATTGTGGGTAAACCTGTAGTCCATTAAGCTCAGCTGTAGCCACCTTGGGTCTGTGCCAGTCTTGAGGGTGACTGGAGATGATGACATCATCGCTGTGGATAGGAGACAACCAATAATAGCAGCTTGTGCTGAGCGCTGCAGAGCTGCTCAGTTCACTCTTTGGCCTGGCTGATGTCATGGGACCCTGGCTGTTATCAGGGCGTTAGCATGCGGAGAGGATATGGAGAGGCTAAAGGGATGAGGTGTAACTTTAGTCCTGACACCCCGACAACCGTCCGAAGAAGTAAAATAGAGGAAAGAATCTGTGGTCCCAGGCTCATTTGGAGCGGAGCCTAATTGAATTAGGGCCGAATGAGAACACGGAGGAAGATTTCACATGCTTCGTAAATGCCTGGAGATCCGTTACTTAGTCTTGGCAGGGTTCTGGGCTCTTTAAAGCTGACACTAAAACCATTGAGTGCACTGAGAAATGACAGCTATTGAAACGGGATCTCAACCTCTTTTCCTCACCAAGGTTCATCTCTCTGGCACTGAGACAACATGTACAGCTGTCTATAAGGAGCTCAGTAACTCAATTCTGTTCACATCATTTTAGTGGTGACCTTTTGAGTTTTACGCTTCAAAGTGATTGTATGTTTTTATGCTTTATTGGAATTATGTTTAAAAATACGTGCTGTACATTATAACGACTGCTAGCTGAGCTTGACTGGTTGTCATTATAGGTTAACTGGGATATAACTAATTAATGTCTTTATAGTTTTATTTTATAGCACATTTACATAACATTAAATTGTATTTTGGTGATATGTACATATGTACTGTTTTGTTTTGTTAATTTTTTTCATTGCTATACAGTATATATATTTGCTGGTTTTTTTTCATGTGCCATGTTACTGTGACAAATAATTTCCCAAACTGGAATCAATAAAAAATCTCTTGTTATCCTATTTTATTTATATCTATTTAAAGTGATACTACTGATACCATCCGACTCATTTTAAAGAAAGGGAAAGAATACAATGTATGCAACTACTTTACATTACATTTCAGGATTTATAAAGAAAATACAAGCTTTAAATCATGAAATAACATCTGTGTTTTCAAATCATATGTATTTTTTATGTTGTGAGTTCTGACCAATTCTCTCTTGTAAAACAGATGGTGTAAATGTAAAACATTTTACCATTTTTTTTCCCGAAACTGCTTCATTTATTATTATTATTATTATTTCAAATGTTCAGAGGGAGTGTGGGTGACAAATTCCCTCTGGTAAGAACTTTAGCCTTTGCAGACCTTTGACATGCACAAACACCTATATAACACACTACAGGAAAGGGAAAACCCCCAAAAGCAAAATAGGACCTCCAGTGTTGTTGTAAATAAAGGAAAACAGACGGAATGAGAATGCAATGTGACTCTCCAAATACAGTTCCCACAGAATAAAATGTCAGCAGTTTGAATGTAGTTTGAATGAAAGTGGACATTGTTTGGGAAAATAAATGTTGCTGTTACTTTTTTGATAATGATGACACTATTCAATGCGACGGAAAAGTAAACAACATTGCAGTCACCTCCACGGTATTGGGGTGAAGTCTTTAAAATTGCTCTCGGTGCTGGTGAAGTGCACGCAGCGCTGAGGTTGTACTCTCTGCCTCGCTGCTGACACTGACAGGAAGCTTTGTCTTTGTCTGCTCCGTGCCATCTCCGGGCTCGCCGGCCTGTTTGTTTTAATCAGCACTATGTTTGCCAAAGAGCTTACCTCAGGGGATGGGAGTCCTTGTGTGATCTCCTACAAAGCAGCGAGGATGAGGCCGGGGGGGGGGATTGGGGCGAGTGAGGGCACCACTGCATGCCTTTAATACATATTTTCTGCCTTATTTTCAACATTTCACATCCCCTTTGGTTTTAGGTTGAAGGTGCATTAAAAAGGTGTTGTTGCAGGGGGGTTGATCAATAACAATGACTCAACAATCACCCCGCAGGTGCTGAACTGTCTGACTTTACAACTGTGCACTCCATTTAGAACACTGCACACAGCTCAGTGACAGCGGACGGTGTCAACAATGGAGAGAGTCAAATTGGGAAAAAGTTAAAACACTTTCTTCTTCTTTCTCAGGCCAAAAAGACAATAACAAAACAATATTTTCCTTTTTATATGGCAATACATGTTTGAGACTTTTGTGTTATTACTATTTAAAGTTTTATAGGGTATTCAAATTGTTGAATTTGTATTGTTGTTGAATACCCTATAAAATATCGTTTAAGAAATCTATACTTTAAATGTGGGGTAGGTAAGTTTGAGAAACCGGCTCGAGATTGCTAGAATTTGAAAATACACGACCGGAAAAAATCTGCCACTTCCTTCCAGAGCCCCTCCTCCAACACACATGAACGCGCACATGACCAATGAGGGCACGAGATAAGTTTGTGCACAGATGGAAGGCTGACAGGCAGGTAGGCCATCCAGTTATTTTAGCTGGGCCGGCGAATATTACAGCTTCCACAGATGACATTTTGTTATGTATTTTTTGTCAAAGCACTTAAGATATTCATTGCTATCGGGATGTTAAGAGCATTCCATGGAATATAACAAAAAGTGTATCTCGAGCCGGTTTCTCAAACTTACCTACCCCACCTTTAAAGTATAGATTTGTTAAACGATATTTTATAGGGTATTCAATAATTTGAGTCGTTCACTCCCAAAGGTTGGGGGACTAATGGGAGAAAAGTATTATTTACGTTTTTTGAAAGTCAACATTTATGCAATCCTATTAATGATATCCTGACTTGTAACATCTTAACCTCCTTTTAACCATTTATTTCTGGCAACCTTCTGTGGTTGCCGATTTCTTCTTCTTCTTTTTTTACAGAAATTAGAATATCACAGACAGAATTGATAAAACTGTGGAAGTGTCTGTTCCCTATCGTAGTTTTAGTTTGGATGTGAGAGTTTAACTTGATATCCTGGCTTGGGGTAATCATGACACGATAAATATCCTCAATCTGTTTGTGTGATCATGCCATGAGATCCAAGTGTGCTACATATTAGATTAAATAACACAATGCATTGAAATATTCCTAACCCTACATTTGGTGGATATGGATGGTTTTTGTGTCCAACACAATCACTATTCTCTGTTATAAGACCACTTTTGGCAATCACATCCTCGACTCCTCTCCTCCCTCTTTTTATTTGTTCTGCACCGCCCGCCAGCCCTCATTTAGCACGTCCACTCCCGGCCACACATACCATCTTTGGCATCACACCCCTCTGTCAGGCTGCTTCTCAATGGCATCAGCTCAGCCCACTGCCCTTCCAACACCCTCTTTTGTCAGCAGCACAAAGTTGATCTATTTACCGACCATCCAACTGATCTTTTTCACAAACAACCCAAGCTAAAGGAAGGAGGGGATGCAGGGATGTCAGCCAGCTTGCCGTCCAAACACGGCTCCTTCCCTTCAGTCTGCAGTAAAGCCCATCTGCTGGAGGCAGCATTAGAAGCGGTATCCAATTCAATCCCTTCCCTCAACCTTCCAGAAAGCTTTTAGCCACATTTTAGCACACAAAAGCTGCTGCTCTGGCCTTTGTAGCTTGAGCTTCTATTTAAGAAGGTGAGGGTGAGGATGCAGGGAGAAGAAATCAATAAAGTTTCCTGGCTCTCAATCTTCTTGGCCTGCAGTAGAGGTGTTTTTAGGTTGAGAGGAGGGGGAGAAGAGTGGAAGGAGGTGGGCTGTTTTTGTCATTCATAAGCTTTGCTGACAAATCCTTGACATCATTTGGCGGATTGTATCGATAACTTCTTCCCCGGACTGCAGAGGACAAATCGAAATCATTTGTTTGGCATTGTGTGGGTGGTGCTGGTGGGGGGGAGGTTGCTGTGGGCAGCGGGGAGGGGATGACGTCCGGGACAAAGCCGGTGCTGCCAGCCTCGGCCGTGACCTTGGCAGCTGAAGGCATTTGTACTGCGGAGAAGTTCAAAGGTTACCGCGAGACAAGCGGGTTCTGCATTCCCAGCGAATCTTAGTTTTTGACAGACAGCGGACAGCTGCTCTTCACAGATAAACCTCCAATAGAAAGATGCAGATCAGTATTCTTCTTGGATCGAGTTTACACTGTGACATTGAACACAACATCCCAAAACCAACAAAAACTGGAGGAAATTGGCACGAGTCGTGTAACACTGACTGATATCCTTTTTAATCCTAAAATGCATTCAAATATGCATTCACACTCACACACACCAAAACACATTTATCTCTCATAAATATGCCCACTCACACAGATCTGTGTTCATGGGTTCTTAGTGGGGGCTGTTCCAGAGGGGAGAGAAAGAACCGGCTTTTCCTGCCTGCTGTTTTGACAGTTGTGGGCTTGAGCATCAAATGGCAAATCTCTTAATCTGCCCTTATTAACAAGAAAAACATGAGACTGTCTGATATTCTCACACACATTCGCATCAGCACTGGAACGAAGGTAAGAGCTAGATTCCAAAGAGCTATTAGCATTACGTAATTTAAAAAAAACATTGAGATAAAACAGATGCTGACACGGAGGTCCAAACTGGTTTGAGCTTCGGTGTTAGGTGTGTGGGCTTTCTGTAAAAGGAACAGGAATGAGACAGTGCTAATCAGAGTGTGTATCTTTGGCTGGGGGGTGTTGTTCTATATGAGTGCCTGAAAGTGGCAGACTCTCTTAATCAGCTTGATCCATGTTTGAGAGCTGCGAAAGGGCAGACATTTTAGTCTGATGGGTCTGTCTGGACAATGCCCTACAGACCTTCATTTCTCGATTTTTATTTTTTGTGTTTTGCTCACCAGCTCCTAATAAACACTAGAGCACATGAACATGACATGATGCAAACACCACTACCTCATGGGCCTTACATGATTATTCTAAATGCATTAAACCTTGGGTCTTGTAGTGTTGGTAATCGTTTCTGTCAGTTGTACTAACATTGTTTTCAGCAAGCTTACTACAACAGGTTTTCTCAGAACTCAACACTTTAGCCAAGTTTACTTCAGGCGTCTTCAGAACAGGCATCATAGAAATGTGGCATGTGGCGCAGTGGGTTGTGTGTAGGTGTTCGGATCAGGGTCACAGGTTCAAACCCCACTGCAGTCAGCATGTCGTTGTGTCCCTGAGACACTTCACCCCAAATTGATCCTGTGGGGATTGTCCACGGTATTGAGTATGTAAGTCGCTTTGGATCAAAGCGTCTAACAAGTAACATCTAATGAAATGACAGGAGGCTGACCCGGGAGTTAGCATTGCAAGGACTCCCTTGGCAAAAAGCAATGGGATTTTCTGTTTAGAATTTTGGAATATTGAAGATAAACGATCTTTGGCCATATCTGTTTATGATACCAACACGTTTTGTCTAGCAGGATAATCTACACATATTACTAACCCTAACAACACTTGATTTTTAAAGCGTGAATGATATCGTTACTCATTAGGGTATAAACAAACTACATCATGTCTGTGAGTAAACACTGCTAAGCTAAAGATTGACTTGTGTTGTGTTCGGTAGTCTCATTTAACCACTGGTTAGCAACTGCCGCTTTTAAGACTCATAAAACCTTCAGACATTCACAAATGTTTTTTTTAATGGCGTATTTAATGTTGTAGAACAAAATGTGAAAATCACAAAAATATGTTGACTTTAATCAAGGGAATCGGAAGTGTAAAATCATGGCTAATATCTGAATTTTAGGACTCATTCCTGCACCACACTTTACAAACATTCACTGAAAATGTGATTCCCATTCACGGGTTTGATTGCAAGTTCAAGTGCTTAATTTTCTGCTTCTTTTCTTCACCATTTGGAGGCGTAATCTGATATTAATACAGCTCACATGTGAGAAGAGTGTGAGGGTTGGAGGATCTTTCGGTATCAGATGAAGGAGGTTGACGGAAGGAGGGAATGAGTGTAAATTTGAATAAAATAAAAGTAAAACACACGATCCATCTGTCTCTTCACTCACAATGATCCTTCAAATGAAAATAACTACTACTAACCTTTAATTCAAGTAATCAACACGTTTTGTCTTGCTCTTTCGACAAATACAATAAAGTATTGTCTTGCCTTGTCATATTTTGAACATCTTTTTATTGAAGGTTAGGGTTAGTGATAATCGAAGGAGACATGTGGGACTCTTTTCTGCATGGTCTCAGCTTGTGGATTTATTCTGGAAGTCAAAATCAGATTGCTTGCTTTTATTGGAATAAGAAGGAACACATCTGGTGGACATCTGAACAAAATGTATACCAGTGTGAAGTGGCAGGAGACTGCTGAGCAGATTATTTACATTGGGCCTAACCAACAAAATGGAGAAGCCTTTCATCTTCAAACACCTACTCACAATGTTTTAGGACTCCTTATTTAGAATCAGAATCAGAATACCCTTATTCGTCCCACAGAGGGGAAATGTACATTCAACAAAAGTGAATATAGTCAAAAAATAAAACACGTTTATAAAGAAGGGCAACCTCATAATATTCAAAAATACAATGTAAAAGTTATTCCAATGTACAAGTAGCATTAGTAATACATGTTCAACATATAGCACACAAGTGTAATTGCACAACAGTAGTGTCGTAGTCTTTGTTTGTTTTTTTACATTATTGCATGTTGGTATAATTACACAACAGTGGTGTCTTAGGCCCCGTCCACACGGAGACGAAAACGATTTAGCTGCTAAATCCACCACGGAGAACTACATTTTAGCAACATGTAGTTCATGTAGTTCTCCATGTCCACTTGTTGCTGATGGTTGTGGTAGAGGAGCTGTAGATTTTGCACTAACATCTGTAGTATGGTCAGTAGCGTCTGGAGCACGAACGCAACCCCGCTATTGCTGTTTTTGTTGGCGAAACGCATCAGCAATGACACGGGTGATGCGGGGGTGAGCAGGAGAGGTGAGGAGAGGCGGGGCTATGATTGTTTAGGGCGTACACACGGTGCCGCAAGCATTACGTTACCAGACCTTCCCACTTTGGGATGCGTTATCGTTTGAGGGCTCCGTTTACACGGTTCTGTTGCGGCCTCGTGTGGACGAACCATCCATACGATAAAGAACTATAGCGGATAACCGTTTTGTCTGTGGACGGGGGCCTTAGTTTGTGTTGTGTGTGCGGGGGACTACCAGGGGCCATGGAGGTTGTACTGCAGGAAGAAAAGACATGCTGTATCTCTCCCTGAGACCAGAGTTGGGTGTAACGCGTTACTGTAATAATATTACTTCTGTCGGTAACGGAGTAGTGTAACGCGTTACTTTTATAATTCAGTAATCACACTACAGTTACTAACATTGCCCCGACACGCATTACTTCGTTACTTTTATAAAATAATCACACTCACTGACAGACAAGAGGGGTTTCCGCCGCAGGTTTATATCGGTTTATATCGGTTTATATACATGTAGGCCTATGTAATCTGCGCGACTTGCGAGATCACATCTCCACGTGCAGTGCTGCATAAACATGGCTGAGTCTTTTCATCTGTAAACTCCCTCAACGGGGCCGCTCGCTCTCTTTTGTTGATCGCCCTCTCACGGGTGAACAGTTCAATGTCCCGCTTCATTGTAGGAATTCTGCCATGTCTCTACCACTTTAGTTTGACCATCTCTGTTACTAAGTTATGGAATACTAAATAAGTAATTAGGATAATGCGTCTTGAACTGGTTTCATTCATTAGTGTCTTGACGTTTCACAGACTGTTAGCTTGTTGTGTGGCTGGTAGCCTATTTTAGAGCATATAAAAAGAAAGACTTATGTTATGTCTTCCTTAATGCAATAGTAATTGGGGGTGCAAGTGGAGTCTCGCAGAGGCAAAACTGTGGCGCGTTTACACTGTAGGTGCGCCGCAGTCTGCGTGATCTGCCTGTAGGGAGGGGCGGGCCGGCCCTGCGAGTAAAGTAACGAGTAAAGTAACGAGTAAAGTAACGAGTTACTTTATGCAGAGAGTAACGAAGTAGTGTAATATATTACTTTTTTTTAAAGTAATATGTAATATGTAATATATTACTTTTTTTTAGTAACGACCCCATCTCTGCCTGAGACCACGCGGGTGCAGAACCCTGTCGCTGAAGGAGCTGCACAGTGCAGACAGGGTGACCTGGAGGGGGGGGACAATTTGCGGAGGACAGCTTGGCAGCAATTCTCCTGTCCCCCACCTCCTGTACAGTGTCCAGAGGACTCCCCAGGAAAGATCTGGACTTCCTTATTAGTCTGATTTGAATGTCATCAATGTGGAAACATATCACAAAATAAATACCATAAAGGTTGTCGCATTATTACCTAATGTCTTATGCGACTCTCCAACATATCACTTAAAATAATCTTTTAAATGGGAACCAGTGAAGTTTGGTTTCCAAATTCTCTTGAATCTAAAACGTTATAACCACGCTTGTTTGTCAGACTACGTTAAAGGATTGTCTTTGTCTTTGCTAAATTGCAGAAACTATAATTGAAAGTGTTGCCCTGTACTATTCTGCAAAGACCCAATTCATATGGTATGGTATAAACCCTTTACGAACAGGGAAGAAGTTACAGTAAGAGTGGCAGGGACGCTTGGGCAAGGTAAATGGCACTGAGAGTGGATAAAGAGAGCAGAAGAAGGGGGAGGGGAGCGCTCAACCTCCCTCCCCCAACCCATTGTTGTGCCCCCTATCCTCTTGTGCATCCAACTTCAATTCCACTTCAATTTTTATCAGCCTTTTGCTCGCTTCTCAAGGAGATAAGATTCAAACCTTGACACGAATTAGCCCTCCAGATTGACTTGATAGTGCCACACCCAGGGGACATTCCACAAAAAAAGGAGACCCACATTTTTCTCCGTCCTCACCCCTTTTCACTCAAACCTGTTTCCTATCTATGCCCTCTACATCATGTGGCCTTCCATTTCTTATCCTGTCCTCCTCCTTCTTTCAGTTTTCTTTCCATCCCTCGCTCTGTCCATCCTCCAGCTCATCTTGTTTTTCCCTGAATGTGCCTCCTTGTCAGTCAACTGTCGGAGCGACATTCCACCTCCTTCTCAGCGTGATGGACAGGCGCCGCCGGGTTCTGACGGAGTAATTTGCTTACAAAAATGGGCTGGCATAAAAAAAAAGGACAGACGGCAGCCTAGCCAAGTGATTGCATTAGGAACAGGCAGAGGAAAAAGAGGTGTGCGTTGAGGGATCGAGGCGAGGGGGGAATTCCATTTCTATTCATCACCATGGCTGATAGACGGACCACAGACAGTTTCCCCTATTCCTTTTAACTTCCTCTGACATTTTTGAGGTAGAGGTCATCTGTGGAGGCAGGAGCGGGGTCAGAGTACACAATCAAGATACAAATACCTGTGAAAAAATCCGCTCACTGTTCTTCTATTGATAGTCTTTAGTTTAGATTTGTGGTCAAAGGAAAACTACAGCCCTAATCTTCGCAAAGTTCCCACATTTGTTGACCATTTGAGCGACATAACCATTTTTCTTTCACTAGTCCAAAACTTTTTTCTCAAGCATTGAGATGTGAGAAATAAATCAAGCACCAGATAAAACTATTCAAACAGTGTATTTAATGGATGAATAGTTGTCGTAATGTTGTTGCATGCAGTTGCAGCATTCCAAAGCAGCCATGTCTTTTTTTGTTATAATTGTTGCATTTTTGTCTTTATTAGTAGAGCACGTATGGGATATGACAAAGCTATACTCATCCACGTTAAAGAAAGAAGCGAAGGGATTTAATTTAATGCAGCTGATCTTGAGACAATCAGGCCCAAATCTTCCAACCTTCAGCCAGACCTGCAGGACCAATCCCCACAGAATAAAGAGAGGGTAAACCATTGAGCTAAGGTAACCCAGCTAGGAGCTAAGGCTAGCCCACTACCCAGCATGCTCCTGGCCGATGACAGGAATATGGGACATCAGAGATGATTGACAATGTTTCCCGGATGTCTTATTTGTAATGTTAAGATTTTTTCTCCATATAATTCTGTTTCTGCTGTGTTGCAAAATTACAATAAATGACACTTGTATTCTTGAATGTATGTTTTCCAAACCTCATTCATGTGTTTAAAAGCTACATTCAGCCTATATGTAGTTGATACTGGTCATTATTATAATTATGTTTTTATATTGTGGACGTAATCCATGACAAACTGGAGTTGAGACCAGGAGGAGGAATTGCAGTTTTACATGCTTCTCTGCGCTCTCTCTCCAATAAAATACCCAATATTAATGGTGTGTGCATCTGCCCAAGGACAATTTAAAGTAAAACCTAATAGAGGTGTCATATATAATAACTTAATACAAGTAAATGTAACAACTACTACAGTGCAACAAAACAGGAAGATTAAATGTGGTCTCTTAAACATAAGATCTCTAGCATCTAAAGCAATATTGATAAATGATTTAATATCAGATTATAATATTTATATATGCTGTCTCACTGAAACTTGGTTGAGACATGAAGAATATGTCAGCATAAATTAAGCCACTCCACCCAGCCATATCAATACTCATATTGCCCGAGGCACAGGCCGAGGAGGTGGAGTTGCAGCAATCTTTGACTCAAGTTTACTTATCAATACTAAACCAAAATTAAATTATACCTCCTTTGAAAGTCTCGTTTTTAGTCTTACGCATCCGACCTGGAAAACTTTGCAGCCAATCTTATTTGTTACAGTGTACCGTGCACCAGGGGGGTATACTACGAAGCAGGATTTTCGCTTAGCCGGCTAAATTCAGGGAAAACTCCGGCTTTCCGGTCCTACGAAGCTGGTTCTCTTTTTAGCAGGCTAGATCTCCATGGTAACTTATGCTTAGCGGCTAACCTGGTCGGGACCAGGTTAGGTTGCAGGCTAAGAGCTCAACTCAGTGAAAGCACTGCCTGCTGACCAATCAGAGCTCAGTGTGCGTAGTTTAAAGCGATCAAGTCATATTACAGGAGAAAGGAAATACAGAAAAGCTGCCGTCGCAGGAAAGACGGCCGGCAAAAATCACCGACTGTGTGAACGTGAACTGAACATTAATAGAATATCACCTCCCATCTTCAGAGCAATCTGACTATTATAACATTAGCGTTAAGAACACTTACCACATATCTACCACAACATAAGTAACCGGATCAGAGTAACATTAAGTACAGTCCGCGGCATATCACTTCATAATGTATCATATATTTTCTTATCTGAGTCAGCTGAGCCGTATCTGGCCGTGCAACACTCACAGTGTCACATAGGCCTACTGTATGCAGAAGTATTATTTTAAGCAACACATTAAGTTGACGAAACACTCGAGACAAATGTAATTAAAGTCAAATCGTGTTTTAGACGGGGCAGTGATATCATAAACCTGTTAATGTACGCATTCAAACACTTTTTCTTTTGCCAGCTGTATTCACCTTGCAGGTGCAGACTATGTGGCTTTTATCCTGGATAAAGTGTTTAAGTCATGGATGTTTAAAGTTTAACTTCTTCATTTTTGACTAGTATTAAAGTTCACTTTTCATTCAGGAAGTATGACGCTGCGCTGTCAGTACGCTTCTCCATGTTTGTGATTGGTCGAATGCTCCAAATACCACCCCTTTCATGTGAACTCGCACCTAACTAGATAGGAAACGGCTGGCTTGAGCGATCCACTTGATAACCAGCGTCGTAGTACAGTTTAGCGAGAGCGCGTATGTTTTGGATTAGGCCAACCGGATAACTCAAACATATCCAGGTTAGGTTGAACCAGCTTCGTAGTATAGGCCCCAGGTCCTTATTCAGAATTCTTATCAGAATTCTCTGAGTTTTTATCAACTTTGGTACTTAAAACAGATAAAGTAATTATCGTAGGTGACTTTAATATTCATGTTGACGATGATAAAAATAGCCTTACTGTTGCATTTAACTCTATATTAGATTCTATTTTCCGTCGGAGTGTAAATAAACCAACCCACTATTATAATCACACTCTCGACCTTGCTCTGATTTATGGTATTGAAATTGAGCAACTATTAGTCGAACCGCATAATCCTGCTTTATCCGACCATTTCTTAGTAACTTTTGAAGTACTGTTACTAGACTACAAAGCATTAGTCAAAAGCTCCTGCAGCAGAAACCTATCTGTCAGTGCTATATCCAAATTTAAGGAAGAGATTCCATCAATACTTAACTCGATAGCATGTCTGCATGTAAGGGAGGAAACTTATACAAAATGTACACCACCCCAAATTGATCATGTTGTTGATAGTGCTACAGATGCCCTGCGAATAAAATTAGACTCTGTTGCTCCTTTGAAAAAGAAGAAAATAAAACAACATAGATTAGCTCCATGGCATAATGCCGAAACCTGCAAAATAAAGCAAAAGTCGAGACAACTTGAAAGGATATGGCGTTCCACTAAACTTGAAGAATCTTGTTTAATTTGGCATATTACTCTCAATGAATATAAGAAAGCACTGCGTAAAGCGAGAGCAGCCTACTACTCTTCATTATTAGATGAGAATAAGGATAATGCAAGATTTATTTTCAACACTGTAGCCAGGCTGACAGAGAGCCACAGCTCGATTGAGCCTTCTATTCCCATAGCACTCAGTAGCAATGATTTTATGTGCTTTTTTAATGATAAAATTGTTACTCTTAGAAACAAAATCAATGACCTCTTGCCTTTGACCAGTATAGTGTTATCAACAGCTCCCGGAAACGTAAGTTCTAATATTACACTAGATAGTAAACTAGAATGCTTTTCAGCCATAAACCTTGAACAATTAAATTCAATGATTCTCTCTTCTAAACCATCAACGTGCATGTTAGACCCAATTCCAACTAAGCTGTTGAAGGAAGTTTTTCCATTAATTAGCACTTCTTTATTACATATTATGAATATGTCTTTATTATCAGGCTATGTTCCACAATCATTTAAAGTTGCAGTAATAAAACCTCTTCTTAAAAAGCACAACCTCGATCCAGAGGTTTTAGCCAATTATAGACCTATTTCTAATCTCCCGTTCCTCTCAGAAATTCTTGAGAAAGCGGTCGCAAAACAGCTGTGTGATTACTTAAAAAACAATGATTTATTTGAAGATTTTCAGTCTGGCTTTAGAACACATCATAGCACAGAGACAGCTCTGGTTAAAGTCACAAATGACATTCTAATAGCCTCAGACAAGGGACTTGTCTCTATTCTTGTTTTGCTCGATCTCAGTGCTGCATTTGATAATATCGATCATGATATCTTATTGCAAAGACTAGAGCACTTAGTTGGCATACAGGGAACTGCTTTAGGCTGGTTTAGGTCCTATCTATCTGAACGCTCTCAGTTTGTACGTGTCAACGATGAATCTTCAACGCAAACCAAAGATAGCCATGGAGTGCCACAGGGCTCAGTGTTTGGACCTATTTTGTTCACACTATATAGGCTTCCGCTAGGCAATATTATAAGGAATCATTCTGTACATTTCCACTGTTATGCGGATGATACTCAACTATATTTATCCATCAAGCCTGATGAAACCAATTATCTAAATACAATTCAAGACTGCCTCAAGGACTTAAAAACGTGGAGGACCTTAAACTTTTTGATGTTAACACGGCTAAAACTGAAGTTATTGTACTCTGCCCAAAGAATCGAAACAAACTATCTAAAGATATACTAATTATGGATGGCATTCATTTGGCCTCCAGTGAGACTGTAAGGAATCTTGGTGTTATATTTGATCAGGATTTATCCTTTAACGCCCACATAAAATCAATCTCAAGGACCGCCTTCTTTCATATACACAACATTGCCAAAATCAGGCATATCTTGCCTCAAAACGATGCAGAGAAACTAGTCCATGCATTAGTTACTTCAAGGCTGGATTATTGTAAATCTTTATTATCAGGGTGTACCAAGAAGTCAGTCAAGTCGCTTCAGCTGATTCAAAATGCTGCAACACGTGTATTAACTAGAGTTCGGAAAAGGGACCACATTACTCCTGTTCTGGCTGCCTTACACTGGCTCCCTATAGAACACAGGATAGAATTTAAAATGATTCTTCTCGCCTACAAAGCCCTTAATGGCAGGCGCCATCTTACCTTAAAGAACTCATTATACCCGACCGCCCTACTAGGGCATTGCGTTCCAAGAATGCACGGTTGTTGGTTGTTCCTAGAGTCTCTAAAAGTACAATGGGAGCCAGAGCCTTTTCTTATCAAGCTCCACTTTTGTGGAATCAGCTTCCAGTTTGTTTTCGGGCGGCAGACAGCCTATCCGTTTTTAAGAGTACGCTTAAGACCTTCCTTTTTGATAAAGCTTATGGTGATAAAATAAAATAATCTAATAAGAGTGCATTGACGTAGACACGTTGTGCCTCTTCACCTATACATTTTAGTTCTTTCACTTAAATCCTAAAAACTTAGATCTTATATTTAAAACTTTATCCAAAACCTTTCCCCTCTCTGACCTCTCAAGGTTTTATTAGAGGGTAACAGGTTGCAGAGAAGGCCTAGCCCGGCCGGGCAGTGTGGAACGTAGCCACAGACCTACTCCTTACCTCTAACCAATTCAGGTTCCAGTGTGGACCTTTCTCCCTGCGTGTGCCTCTCCACCTCTGCTTCTTCCTTCTTACTTGCTACCCTTTTCCCTCAACCTATCCTAAGGGAGTGGATGTATGTAGACACGTTAGTTTAGCTGCTATAGGCTTGGACTGTTGAGGGGGGCACCTTACTTCGTCTTTCTGTCTGTTTGTACCTGTGTACTCTCATGTTCCGATTAACCCAGCTTCCCCCAAATCTCTTTTTTGTGTCCATATATACGCCGGGATCCTAAGTCGAGGCTAATCCTGTTGCTGTGGTCGTGTGTCCTGGATCCTCTATCCTGAGTACTGGATTTGAGTCCTGGACGAGTCGTGGCTGAACCTGTCTCTGTGGTCCTGCCAGACTCTCACCATACTACTTCCATTACATTACATTACATTGCATTTAGCTGACGCTTTTATCCAAAGCAACTTACAATAAGTACATTCGACCAGGAAGACACAACCTTGAAGAAAACAGAATCATATAAGTAGTCAGGTTTCATAGAGCCAAACATTTCAAGTGCTACTCAACTGGCTTTAGATAAGCCAGTCCTTTATTAGTATATAAGTGCTTTGTTAATAGTTCTATCGCTCGAAGTGGAGTCGAAAGAGATGAGTTTTCAGTCTGCGCCGGAAGATGTGCAAGCTATCTGCTGTCCTGATGTCAATGGGGAGCTCATTCCACCATCTTGGAGCCAGGATAGCAAACCCACCTGTTTTTGCTGATGGGAACTTGGGTCCCCCTCACAGCGAGGGCGCAGCGAGTCGTTTGGCTGATGCAGAGCGTAGTGCACGCGCTGGGGTGTACGGTTTAACCATGTCCTGGATGTACGAAGGGCCAGATCCATTCGCAGCATGGTAAGCAAGTACCAGTGTCTTGAAGTCGATTCTAGCAGTTACCGGAAGCCAGTGAAGGGAGTGGAGGAGCGGAGTGGTGTGGGAACATTTAGGAAGGTTGAAGACCAGACGAGCCGCTGCATTCTGGATGAGCTGCAGAGGTCGGATGGCACATGCAGGTAGACCAGCCAGTAGGGAGTTGCAGTAGTCTAGGCGTGAGATGACGAGAGCCTGGACCAGAACCTGCGTCGCTTTCTGTGTCAGCTGGGGACGTATCTTCCTGATGTTGTAAAGCGTGTATCTGCAGCAACGGGTTGTAGCAGCTATGTTTGCAGTGAAGGACAGGTTGTTATCTAGGGTCACACCCAGATTCCTTGCAGTCTGAGTCGGGGAAACAACTGAGGTGCCGATGTTGATTGTTAGGTCAAGAGTGGGACAATCTTTTCCCGGAAGGAAGAGCAGCTCAGTCTTGTCAAGGTTGAGCTTGAGGTGATGAGCAGACATCCACTGAGAGATGTCAGCTAGACAAGCAGAGATGCGTGCGACGACCTGGGTCTCTGAGCGGGGAAAGGACAGAATTAATTGGGTGTCGTCAGCGTAGCAGTGGTATGAAAAACCATGTGGGCTAATGACTGATCCGAGTGAGTTTGTGTACAGGGAGAAGAGAAGGGGACCAAAAACAGAGCCCTGAGGGACCCCTGTAGTTAATTGACAAGGGTCGGACTCAGACCCTCTCCAAGTCACCCTGTAGGTGCGGTCTTTCAGATATGAGGTGAGGAGGGAAAGTGCAGAGCCTGAAACTCCAAGTTTTTGGAGAGTGCGAAGGAGGATCTGATGATTCACCGTGTCGAATGCAGCAGACAGGTCCAACAGGATGATGACAGAGGAGAGGGATGCAGTTTTGGCAGTGTGCAGTTCCTCCGTGACAGCAATGATAGCAGTTTCTGTGGAGTGACCTGCCTTGAAACCAGACTGGTGCGGATCCAGAAGGTTATTCTGATGGAGATAACAGGAGAGTTGTTTAAAGACAGCGCGTTCAAGTGATTAGACAGGAACGGGAGGGAGAGAGACAGGCCTGTAGTTTATAACATCAGACGGGTTGAGAGTGGGTTTCTTTAGGAGAGGGTTTACTCTTGCCTCCTTGAGACTGTTTGGAAAGTGACCAGAAGTTAGAGAAGTGTTGATGAAATGGGTGAGAAACGGTTAGAATATCAGGAGCTATAGTCTGAAGGAGGTTTGAAGGGATAGGGTCCAGAGGACAGGTGGTAGGGCGGGCAGAGGTAATGAGGGTAAGAACCTCACTTGGAGAGAGAGGGGAAAAGGAGGTTAGTGTGTTGGTGGAAGGAGGGTCTGGTGACCCAGCGGTGAGTAAAGGTGAGTCAGAAAAAGAAGAGCGAATATCATCAACCTTTTTTTCAAAGTGGGTAACAAAGTCGCTTGACAGAAGTGAGGAGGGGGGAGGGGCTTTTGGAGGGTCCAAGAGGGTGGAGAAGATGGAAAATAGTTTTTTAGGATGGAATAGGAAGATTGGATCTTATCTTGAAAGAAAGTGCTTTTTTGCCTGAGAGATCGAAGCAGAGAAAGAGGAGAGGAGAGCTTGATAGGTTAGGAGGTCGTCACGGTGTTTGGATTTCCACCGTTTCCGCTCTGCTGCCCTAAGGACGGTTCTATTAGCACGCAGTGCATCATTTAGCCAGGGAGCAGGAGGGGACTGACGAGCCTGCCGAGATGTGAGAGGACAGAGAGAGTCCAGAGTGGATGAGAGAGTAGAGAGGAGAGTTTCTGCAGCAGAGTTTGAAGGCAGGAGTTGGAACGAGTCAGAGGAAGGGAGGGCTGAGAGCACCGACGAGGCAAAGGTAGAGGGGGGAGAGGGAACGAAGGTTACGGCGGACAAGTGCAGGATGAGAAGAGATTAGTTTGTTATGTTTGGAAAGGGGTAGAGAGAATGAAATGAAGAAGTGATCGGATGTGTGGAGCGGGTTTACAGAGAGGTTAGAAGTAGCGCAGTTCCTTGAGAATATGAGATCAAGGACATTGCCAGCTTTATGAGTTGGTGGGGATGGAGACAGTGAGAAAGCAAAGGCGGTTAACAGAGATGTTAGTTCGTCTATCTTCCCTGTCTGGAGGTTGAGAAGTACAGCGGGAGGGCCAGTTTCAGGGATGTGTGAGAGGAGATTATCTAATTCCTCCAAGAAGTCCCCCAAGGCGCCTGGTGGACGGTAGAGAACAACAATGGTTAACTGTATAGGATGGGTTACTGTGACGGCATGGAATTCAAAGGTGGAAGGAGTGAAGTTAGGTAGCTTGAAGAGGGAAAAGCTCCATTTGGGAGAGAGCAGGAGACCAGTGCCACCTCCTCTGCCAGTTGGTCTGGGTGTATGGGAGAAGGAATATGCAGTGGAGAGAGCTGCTGGGGTGGATGTGTTGGATGGAGTAATCCAGGTCTCAGTGAGAGCAAGGAAATCCAGAGACTGCAGGGAGGCGTAGCCAGAGATGAAATCAGCCTTAGGAACAGCTGACTGGCAATTCCACAGGCCACCTGAAACTAGATGTTGGATCTCAGTGGAGCATGTGGGATAGATGAGAGCAGGCCGGTTATATCGATTAGGAGATACACGGGGCCAGTGATAATTGCGAGAAGACACATGAACAGGAATGGAGAAAATACACATGATTATAGCATGAGGGGCTAGAAAACTTCCCTGATGGCTCCCACAAGATTGCTGACATCCTTGTGGATTCATCTTCTTATTATAGACACATGCATTTCAAAACATTTGGTCTTTCCAAACATTTGGTCTACCTATGTTGTAAATGTATTATCTTTTCGATTTACACACGGCATCTATTGCACGTTTGTCCGTCCTGGGAGAGGGATCCCTCCTCTGTTGCTCTCACTGAGGTTTCTCCCATTTTCCCCTTTAAACTGTGGGTTTTCTCTGGAAGTTTTTCCTTGTACAATGATAGAGTCAAAGGACAGAGGGTGTCGTATTGTCATACTGATATTCTCTACAAACTGTGAAGTCCACTGAGACAAATGTAACATTTGTGATATTGGGCTATATAAATAAACATTGATTGATTGATTGATGATTGATATTATTGCTATGAAAATATAATACAAATTGAAAATGTTTGATGCTTTTGAATTGGCATCTTAATTTGTTTCTTTGGGCCTGTTATCAGCATTGACTGGAGCCTGCCCTGAGCAGGTTTATCTCCAATTAATTACAAGAGTTTATGGAGGCAGTCACAAGGGTCGTGGCTGATACCGTAACTTCTTGCTTTATATCCAAAACAACAAGAACAATATTTCAATACTTACACCTTCACTATTTCTAAATACAGCTGAAAAGCCTTAGGGTGACTTAAATAAAAGCTAGTGCCTGAAATCTACAGATATAATGGAAGAGAGCAGCACATTATAAACACGTGGTTGTCAAACAATTGATTGTAGGTTAGGTTTGGGCAACAAATCCCATGGCTATGTTCCGGAAAGTAACATTAATTAATTGAATGATGCGTATTTGTAGGCTAATTTGCATACAGAAGTTACCAAGAGACCATGGGTTAGGGTTAGGGTCATGGTCGACGTCAACTTTTCACACGGGACAAGAAGAGCTGTCCCTTTGGTAACAGTCCCTTTGTTGCTCTTTATACTATTTCACTATCCTTCTTGTGTCCTGTCAAAAATACTAAGGCCACCTTACAATAAAGTATTGACCTATAGGGTCATTTATTTTGTGAGAGGACTGTCTCTGACAAACCCCACAACCAAGGAGCAGCCATCACATACATGAGAGGTACCATAAATGAGCAACTTTGGCATCGACACACACACCCACACTCACACGTACACACAGAGACTCACACAGCAGTGAGCAGCTCATGTGTGATTCCTCACAGATAGTATTGATCGGAGACGCAGGCCTCATTCATTACAGGCTGACTAGCGGCAGATGAGCTGAGGCTTATTGCTGAGCAGGGCCTTTCTCTCTGTCGCCTGGAAACCCACAAGGGAAAATCGTAGAAGCATGCATAAGTAAACGTGAAGGGGGGCTGTATGTTTTACTCAGTAGAGTTACATACGTTACATAATTATGTGATCATATAATAATATAACTGGTGAGATGCCAGAATCTTTTTGTCATAGTTAAAACAAATCGTGAATTGGTTTAAAACACATACTGGCAAATTTAAGTTTGAGTCATATAAATGACCAACATAACAAATTATTATTTTACTTACCAGAAACTGGAGCATGGACTTCAATCAAGTTTCTTTCTTGGTAGTTAAATACAATCATGTCAGCTCATTCCATTTAGGAATTAATGTTATCACAGTCTTGTTCTTCTTCCACTGTTCCGTCAGATCTGTAAAAAGAAAAAGGATCTCCCATTTTAATTGCGCTGTCCAGTAATGTTACTATAGGCTATTGCCACGTCCAGTGAAACAAAACATGTTACTTTTCTTAATATCCAAATATTAACTGATCAGAGCATGGAGGTCCTCCAGGCCGTCATCCAACACCTGCTCACCGGGTATACTTCATTACACAATGGGACATTATTTTACAAATCATCTAAAAAGATACCAAATCCGAGAGGTAAAGTTCAGGGACTCAAACACAGGAGATTCTTTTGCTAATTTGCTTCAATTATAAAGCTTGTGCCATTTTGTATTTTGACATACAGTAGGCCTATGTAAAGAAATCCTATTAAATCACCAAAACTAACTATATAACGAGTATTTCCTGAGTAGGCAAGAGCTGATGTAGGGTATTCATTCTGTTACTGTATTATTAGACAGCTGAAAATAGTCCCTAAATAAGTAATAATTGATATATCCTACAGTGTCAACCTGTATATATAAAAAAGAAAGCATACAGTTCTTAGCAGTTACACACAGTAATTACGATGTGCTTCCTTATCAGAGAACAGTGAGCTCAAAACAAATGTCACTTGATGACAATAATCTCAGAATTTTGAGATGCGACCCCTTCATTTTTTGTTACTTTATTCTCTGAATTGTGACTGTTTAGCCATAATTCTGAGACCTCATCACCTGCATTCAGAAGGAAGTAGATGTTTATCTGTGAGTGACCTAAGGAGTGATTCTGTCCGCCTTTGATCGGAGCAGATGGAAATCCTGACCGACAATCCTGTCTCTCTATCCTGACCCAGCAGGCTCGGCCTCTCATACAGCTGTATTTCCCCAGAGACTCCGTCGCATTCCTGCCTCCACAGCGCAACACACTGCCATTTCCAACCGGGGCAGAGGGTCACCAGAGAGGAGCTCAAATTGCCACCCTGTGAAACCAGGCCGACCTGAGGTTGGGTCTTGCTGTACTGAATGTTGTTTTCCCCTCCTCTGTTTTTCTGAGTTCCTGGGCTACAGGAAAATAATGATTCCTGCTTAACGATCAAATAATGAATGTCGTTTTGAGGCAGGAGCGAGACAGGGTTAGAGACAAGAGGAGGGCAGGGAAGGAGAACGTGGGGGGAGGCGGGGGGTGGGGGGGGTGAGTATATTACCGAGCTGGCAAATGTGCCCTCATGGCAGGGAGTCAATTTGAGTGAAGCCATGCAATGTGACATCATTTACTCAGAAATCCCTAATTTGTCAGCATTAATATTTCAGCCCCAGCATTGCCTGTCACAGTGTGCCAGAGATGACTGATCAATCTATAAAACGGCTGCAGCTAATTTATTGAATATTTATGTGCAATGTCATGTGCAGGAGAGCCGCATACTTTATTCCACGGTGCTTTGAACCTTTCTAAAACGAAACCATAGCCTTCCAGAGATTGGCAGAAATGTGTACTGTTGCTGTACAATATGTAATACTGCACACAAATATAGTATGTTTTGAACTATAGCAATTGGGTTTTGTGGCAAATTAGAAAAAGAGATAGATGGAGGGTTGTTTGTGTTTCAAACCCTAACCCAACCCCAATTATCAAAATAAGTCTGGGATTTTCTAGGATTTCAAAGGCATGTATTGACAAACTTTTTCAAAATAAAGTTGCAACATTTCCTTTTGAACTCTTCGTTTTACTTCTAAATATTAGTGTGAGTTAACAATCGTAACTCCATGTCGACTGGGGCTTGTTTTTGCACAATTGTTCCCAATGAAGAGACACCATTGCATGCAGTTGCCTTGAGAATAAGCATTGTCTCCAATACCTTTTTTTCTGAGCTACAAGCGTTGCAGGTTGAAAATAGATACTTTTCCAAAAAATGCCATTGACTTCATTGTAGAAATTGGAGAAGAAGCTTGTCTTTCAGATGGAAAACATCATAACAAAAACTTAATCCCCCGTTTGAGCAGATCGGCCATTCTAACCTGGGATTTTACTGCCGGTAAGTGTGAAGGCAATAATCTGCTGGATGGTGTTCATGCTTAAAAAAGAATGTTAAACAAATATAAAGCCTAAATAGATAGATAAAAAGCAAGAGGGCAAAGCAAGTAATTATTATAAAAGCAATAATACATTGTTAAGATGTTGTTGTCATATTACAACAATATTAAAACGCTAGAAGGAGGCTTTGCCCAGCACCCAGATAGCTCCTTTCTGCCAAAAGATGCTATGTGGACACAGGGCCTTACCCTTTACACTTGAACATGAATAAACAGGAAAAGCAGCCCTTCTCCTCCAATAAGTGTGAACCGCCTTAATGCCCCTTCCTAATCTGTGTGTGACTGAGCTGCCAACACGCCACTCCGTGTATCATTGTCTCATTGCATACATTGCTCCAAGAATTATGCCTTCTATGGGGATGGGTTTTTAGCATAACCCACATTGTATGCAATTATTTACTGCCTGGTGATGACAACATCCTTCCATCCGTTTTCTGCTTTTGTTGGCAGCTGCACTGCACATTTACACAATAGGCATTTAGCACGGACAGCATAATTATGACAGCACATCAGGGCTGAAAGTGCTGGGACAGCGCCAAGGCAAAAGCCGCTCACACCCTCATTCTTCAATGCCGCCCATGAAGATCATTATGGATGAAAATTAGTGCCGGTGGGACGTGATGGCGGCAGAGAGTGGGGAGCACTGCGTCCCTGTACATCTTTGGAAAATACTACAGGGGGAAAAGTGTCTCAGGATGATCGTGTTCACAATTATTCTTAGAATAGTCCTAAAAGTACTTTATGGCAAAGTTCTATTTGAAGCTTCTTCCACTTATAGAGAGGGAAATACTACTGCAAAAGTAGAAAGTAGAGTCTTTTTTAGCAGATTTGTAAATTAGAAACATGTTAATTAACCAAATGACAAAATACTTAATACATTTCATATATTAGCTTTTCTTATACAGCAGCATTACTGAGTTTGTGTGGTTATCTTTTTCTATATTTTGCCAAAACCATGATCTTTCCCCAACCACCTTTCAACCCAACTTCTTTGGTCCAGGTTTGAAGTACGTTGTAGTGCATGGGCTGGGCAAACGAGTTGAGGTCAACATCATCCAGGCAGCAATTACGTACCTCTGAAACACATAAGACAAAACCATCAAGTAGTATAGTAAAGTAAAACAGTTTTTTTAGCCTTGCATAGTAGAAATGTGGGGTGTAATGGAAATTATTATTATAAAAGAACTGAAAGCGTTCGTTGAAACTGTATACAAAGATGACTAACCTGTTAAGCCCGAAGGTCCCCACCGGCTGGTACTTTAGTTTTTTTTTTCACGACACTGTGTCTCAGGGGATCTTAATATTTAAGAACCTATTAATGTGTTATACCAGATTAACGGGAATAATCTCAGCTAACTGACGATACAAACAATTTTTACCAAAACAGAAATCGAAATGACCCGATTGAAAAATGCGAACCTATTACTGCACCGATAATCACTCCTAGCGCCCTTATTACTTATCCTAGGTGCAGATCCAACACATCGTTTAGGATCGCAAGGAGACACATAATCTAACGGTGCCCACCTCAACACTGACAGATACAAACTCGCGACGTTATCAACAAAAACGTACATCAAAACAAGTGGCGCTAGGTAGCCCACAACGCTAACATGGCTTACCTTCGTCTTTGTCTGGTCTAAACTGGTCTTCAATGGCATTAAAACGATAAAAATGATGGTGTAGTTAATCCATAGGTTAATCCAATGTGACTGCGTCCCCTTTGAAATGTTCTGATAATCCATAAGCAATAAAACAGCTTTTCCGTTGCTTGATATCAGAGGAGCGATATTTCTCCCCTCTAAGGCAAGCTAGCATGCGCAGAGAGGCTACCTTTTTTTAACATGAGTGTGTGCGGGACGATTTCCCTTGGATTATTTTGGCTCTAACGGTCAGAAAGAGATGTCACATGTCAACATCGAACAAGGGGGGCCAGAGATTTGGAAAATCCATCCAAATGGCCCCAGAAGAGGTTTTTTTTGCTAAATCTGTCTAAAAAGGTCAAATATCACGTGTTTTGCATCAATCTTGATACAGGGCACTTATTATATGTTTTACTTTGGATTCCTAAAGCTTTTAGTCTACTACCCCATCATTCAAGTTTTCACTATAAGTACAAACTATTTTTTGGACGGACACTATAATTTACAGTTATTTACCATGTTCAATCTGAATTTTCTTTAAGATAAAAAACATCTATATTGATTCTGACTTTTCTACATCCAACTCACAGGTTTATCATTACTTTGAGAAAAAAGATTATTAATTTAACCCTTTTAGAAGGGAAGATATGGTCATTTGTTCTGGGAATGTCATTTTCGAGCCTGAGACCTGAAAAACAGGCTCGGGGCCTAACAGGCTAAAGACTCAGAAGAAGTTAATTATTTTGAATGACTTGGGTCATGCATGAATAAAAATAAAGACACAATAAATAGCAGTAAGAGGCTGTCAGTAAACAATCAAATACAAATCAAAGTTTAATTTAGGCCAAAACTGCTGATGTTAAAGTCTCAAATCATCTCTGTTTGTCAGAGTGTCTATTATACTGTGCAATCCATAAAAAGAACATATTTTTTGTAAAATACTTTTGTTTATCCACAGCACTTATTTCCTACTAAGGGATCAGTTTACTGTTGCTTCCCATATCTCTGTTTGAGAATTTGATGACACTTGACATGTCAAACTGAAAAAACCAAAAAAAGACCTCCTTATATTTTTACGGTCTTAACAGTTAAAAACATCTGAAGCGATCCCAAATATGGTTCAGGACAAAAGTAATTTAACCTGTTCTACACCGCCCCCCCGATATCGGGGGGGAAAAACGCCCCATCTACAGGAAACATCGTCTGAGGGCATCTTAATAAATGGACTTTCCATCCCGGTCTTACATCCAAATGAAAGACTGCGTTGTTTGTCTATAGCCCAAAAACTAGTAGTTTCACAATAAAACCTCTACAATTTTGGAATGGCTACATCCCCCCCCATATTGATTTAAAAACTATCCTCAATATCTTATTTTGGGATGGGATGAAATGAGTGTCGGACATATTTTCTATTTACACCAAGAGAACGTTTACAATCACGTGACATTTGCGCTGGCCGCTAGAAATGTAAAACGTAGCTAATTACCAGTTTTAGAGGTTTTATTGTGAAACTTCAACATTTTGGGCTGGGGACCAATGCAACTTTTAAACATTTTCAAGTGAGACTGGGTTGTAAATACACCTACAACTAAGAATGGAACCAAATATGTGTCGCTCTAGATTTTTATCCAGCAAGACCGGTTTCTGTGAAGCTTGTTTAAACAAGTTTACTGATCGAGGTCTTTTCCCAGTGTGCACTTGGTGAGCCAACGGGTCAGTAGATGACCAATCCAACCAGTTTACATTTCAAAGTGCAAATCTCCTTCCTGCACCACAGTTAGCCCTGGCCCCTCCAGTCCCTTCATTATATCGGCACTAATTACAAATTCTTAAACCAGTGCCAGACATTACAATAAGACAGTGCAGTGAGCATATGGCATAATATCCTATTAATGAACACTCTAAATTCAAACTCAGGTCAGCGCTATCACGCCGGAGAATGTGTCACTGATCCGATGGAAGCGGGAGGGGGGGAGCCGTGAGGGGTGCAAAGGGAGGTAGGGGAGGAGGAAGTGACCTTCTTCTAAAATGCACAGACTAATTTAAAGGGGGGGCAGCCCCTGAGGCCGTCTCATTGTTTTACTTGTTTAATTTTTTGCCAGCAATTATTGATATAATATTTTGATGGCAGAGCCGATGAAGGAGAAGTCATTAAAGGGGACCAGAAGAAGGAGGAGTCTTTCTTCATCATTTTGCTTCGCCACTAGCTAGTCCTACTCATCCCCTTTTTTTCCCACTCTTTTTATTTTGTGTTTTCCCGACTGCCGCTCTCCGGGGGGAAAGTCGGGCTATTTGCATTCGCTGTCACAACAGTGTGAGGAACAAGTTGTGGCCGTCTCACTGGCTCAGTCCTCAGCACGCTCAGCGTTTAATGGGGACTGTCAACTACAAGAGAGATGGATACTCTTCTCTAACCCTCCTGCTTTTGGAAAAAGGGGGATGCAAATAGACACATTTAGCATGATTGGCTTTGCGATTGATAGATGTTCCCCGCGGCCTGTTTCATTAGGATCTGGTTTTTGGAGTTAATCTGCTGAGATGAACCCTGTCTGAAATGACACGGGGTCAAATCCAAAGAGAAAGAGGACGATAAAGGTAGCCAAAGGTAAAGGAGCAAGACACTTCACCTTTATCTGAAAAGGAGTAGTGATCAGTCCTCTCCTGTTAAGGGCTGAGAGGCCATGAAATGACTCTGACTGTGCATTTGGAACTGATAAACTGTACTGTCTTCCCTATGTCAAATTCATATGGAGGTAAAGCCCAAACAACTTGTTCTTAGCGCGGATGAGGATCTTCAGGGGCTCATCATATTACACAGGGGCCCTTCTCTCTATCTCTCCCCGGGGATGGCTCACTCTCAGCGGGCCCCAGAGCTGGACCCCTGCCTCTGGCCCCTGCAGAGTGCTGCTGAGCCGTGTTTGTTTAAAGACCAGACTTAATCCTCCGCTGCAGCTGTCTCAGATCAGGTCGCGGGGGGGTGGGGGGGGTAAGGGGTTGCTCCGAGGGCTGCAGGTGTAGACTGTAGAGCAGATGTAACTGAAAGCATGGAGATGCTGGAAACGAAAAAGTAAGGTGTGTAAATGGTTTGAAGATCGGATTGTTTTATAGTATTGCGGATTGTGATTTACCCTTCAGTCAAACAGTAACTCCACCAAAGCACAGGCCCTAAAGAGTGGTGCAGAAATTAGTCCTAAAACCCAGAAATTAGTTAGCGTTTTACCCTCATCATAAACTCACCGTTTATTTTTTACTTGATTTTAGTTAGAAGCCTGAAAAAAGGTCTGTGGTTTACAAGCTTAGGAGAGTTTGAAGTTCTGGTCTGAAATATGTCAGTAAATACCTTACTCTTGAATGTCCAAAGCTACAATGTGTCAAAAAACAACAGAGTCTCAGAGCATTGAATCTATTGATTCGTGTTCACCAACACGATTTTCCCCTTTTCTTCGTGTCACACAGAACGATTTTAAAAGCAATGTATTTCTATTGGTAATATGTTTCGTGCCTGCACCACGTCTTTTTGTCCAGTCGGGTCTTGGAAGACCGGAAGTTGTGTGGTTCATAAAAACATTTTCTTACTCAATATCAAACCACGATTATTGGTTTTATTTTAAATCTTATAATGTCTGACTTTTTTTGCCGTCCGCGAGGAAAATAAATGGGGCTCAGAGCCTCAGAATACTGATATCTGTATTTTTTAAAAATAATGTTCACTCTAATTTGTTATTCTTTTCTAAATAACACACTGTTATTTACTCAAAAATAACACACAATTATCCTTGTTTTTATATATTTGTGTGATTCTATAATATCTGGCATTTTTGACGTCCGTCAGGAACTGAATTTCAAAATAAAGTCACCGGAAACAGACGTAGGCGATACACACCCACTGAACTGATTACCCAAGATCCTCAGCTATGGTTGAAGCTCAGTGATTGGATGTTTTAGCCGCAATGCACGTTGGGATATGGTGTTTATGCAATATGAAATCCGAAAACATTTTTTTTTAAAAATACTTTAATCCGAGTGTTCTTGCTTTTCTCTTTGGAAGTCATCACATAACGGCATTGTAATACACGGTTCGGCTGCATTAAATATTACACATCTGCCTTAGTTATTTATTTCTAGAGTCCTGATTAGAAGACTTCTGGACAAACTGGAAGAACTGCCGCCGAAACTGAATATGTGACGTGAATCATAAATATATCAGCAATTAAACAACATCTTCAATTTCTCTTCACACAATACGTCTCCTTGCAGTATCAACATTAATTCGGCTGACTTTTATATTTGATCCTATTGGTAGATAGGTAGCAGTGCACAGCTGTTAGACAGGGACTTGTAGTTTTTAAAGATATTATTGATTTTCTTTGAATTAAAGAATGTAAATACTGAGTTGAGAGAATAGTCAGGGGTTTTTGGTGATGGGAGAAACTATGGATTCAGAATTTCAATAGCTTACCATTAAATGATGGATATACCTTTCTGTCTGTGATGTTTTACAAATCAGATATTAATGTGTAGAATGAAAACATACTTATAATCAAATAATATAGCAATATCCTGTACAATTATGTGAAAAACATGAATACAACTACACATCTTCGGATGCTATACATACATAAGTGTCCTACACTAATAATAAAAAGTATAATGTGTTGTGTTAACACTGTAAACTTGACAGTTTTTTAACCCGCACCGCCTAGTGGTTAAAGCACGTTATTGAATTATTTTTGTTGAATAGTTATATCTGATGAAAAAAGTATTAAGAGTACATACAAAATAGGGGGTAAGTAGAAGGTCAATGATAGAAATATAGAATATAAAATATCAAGAAGATACTGTAAGTGATCTCTACAATAAAACAGTTTAGTGCCGGATGTACAAAGATATTAATAGGAGGATGTGCAAAACAGAAAAAACAATTTACCTTTATTTAAACATTAAATAATACTTTAATACTTCTTTTAAATAAGAAAACATATTTGGGGGTATCTACAGATACATATTAAGCCGGAAAAGGTACTTAATGTCTAATATATTGCTTTTCTGCAATGTTAACTATGTTGAAGCCTTTATTTTAACTGATATTATACATATTAATTATACTCTTATAAGATGTATGTAGATAGCAGGGACGTGCACATACATTTGGAGGGGCTATTGCTCTAAACTGGAAAAAGGGCCTCCCCCCGAAAAAAAATTACATCAACTAAATTGAACAGTAATTCACATCTCCTAACAAAATAAGCTAAGCTATTGCATTCGGTGACTTAATTTTAAAAATGAAAACCAGGGACATTTTTTTTTTTGCGGTCCATATCTCATTAAAATTACTAGTATTAGTTTACTCTAAGGTACTCGAAAGGAGGTTCAGGCCGATTGTCGAACCTCAGATTGAGGAGGAACAATGCGGATTCCGTCCTGGTCGTGGAACGATGGATCAGCTTTTTACTCTCGCAAGGATCCTGGAGGGGGCCTGGGAGTACGCTTATCCGGTCTACATTAGGGGTGTAACGGTTCACAGAAGTCACGGTTCGGTTCATACCTCGGTTTGGGGGTCACGGTTCGGTACGGGTTCGGTACAACAAGGAAAAGCAAAGAAAAGTCCCAAATGCATAATTTATTTTTGCTGTTATTTATTTTTAACAGTAGTGCAAGTTTTGGTATGAAAATAAGGAACTCTAACATTTGGAATCATTAACTGTATTACACAGTTAAAAACAAACCACAAACAGTACCACACACACTCAGATGGCCATATTATTTATAATGGCTGATGTCATACAAAAAGGTGAAATAAGCTGTACAACTAAAAAGAATGTCTTGAAAATATTTAAATAAATAATAAGAAAGTGTTTCAATCACAATCAATACAAGGCAATACAGAACTGCATAACATCTCCTGATGTCAAAATATAAAATAAATACAATGATAAATATAAAACAAAATAAAATCTGTACCTTTAGGAGCAATGTCTAACATGTGTAATTAACTTGTGAGTGTGTGAGGCCATTATGCCTAAATAAAGGTACTCAAGCTTTACTCTATTTTCAAGTTTTTCTTCAAAAAGATGAGTTTGTCTACGTTGTCAGTAGTGAGGGCAGATCTGTTGGTGGTAACATGTCACCTGCCGTCGAGAAAACCCTCTCGCTGGGGACTGAGACTGACTCGGATGTGATTGAGCATGTTTGACGTGTTACCACTAGCATACCGGACCGCTGTCGAACAACGCCGACACACCGTCCTCGTCCGATCCACAACTCGCACCCCATCATTGTTGTAGTCCACAGGGAACCCGAAATGTTCCCACACACCTGATTTAAAAGAAGCAGGTGGGTCTTCTAGCTCCTGTGTGTTGTGTGAACTCGCCATAGCTACTAACTGTTCTTCTTCATGTATTGTGTTTGTTTTGTTGTGTTTTGTTCTTGTTCTTCATTTATTATTTACGGGCGGCTGGCTTTTAGGTGCAATACCGCCCCCTGGATTATATATAGTGTAATACTGCCCTGAGTGACAGACTTTTTTCCCACTCGTAAAAAAAGACGTATTCGCCGTGTAACTGCATGTGCCGAACCGTGACGGTACGGGACGAATACGGATACCGTTACACCCCTAGTCTACATGTGTTTTGTAGACTTGGAGAAGGCGTATGACCGAGTTTCCAGGGAGTTACTGTGGGAGGTGCTGCAGGAGTATGGGGTGAGGGGGTCTCTACTCAGGGCCATCCAATCTCTGTACTCCCAAAGCGAGAGCTGTGTCCGGGTCCTCGGCAGTAAGTCGGACCCATTTCCGGTGAGGGTTGGCCTCCACCAGGGCTGCGCTTTGTCACCAATCCTGTTTGTAATATACATGGATCGGATTTCGAGGCGTGGGGGTCTGCAGTTCGGTGGACTAAGGATTGCACCACTGCTTTTTGCAGATGATGTGGTTCTAATGGCTTCATCGGTCTGCAACCTTCAGCACTCACTGAATCGGTTCGCAACCGAGTGTGAAACGGCTGGTATGAGGATCAGCACCTCCAAATCTGAGGCCATGGTTCTCAGCAGCAAACCGATGGACTGTCCACTCCAAGTAGGGAATGAGTCCTTACCCCGAGTGAAGGAGTTCAAGTATCTCGGGGTCTTGTTCTCGAGTGAGGGAACGATGGAGCGTAAGATGAGCCGGAGAATCGGAGCAGCGGGAGCGGTACTGCAGTCGCTTTACCGCACCGTTGTGACGAAAAGGGAGCTGAGCCAGAAGGCAAAGCTCTCTGTCTACCGGGCCATTTTCATTCCTACCCTCACCTATGGTCATGAAGGATGGGTCATGACCGAAAGAACGAGATCGCGGAAACAAGCGGTCGAGATGGGTTTTCTCCGCAGGGTGGCTGGTGTCTCCCTTAGGGATAAGGTGAGAAGTTCGGTCATCCGGGAGGGACTCGGAGTTGAACCGCTCCTCCTTCACGTCGAAAGGAGCCAGTTGAGGTGGTTCGGGCACCTAGTTAGGATGCCACCTGGGCGCCTCCCTAGGGAGGTGTTCCAGGCACGTCCAGCTGGGAAGAGACCAAGGGGTAGACCTAGGACCAGGTGGAGGGATTAGATCTCTTCGCTGGCCTGGGAGCGCCTTGGGATCCCCCAGTCAGAGCTGGTTGATGTGGCCAGGGAAAGGAAAGTTTGGGGCTCTCTGCTGGAACTGCTACCCCCGCGACCCGACCACGGATAAGAGAAGATGGATGGATGGATGGATGGATCTCATTAAAATATCTAATGTTAGTAACTATTAAAGACAAAATGGGGACAATTCCGTTCTAATGTAGTTTGACCATTGTAACTGCTGTGCAGTCTAGACATACTGATAAAATAGGGCCTCTAACTAATTACCTTAAATAAACCAGTTCAATACGCATTATTCTTATTCTTATCATTCTTTATGACTAACGGTGAGGTATCTAATTACTTATTTATTTAGTATTCCATAACTTAATAACGGAAATGGTCAAACTAAAGTGGTAGAGACATGGCAGAAATCCTACAATGAAGCGGGACATTGAACTCTTCACCCGTGAGAGGGCGATCAAGAAAAGAGAGCGAGCGGCCCCGTTGAGGGAGTTTACAGATAAAAAGACACAGAAACACAGAAGCACAATAACAACAAGTAGGCTATATTTAGTTTTTTTTTTGTAAATAACCGCCGGTATCAAGAGGAAGTAAAGTCCCCTGGTTTGTTCCTTATACCCTAACTGCCATGAGACAACTCAAAATCAAGTTTCCAAAATCAGACACTGAGGTGGTCTTAACGCACCGGCAGATGACAGCGCTGACAAAGTGTGTTTCCCGCAGCGAGACGCTACAATACTAATTGTGGGATTATCATGTTGATTCGGCCACAACAGAAAAAATAAAAACAAACTCTCGCTCTCTCCAGAGGGGCAGGTCAGCCAAAAAGGCCAAACGGGCCGATGCCCGGGCAACATTAGCCCATACCTGTGCACGTCCCTGGTAGATAGTATAAGAAATGTGCAGAATATGACAGTTTAATGGTGGAGGTATACACAAATATTGATAGATGTCTTGTAATGCACTGATGAGGAACCTGCAATCCAAATGTTTCATTCACACCGTTGTTGTGTATATGATATGTCAACACACTCTCACTCCCTAAACGTCCAGGAGCGACGCTTGGTCAGGGTCCTTTGGCATGCAGTTGTGACGCGCCGAGGCTCCTTCAGCTTCATAAAGGGACGCAAAGAGCTTTCAACTGATTGCAATGTATTCCCATCGGTGGCGGTATTTGACGCTCAGGGAAGCACCGTATCCGTTTGTTGGCAGCTCTTAAAGGCAATGTGAGCGTCCATTCCCATTGGATAACGGAGAATTGTACACCCGGAAGTAAGTATTCTCCTTACTGTCGATTGATTTGACAGTGATATCTCCACTACTCATGAACTCAAAAACACCAGATTACCTTTGTTAATTAAACGACATTGATAGGTTTAAATTGTGTACAATGCTTTTGTGTTTTTCCCCTTCAATTCTGAGAAACAACTTGTTTTCTTGCAATCAGTTGAAAGCTCTTTGCGTCCGTTTATGAAGCTGAAGGATACTCGGCGCGTCCCAACTGCACGCCACGGGACCCTGACCAAGCGTCGCTCCTGGACGTTTAGGGAGTGAGAGTGTGTTGAATATGTGAATAAACCTTTGAAAATCTTGAAATATTGAAAGGGATGTGCAAAATAGCCATTATATACAGTCTTTAATTAACTATTAGTAGAGAATAACGAGTAATGAATATACTTTATAGAGATCTGCAGATAAATGTTTAGTCTTCTCAAGCTATCAAATATCTCGCCTGATTGTTGGCACTTGACAATCACCTCCCCTGAATTTTACTCAGGTGTAACTAAAGTCTGCTTTAAGGGTTGTTTATATTTCACATCATTAATCAGAATCTGCAAATAAATAAAAACAAGGATAATTGTGTGTTATTGTTGAGTAAAAAACAGTGTGTTATTTAGAAAAGAACAATAAATTAGAAGGAAAAAAAGTATTTTAAAAATACAGATTTCAGTATTCTGAGCTTCTGAGACCCATTTATTTTCCTTACGGACGGCAAAAAAAGTCCGACATTATACGATTTTAAAATAAAAACAATAATCGTGGCTTGATATTGAGTAAGAACATGTTTTCATGAACCCCACAGCTTCCGGTCTTCCATGACCCGACCGGACAAAAATACGTGGTGCAGGCACGAGACATACTACCAATAGAAATACATTGCTTTTCAAATCGTTCTGTGTGACATGAAAAAAGGGGGAAATCGTGTTGGTGAACACGAATCAATAGATTAGATGTTGTGACTATAACACCAAATGCCGTGAGACTGGGTTGCATAAAAGCAGTGATTGCTACCAATTGACTAAATCAGACTACATCATCATGCTAACAATAGACACCTTTAGCTTAGCAGCGGTGAGGAGCAGCCATGTGACGGTGAGGTAGTTCGTTTATAGCCTTTTCACTTCTGGTAAATTACATTTACCCTTCAAAAATCATGAAAACAGTGTCAACAAGTGCTAGTATCATAAACGTTAGTTTGAGCTTATTTTCTGCAATATCTTAAAATCCAGTAAAAAAATCACATTGCTTTTGTCGAGGGGGCCCTTGCGATGCTAACTTCCATGTTGCCCTACTAAAATATAAGTCATCACCGCACCACTCTGTTCAAATCCTGTTGCAGTTAACCTCTCTCCAATAACAGAAAGTGACCCTAACCCTGACGAGAAAGGTTAGGGTCCTGCTCACCATGTCGCAGTTAATTTCACAGAAATTACCAGCTTACTGCCCTTTATCCCTTACACAATGTGAATACACATCTAATAAGGGTCTTATTGCCTTTTTACAAACTTCTCAGATAGCGTTAGAGCGGCAAAAGCTTAGTCATTTGGCTTTGGAACCCAGTTCAAGTACCCAAACGGACCAAGCACTTTGTGGACTGTTACAGGAAGCGTTGCCTTCCATACTGGGCACTGCCCAAGTGCCTTTGAGCCAGATCCCTGTCTGTTTTTGGGTGCTAAACTAGCTGCCTACTAAATGCACGTGCTTTGTACGTGTGTGATGATGGAAGTTGTTCTATTCCTTCATTACCCTTTTATGTTCTACCCACTTGTTTTTTATGTATTCATGATATTTTCCTCTATCCATGAATGCAGATGTTTTCATAATATATACAGGGAAATATGGAAATACTCAACCTGTACCAGCTTGATTAGTGAGAGAAAAGGTCATCCTTGTCCGTGAGCAAACTGGATTTATTGTTGTCGACGCTGCAACACGGGGGTGATAAAGTGACCTCAATAAAACACAGCAAAGCCAATGCCATATGCAAATGATTCCATAAAAGCATAAAAGAAAGCAGTGGGGGTGGTCAGCCAGGTGGGGGCAGTGGGGGTCAAATGGAGCAAATGAAGGTTGAATAGCAGATGCAGTGGCCCGGCCCATCACTCTTCATGCCAGCGGCTTTTTATGTAGCTGACCCCCCTCCCCCCATAACTCTGGCTCACTGATAAGGCAAAGGGCAGTGCCACGTGTCTGTGTGTCCCTACACATAATAGTGTCCCTGTGTCCCACTATAACCTGTCCACCATCTCTCTGTCCCACTATTTCTAGTCCATCAGTCTGTCTGTCCCACTAGACCAGTCCATCAGAGGCTCTCTCCCACTAAAACCAATCAGTCAGTCTCTCTGTCTCTCCGTAACAAGTCCACCAGTCTGACTGTCCCACTATAACCAGTAAATTTAGTCCTTCTGTCCCGTTATGACCAGTCTACTGTCCCACTAGACCAGCCTATCAGCGGCTCTGTCCCACTAAAACCAGTCAGTCAGTTTCTCTGTCCCACTATAACCAGTCCATCTGTCTGTCAGTCCCACTATAACCAGTACATTAGCCTCTATGTCCCACTAAAACCAGTCCACCATCTCTCTGTCCCACTATGACCCAATCCACAGGTCTCTTTGTCCCACTAAAAACAGCAGTCTGTCCGTTCCACTATAACAAGTCCATCAATCTGGCTCTCCCACTAGACAAGTCCATCAGTCTGTCTGTCCCACTAAAACCAGTCAATAGGTCTCTCTGTCCGACTATAGTCCACTTAGTCTGCCTCTCCAACTTAACATAACCAGTCCATCAGTCCTACTTTAACCAGTCCATAAGTCTCTCTGTCCCACTTAAACTCGTCCTTCAGTCCGTTTTTTCCCCACCATAACCATTCCATCAGTCTTTATGTCCCTATGAAACCAGTCCATCCCTGTCTGTGTCTCACTATAACCGGCTCATTTAATTAGCCTTTCCAACTACAACCAGACCACTCAGTCCGTCTGTCCCACTATAACCAGTCTTTCTCTGTCTGTGTCCCACTAAAACAGTCCATCAGTCTGTCACACTAATACCAATGTCTTAAGGATCTTAGTATAAGCCACTGAATTACCAGGTGCCAATGAAGCTTCATTCTGTCTTTCGTTTTTGTGGACAATTCTTCAGTGGAATGACAATTCAGGGTTGCAATTTTTAGGGTTGCTATAGCATCAGGCTAATGTCAGACTGGATAGTACCTGACAATTATTGTGACACATCCAGATCACCTACTGGTTAAATCCAAAACACAGCTTAAACAAGAAGATACCAAAAAATATCTACAATTTAACGTCCAACCAAATTCACATGAGGTTGTCTTTAGCAACAGCTATTGAAGCCTAGTTTAAGTGGTAAGAGTTTTTTAAAGTACAATACACAACTGCAATACTGTGAGAATAAGGCTTTTTATAACTGGATGTGGAATATGTGGTGAAGAAGAGACATGCAACACTCCACTCCATGCCAAAACAGAGACAAAGAGAAACTAAAGGAGATGGGAAAGCCAAGAAACCTGAGAGACAAAGCGGGAGATAGAAACATGCAGTCATAGAGACAGACACTGTAAAACAAAGAGAGGAGGCTGAAAATGAAGAGTGCAGCAATGCTGGCGGACATTGGCATCCCATTAGCTGGCACGCTGGCATGCCAAGTTGTAGGATTTACCCTGGAGCCCTTGGGCTTCGTCGTGAAAAGACTCAGTGGGCTTGAGGGGCCCGGCGGCTGGCTGCTGCCGGGGTCCCATTGTCTGGGCTGCTGGAGAGAGGGAAACGCTGGATGAATGTAGGGAAAACAAGAGGAAGACGAAGAGGAGGAGGCCAGAGGGAGAGCAGCAAGTGGTTCCAGGGAGCAGAGCCAACATGTAGAGGAAGAGGAGTGAGCAGGATGCTGCCGTGCACTCAGGGCCCATAACAGGCTTCTTAAAATGTTGCCATGCAACCAGTTGCTTTCTCCATTCTTTCATTCCTAACCTGAAGGATGCTTTTTAGGGGGTTGTTGATTACCCAGTAGCTCAAAACAATGGATTGAAATGGACTTCAGATGGTTTGAATATTAGGCATTTTCTGTTAGGTTCCAGGGCCGCACAACTGTGGCCTTGGAAGCTGATTCCCCATGTGTGTATGTTTGTGTGTGTGGGTGGGTGACCCTCTTGATTTGAATTTCTTGATTTAATTTTTTATTTCTGTGAAAACTATTTCTAGTGCAGATGATTATTAAAGCAAACACAATATTATATATAATCGGCAAAGTTTTTCCACTTCAGAAATAAAACTGTGATTTGTCATATAATTATTATATTTCATTTTGTATGTAATATTTATTGTACACACATCCATTTGTACGCACCATTATACACCAAAGCTAATTTATTGTATGTTGAAACCTATTTGGAAATAAACCTTGTTCTTATTCTGTGGGCACTTTTCATGTTTTATTTGTATTATTTCAGTGAAATACAGAGTAAACATTTATTATGTCCTACTTTTGTCTTTGCAATAAACAAATTAATAAAAGCTTCCAGTATGACTCACCATTGTCATATTTTTGATGTCCAATATATTTTTTCTATTTTTATGTTATAATCATTGTGTATTCCCCAGTTCAGATACCTGGTAATCAAGTAGAGAAATCCAGCAATGATGATGCGTTCAATATCCATCACGATGAAAGAAGCATCTTCAACTTTAGAGCAAAATACATTAGAAAAAGTGGCATCTGTTAGGTCAATGTAGCTGCATGTTTTTTATTGGTTGTATAAACCCTGATTAGCTTACGCTCTCTATCAGCTGATCCTCTGCCTCAATACATAGGCTAATGTTACAAAAAAAGTATCTAATCATGTGCATTTTGTGGACATCTCTTCAAGATTCCAAATCATTTAAAAGTGTGCAGATGAACCTTTCATATCTAAAAGTTGACATTATAAATTATCCCTGTAACGAAATATATACAACTTCATGTTTATATGTGCTACTTCATTTCCCTCCTCCACTTCTCTGTGGACCTCGCGGCGTATGTGCATCATTTCTGATGCTGTTTGCAATCTACTGGGTGCACTCGCAGGTGTGTACAGAGCAGAAGTCGCCGATGAATGAGAGCTCATCCGCCGGAGCCGGGGACAGCACATGGTCAAGTGGTCAACAAATGAAAATGGAAAATTGCTGCCACTTGTTGGGCCCATTCAAGTACATGCAGGCGGGAGAGGCGGGCAGGTCATGATGGATGCCCCGTGTCTCCGCTGTTGTTGATATGATCAAAAATATACCGCCCCAACCCCCCCACACTCCAACCCCCCCATTCACCACCATAATAGACAAACAGATGTGCGCAGGTCGCTCACAAGCACATGAAATTGCCTGTGTGCAAAATTGCCTTTGGGATGAGAAATGTTGTTTATTCGTTGTACGAGTCCAATCGTGTTTTTGATTCCAAGTGGATTGTTAGGGTTTTTTTTATCAAAATACAAGGAATTTTAACTTGTTTTTCAGTCAAGCAACTAAATAGGGACATGAATGGTGCTTCAGAACATGCTGCAGCTGCAAATGATAAGACATATCGTTTTCTATGATCTCACCTTCCCTTTAGGACAGCAGAGAACATATAATATAGCAATTAACCGTGGTTAAACATGAAGTTATCAAAAAAAGAAAAAAATATTTTCCATCCTTGGAATCCGATTCTGGAGGCGAGTGTGATCATATGTGAAATGCCTAAAGCAGTGGTAAGTAGTGAACATGCTGCATCTCTAGATAAGTTAAGTCTGTGCATCATTTACCACTTAATTTGATGCAAATACTGTGAAATGTAGAAATGCCAACGCAAATACGGCAGAATGGCAATTTAATGAAAACAAATGTTGGATGTGGAAATGCAGATGTAATAGTGTGTTAGAGTGCGTTGTTCCCTCCATCTCCCTTACACACATACACACACAAACATATACACACAAGGAGATTGTATTTGCCTAATCATATGCATTTTCCACTTCATTATCATGCTTTCTTCAGCTAGTGGCGCTCTGCAGCCTTCAGAAACACAGCACACCACACTGTGTAATATAATGCGTGTTGTATGGAAACACGCATTATATAAATTACGGATTGGATACTTGTAGTGCTCTCACTACCAGCTTGGACATACTGTAGCCAGAAAAGAGCTGGTGACCTCTAACCTTGAGTCTGTGGTCATCATAAAGCAAATACATTAACAAATGCAACTGTTAACATGAGATATTATACACGTCTCTGAGATGCATCAAGTTGGATCACAATGCTTTAGCACCTGGCACTAAGTAGCAATAATAATAAAAGTAGCAGTAGTTTAATTAGAAGCAGTAGCTATAGCCTCAGCTGCAGTTGTAGGTGTAAACTACTAGTATTAGTATACAGTATATATATTATATATATTATTGAACTAGTAATTTTGTATTTGTGACTTTTGTAGCAGTAGATTTTGTATTTGTGGATAGGCTTAATACTTTCCTCTTTTATTTTATAAAGCTTATAGTTAGGGCTGGGTCATTCTTGCGTTGAACCAGCCTCTAGTTATACTGCTATAGGCCTGTACTGTCTTAGGGCTTTCACTTTTCTTCACCTACTTCATTTTCTGTATATCTGTAATAACTCATATCCTCTCTATCTCCATACAGTCCTGAACAGGGCCGTCCCTCCCTACAGGCCGATCACGCAGACTCCGTGGAGCCTCACCTCGCGGAGGGGGCCTCATCTTGCGGGGGGGGGCCTCATCTTGCGGGGGGGGGGGGGGGCCTCATCTTGCGGAGGGAGCCTCAACTGAGCCGAAAATGCTCGCAACACAGAGGGCCTCATCATATAACTTTGCGTGGGGCCTCAAGCTGGCCAGGGACGGCCCTGCTCCTAACTCATGTCCAGGAGTTTTCGTTGTCTCTTATCTGGCAGGTTGCCAGTATTAAAGGTTAAATCTGGAACATAACGTGTTTTCGCCTGTTGATGTCGGACTGCCTGATGACCACTTGACTATTGTGGAAATACTCCTTGATCCATTTTTTTTCAGATTCAGATTATAATTTTTATCATTTGTGTTTTAAATGTATTATCTTTTAGTCTACAGTATACACAACATATATATTGCACAGCCGTCTGTCCAGGAAAAGGAAATCCTCTTCTGTTACTCTCCCCGAAGTGTATTCAATTATTTCCCCACTTAAATACGAAGTTTCCTCGGGAGTTTTTTCATGTATGATGCGAGGTTCTCAGAACACGGGGTGTTAAGAGAAATGTATAATTTGTGATATTGGGCTATATAAAGGAAATGTATTTGATCTATAGATTGATTATTGGTTTTATTTACAAAGAACTAGTAGTGATGGTTGTTGTTGTTGTTGTTGTTGTTGTTGTCATACATTATCCTTTTTAACCTTAACAAACACACATCCAAGCTGAGTCAGTACCATGGAAATGCTGACATGCTAAAACGATGAGGGCCAATGTTTTTTTTGAGGACAAATGAACTAGCATCACACCTGCCAATCACACAGCTCTGTGGTCAGCATTTATCACAGCATGCCTTCTGCCCTCATGTCGTCCAACCTATGGTCTCTCACCTCTGTGGCAGTCTCAATGTAACTTTGATAAGTTTTGTCTTACATTTAATACCTAAACATAATATTCACTACATTACAAAAAATGTTGCTGCTTCCAACCCTTCAAAATAAAAGCGTTATGTCGTTCATGAACTAAGGCTGCTTTTTTCTCAGCTATTTAATGGATTAACAGAAAAGTATTCCGACCCTGTCCAAATAACTTAAAGAAGATACATACTGAGAATTAAACTTGAATTTATTTGTATTCACCCTGAACTATACTTTACCTGCATTTCTTTGTTTTCTTTTCTTCTCATTCCCTACTTATTTGCTCAGCATAACTCTTCTTTTTGTTTCCTCATCCTCTGCAATACAGTACATTAAAAATGATTAACAGTTAATCTTGAGTAGCATCAGTTTTGCTGCAAGGCATCTACATCATGTGTGGCTGCTCTTCTTGATTAGCCAAAATAGTGTGAGATATTAAACTGAATTTTTACAGACAAAGATACCTTCAGTTCAATTATACTATTTTACTTTGCTATTTGAGTAGGATGGTAATATGGGAAGGTTAGTTTGATGGCCTGTTGACAGAACTTGAAGTGTGTTCAGTGAAGTGGATGATGATGTTACAAGGCTATATTGTCTGATTGGTGTTGATGAATCCTTTAAAAGAACGACCAACTCTAATTATTGATTTACTTCATTGTATAACTCCAACCCTAACCCAGGGTTCCTGCAGGTTTCACCAACTCAAATGTAAGACTTTTTAAGACCACTTTGAATAGAATGTAAGACCTATTTCACGGCAAGAAAGTATGAAGGAAAATTGCTCTGAAAGAACAAATACGTCCCATAGTTACTTACAAAGTAAATGTATTCATGTTCAACATGTCACAAGAACAATGACTAGACATAACAGTATAACAGTACACAGAACTGTGTTAGCACTAGACAAAAAGTGTGTATGTGTGTGTGTGTGTGTGTGTGTGTGTGTGGTGTGTGTGTGTGTGTGTGTGTGTGTGTGTGTGTGTGTGTGTGTGTGTGTGTGTGTGGCTACAATCTTTCATTGTTGCTGTTGTATGATTGGTGTTTAATTATGGTATTTATCGTCCGCTTTTAGGGTTGACGTAGACCCAAACGTCGCCCGGAGGTCCCCCGATGTTGTTGCGGGAGCTGCTGCACTAGCTAACGCTACATTAGCAAAACAAACGCTAATTAACAAATGTAAGACTTTTTAAGACCCCGCGGGAACCCTGCTAACCCTAACCCTAGCTCTATTCCAGGGACAAACTAAATAAGGCTCTGTCAAGCTAATACACTTTTGTAAAGGGTTCATAGTTTGATATCATGTATTAGTTTATTCTCCACTACAACGATACAACTCTTTTATTGCAATCACATTGACCACAATCTGAAACCAAGCTTAGAAACATGAACAATTTGGTTGGATTTGCTCAAGTAAAGGTGTAAACAAGAAGCCATGGGAACAACAAAATAGTCTTGTCCCAGAAACGATTTTGTATGGTCTTACTGAAGACATGATATAGCCACACACATTTAGCATCCATCAACAAAAAAAACCTTTAAAAGCTGCCTCCATTCAGGGTAACCACAAACGTTTCAATTACACAACATGTTTTCAAAAAAGAGAAAAATGTCTGAATGGTCTCTTGTAATTTCTCATTAGTTCTCAGCACGGTGAGGCGTGACCCACTGCAGGTTAGGGCCGCCTGGTCCTTCCCAGCTTATGGGCCTCTTTAAGAGAGATATTGATGACCGTTGGGAGGAGGCTTTGCTAAATGAGCCCCAGCAATGAGCTGGAAAATGAGTAATGTTCTCTGGATGAGCCCAGAGTGGTCTTGCCTGGCCTGCCCGCCTTCTCCTGGCTGAGGGAGAGAAAGAAAGTGTATGGGTGTGTCTGTACGTGCGCTATTTCACATCCAATATCTCCTTGACCACATGTGCCTCCAAGATGTTGACATACATTAGGTATTTGCATTGGTGCTTGTCAGCGTCTCAGGCCTTACAACAGACAAAAATGTCAATAATGGATCATACCTCCTTTTTTTTTTTTTTATTCACGAAGATTGGTAAATAAAAGGCAAACAATAATAGAAGACATTTGATGGGATATATACTTTGTGCTCTTGCGTTGAATAAGATATACACCCATCAACCACCTCCACTCCCTCACACTTACTTTCTGCTTTCCTACATTGAGGGCTCGTTTTTCCGGCATTGGCACTGAACTTTTCCACTGGATGTAAATCTCGAGGTTCAGAATCATCAAATATGAAAGTTATTTCTTGGACACCATGCAGACTGAAGTGCATACATTTTTTTTACTTTTTTTAATTTGTATTTATTTATAGAAGGACCATGCATACAAAAACATTAATCTCAGCAAAGAGAAGAGATGCAATATGCCAGATTATAGCTAATAGCTCATTTCCATCTGTGGTCCTCAGACAGGTTCATAACAATCAATAAACAAATAATAACATTGCATGATCTCTATCAGTCAAACAATTTTAAAACCTGATTTAAGTACAGCTCAATAAATGAATACATAGTACACTTGAAATACACTTACATGATCTCGGTCACTCAAATAATTATAAAGCCTGATTTAAATACAGGTTACAAACATAATACTTAGTACACTTCAAATACACTTAAATAAAATATCTAATTTATAGTATGACAATACAGTTCAAATTAAAAAAACTCAGATTACAGTGTAATTAATGTTGGCATGACTGGTTGCTTAATATCATTTTTTTTTTCACCATAGGAAAACGAGTTAAAATCAGTACAGGTTTTAAGTTCAACTGGAAGAGTATTCCAGTGCTTGATGGTCGTAAACGAAAATGCTGATCGTCCAAAGGCAGTGCGCCTCAGAGGGATGGTTAGATCTTCATTTGATGCAGATCTGGAGTTTCTGCAACCCTGCTCACAGCGAAACTGAAAAAAGCTCCTCAACGGTGGTGTTGTAGAATTGTGAATGATTCTGAATACCAATCGAACTCGGGAAAGTAGAACAAGACTATCAAAACTGAAAAGCTTGTATTTGGACAGCATATTGCAATGATGTTGTTTTAATGACTTTCTATCCATAACTTTTAAGGCTTGTTTATAAAGAACCTCAAGTGATCTCATAGTAGTCTTAGTTGCTTGGGACCAGCAGGTTATACAGTAGTGAAAATGTGATAGTATCATGGCATGCAAAAAGGTTTTCGATGCTTCTATGGTTAATGAGTTCCTAATATGTTTAAATTTGAAAATGTTATATTTCAGCTTTCTAGTCATGCTTCTAATATGGCTTTCAAAAGTCAAATTGGCATCCAAGATCACTCCCAAGTATTTGACCTCATTGACGTTTTCAATTATTTTACCATTCACACGAAGCTGTGGATGCGTGGTTGTTTTTTTCTTATTCGTAAAATACATTGTCACTGTTTTGTTAGTGCTTAAAGTAAGACACGAGTAATTTAACCAACCTGATCTGACCAGAATGCGTGACTCCACCACGACTCCTTAACACCGCATTGCGTGGTGGAGTCACGAACTTTGCTACATTTACGTGTCTGCACCACGCAAACGACCCCAATGTAAAGTGAATGAGGCTGCTTTGTCGTGGTGCACACACGCATTTCTACAACGTCCAGCAGTGAGCTTTTATTCTATAAAACGTTTTTAAAATCTACTTTATAGCTTGTAGTAACTCACGGGAGGCTTCTTTTATTTTTTATTTTTCGTCAGAATGTATTATGGTGCATTAGTTACGAATCTTTGTTCTCAAAAAACAGTGCATTGTGTGTAATACAACTGTGATTTTTATTAAATTAGTTAGTTTTTAAGGAAGGCCAGAGCTTCAGCTGTGTCAAATAGATTGTTCCCTTTAGTTAACGTTTTTTAAAAGAACATTATATTCCGATTTGATCATGTCCCCTTTATTGTATTACGGAGAGCAATGTGAGCGTCCATTCCCATTGGATAACGCAGGATTTTACACCCGGAAGTAAGTATTCCCCTTACTGTCGATTGATTTTACAGTGATATCTGCACTACTCATCAACTCAAAAACACCAGATTATCCTTGTTAATTACACAACATTGATTGGTTTAAATTGTGTACAATGCTTTTGTAATTTTCCCCTTCGATTCGGAGAAACAAATATTTGTTCAGTTTAGGATGGCCGAAGACACACTACCCAGATTCCTCAGCTATCGTTTGGGACTACACCATGTGCTTTGCTTGATAAACCCCGTGATTTGTCCTCAAGCTCTGTGATTGGATGTTGGAGTGGCAGTGCGCGAAGTATACGCCGAGCGTCAAACAGCATTTTGAAATGGAATGAAACCCATTGACGGCACACTATGCAAAACAGGAATCGAACGTCTCCTATCCCCCCTTCCTCAGAAAATAGAGTCTACTCATCCCCTTCTTTTACAAAGCGTCAGTGTTGATCCTCCAGTTCCCAGGTACTTGTAGTCCTCCACAACAGCCACATCCTCTCCTAGAATGCGGCTGTTGTGCCAGACGGCAGCAGACAGAACAGTTTGTGGCTGGGGTGATGGGGGTCTTTTATAATCCTGAGGGCTTTCTTTAAGTTTAACCTGGTATTTTTACTCCACTACATTTATTTTAGTTACTTTGCAGATTCTGATTAATGATGTGAAATATAAACAACCCTTAAAGCAGACTTTAGTTACACTTGAGTAAAATTCAGGGAAAGGTGATTGTCAAGTGCCAACAATCAGGAGAGATATTTGATAGTTGGTGCTTCAGAAGACTAAACATTTATCTGCAGATCTCTATAAAGCCTATTCATTACTCGTTATTCTCTACTAATAGTTAATTAAAGACTGTATATAATGGCTATTTTACACATCCCTTTCAAGATTTCAAGATTTTCAAAGGTTTATTGATATATCATATACACAACTACGGTGTAGTTATGCAATGATGAAAAACTTGGGTCGCAGGTTCCTCAACAGTGCATTACAAGACATCTATCAATATGTGTGTACCTCCACCATTAAACTGTCATATTCTGCACATTTCTAGTATCTACATACATAAGACTATAATTTATATGAATAACATCAGTTAAAATAAGTGCTTCAACATAGTTAACATTGCAGGAAAGCAATATATTTGACGTTAAGTACTTTGTCAGGCTTAATATTTATCTGTAGATACCCCCAAAGCTTTTTTCTTATTTAAAAGAAGACCTTAATCTAAAGTTTTATTTAATGTTTAAATAAGGGTTAATTCATTTTTCTGTTTTGCACATCCTCCTATTAATATCTTTGTACATCCGGCACTACACTGTTTTATTGTAGAGATCACTTACAGTATCTTCTTGATTTTTTATATTCTATATTTCTATCATTGACCTTCTACTTTCCCCCTATGAAAGTATGTACTCTTAATATTTTTTTCATCAAATATAACACATTAAAACAATAATTCAACAATGTGCTTTAACCACTAGGCACACAAGGTACACATAGCCATAATAACTTTGTATTATTAGTGTAGGACACTTATGTATGTTACGTATAACATCTGAATATGTGTAGTTTTAATCATGCTTTCACATAATTGTACAGCATATTGCTATATTATTTCAGACTCAGTATTTACATTCTTATATTCAAAGAAAATCAGTAATATCTTTAAAAACTACAAGTCCTTTTATATCAGCTGTGCACCGTTATGGTGTAAATATAACCTATCTACGAATTGGATCAAATATAAAAGTCAGCCGAATTAATGTTGATACTGCAAGGAGACGTATTGTGTGAAGATAAATTGAAGATGTTGATGTTAATTGCTGATATATTTATGATCCACGTCACGTATTCAGTTTCGGTGGCAGTTCTTCCAGTTTGTCTAGAAGTCTTCTCATCAGGGCTCTATAAATAAAGAACTACGGCAGATGTGTAATGCAGCCGAACCGTGTATTACAATGCCGTTATGTGATGACTTTCAAAGAGAAAAGCAAGAGCACTCGGAATTAAGTATTATTTTATTCTTTTAAAATGTTTTCCGGTTTTCATATAATATAAACACCAAATCCCAGCATGCATTGCGGCTAAAACCTCCAATCAGCAAGCTTAAACCATAGCTGAGGATCTTGGGTAATCGCTCGAAATGCCTACGTCTGTTTCCGGTTAATTTATTTTGAAATTCAGTTCCTGACGGACGCCAAAACAGCCCGAGATTATGGAATTAAACCAATAAATAAAAGCAAGGATAATTGTGTGTTATTGGTGAGTAAATAACAGTGTGTTATTTCGAAAATAATAACAAATTAGAAGGAAAAAAAGATTTAAAGAAATACAGATTTCAGTATCCTGAGGCTCTGAGCCCCATTTATTTTCCTCACAGATGGCAACAAAAGTCCGAAATTATACGATTTAAAATAAAAGCAATAATTGTGGCTTGATATTGAGTAAGAACATGTTTTTATGAACCACACAGCTTCCGGTCTTCCACGACCCGACCGGAGAAAAATATGTGCTGCAGGCACGAAACACATTACCAGTAGAAATACATTGCTTTTAAAATCGTGCTGTGCAACACGAAAAAAAGGGGAAAATCGTGTTGGTGAACACGAATCAATAGATTAAAAATCGTGTTGGTGAACACGAAATGCCATGAGACTGGGTTGTCAGTTCAGTGGTTGTGTATCTGTTTCCGGTTATTTTATTTTGAAATTCAGTTCCTGACGGACAGCAAAAAAGCCAGAGATTATAGAATTAAACAAATAAATAAAAGAAGGATAATTGGGTGTTATTGTTGAGTAAATAACAGTGTGTTATTTAGAAAAAAATAACAAATTAGAAGGAAAAAAATATTTTTAAAAATACAGATTTCTGAGGCTCTGAGCCCCATTTTCTTTCCTCACTGACGGCAAAAAAGTCCGACATTATACGATTTAAAAACAATAATCGTGGCTTGATATTGAGTAAGAACATGTTTTTATGAACCACACACCTTCCGGTCTTCCAAGACCCGACCGGACAAAAAGACACGAAACATACTAGGCTTACCAATAGAAATACATTGCTATTTTGCGGGCGCCGTTCAAAATGGTAGCACACTGCTCCTAACACTAGGATGGGTCAAATGCAGAGAAAAAATTTCCCAACGAGGGATTAATAAAAGTCCATCTTCTTCTTCTTCTAAAATCGATCGGTGTGACACGAAAAAAAGGGGGAAATTGTGTTGGTGAACACGAATCAATAGATTAAATGTTGTGACTATAACAGGAAATGCCGTGAGACTGGGTTGGTGTGGACCAACGTAGTTATTACATGTTTAGATGTGAGACTGGGTTGGGTCATTTGGGTGGATTTGCCATATCTCTGGCCCCCCTCGGTAGATTTTGATGATTGACACCTCTTTTGAACCGTTAGAGCCAATAGAATCGAGGGGAAGTTCCATCCATCGAAACATTTCCATTGAGGAGTGAGAGTGGTGCGCACGCAGTTTGCCCAAAACCGGAAGCTGGGTTGTAGCTCTAATAGCAGCTAATAGCCAGTACTCGAGTTGAGGGGGGATGGCATCCCCCCTGAAATAAAAACGGTCAAAATCATCCCCCTTCTAAAACTGCCATTCCCCCTTTCCATCCCTAATGTAATTTTATCAATGAACGTGGCACTGGTATTACTGCTATTTCAACATTAATTTTGCACATTTTGAGTAAAATACTGTGGGCGAGTGAGCACGCACACACGCAATGAAATGTTTACCAAGTCACTGACGCTATACTATGCGAGTGCCCTAGAGGGCGCCAGAGCGCCGTGATGCGCCTGTTTGATCGATGCCAGAAGCGCAGGTAAAGGTCATCACAATGGCCAAGCAACCAGGAGGACAACGCAATCTGAGGGACTTCATATTTAAAAATACTAAAAATAACATTTCAGGTAAGTCAAGAGTCAGTAATCTTAGTCATTACTCACTACTTTAGTCACCAAAGGTGGAATCTATGGACATAAGCAGCAATAACAACTTAGTTTGGAGTTATACGTTTTTCTCTCGTGTTAGCTAGCTGGTAAGACTCAAAACTGTTGATGAAATGATACCACCAGCACCAGAAGAGCTGAAACCCATCCTTCAAGCAGTGAACACTGGTCATCTCCACAGCTGAGTGTGAACGTGGGTTTAGTCAGATGAACTGTGCAACTCGTTTTTGACAAGAAAGCTACTGGAGACTTCTAGAATTGTGTGAGTAACACTGTGTTTGTAGACTTCTCTGTTTCAGTGTCTGTACTCTGTATCAATGCTCTGTAGTTGATCTGACTGGAATTGTGTTTTTAAAAAACTCAAAACCGCTACAGCATCTGTCAGACAGAAACTTGGGAAAAGTCATTTGACTGAAACCTTAAAAGTGAACTAACTGACTACTACGGTTAACTTTGATTTAAACATAGAATACTAAGAGCTTTATTGAGTAGGTGTAACTGTATTAAGGGTTAAACTCATAACTTTATAAAGTAGGGTTTAATGTAATTGACTTAAAAGACAATAAGGAATCAGGAGGAAGCCAGTCTAGATTTCCTTTGAGGGCCACCAGCTGCAGAGTTAACTAATTAAAAGGACGTTGCCCCACAGCTGTGAGAACTCAGCAATCAGGTGTCCATTTTAGGTAGCACTTTCCTGGAGTGTCAGCTTCAGCGTCAGACAGGCTAAGACATTAGAGTCCTGTGGGAGTCAAAGACTGACAAAGACATTAGAGTCCTGTGGGAGTCAAAGACTGACAAAGACATTAGAGTCCTGTGGGAGTCACGAGGGAGGCAAAGAGGAGGCAAATCCTACTTTGATTGAGCTAAGTATCGCTGGTGTTTTTTATTTTGTTTCATTTTATTTGGTTGTTTAGCCCCTCATGCTATAATCATGTGTATTTTCTCCATTCCTGTTTATGTGTCTTCTCGCAATTATCACTGGCCCCGTGTATCTCCTAATCGATATAACCGGCCTGCTCTCATCTATCCCACATGCTCCACTGAGATCCAACATCTAGTTTCAGGTGGCCTGTGGAACTGCCAGTCAGCTGTTCCTAAGGCTGACTTCATCTCTGGCTACGCCTCCCTGCAGTCTCTGGATTTCCTTGCTCTCACTGAGACCTGGATTACTCCATCCAACACATCCACCCCAGCAGCTCTTTCCACTGCATATTCCTTCTCCCATACACCCAGACCAACTGGCAGAGGAGGTGGCACTGGTCTCCTGCTCTCTCCCAAATGGAGCTTTTCCCTCTTCAAACTACCTAACTTCAATCCTTCCACCTTTGAATTCCATGCCGTCACAGTAACCCATCCTATACAGTTAACCATTGTTGTTCTCTACCGTCCACCAGGCGCCTTGGGGGACTTCTTGGAGGAATTAGATAATCTCCTCTCACACATCCCTGAAACTGGCCCTCCCGCTGTACTTCTCGGAGACTTCAACCTCCAGACGGGGAAGATAGACGAACTAACATCTCTGTTAACTGCCTTTGCTTTCTCACTGTCTCCGTCCCCACCGACTCATAAAGCTGGCAATGTCCTTGATCTCATATTCTCAAGGAACTGCGCTACTTCTAACCTCTCCGTAAACCCGCTCCACACATCCGATCACTTCTTCATTTCATTCTCTCTATCCCTTTACAAACATAACAAACTAATCTCTTCTCATCCTGCACTTGTCCGCCGTAACCTTCGCTCCCTCTCCCCCTCTACCTTTGCCTCGTCGGTGCTCTCAGCCCTTAGGGCAGCAGAGCGGAAACGGTGGAAATCCAAACACCGTGACTGTTATGGAAATAATTGTCATAGACGCCAAGATGTGACATACAGGACAAACCTTGATGTCTGTTTACCTTCTTTAAGGACACAGGCTGCTTAGCCAATAATGTTATTGTTCCCATTCTGTGACCGGTCAATACTGGGTCACAGATGGTCTGTGTTGTGGGTACACTGGGACACTTCCTTCTCTGTATTTGTGGACTCCAAGGTGAAATCTTCGAGGTCATAAGTGTCCGACGCAAGTAGCTCAGTGTTCCCACACTGTTTAGGCTATCTTCTCAAATATGTTGTTTACTCTCTGCGAAACCAGTTAGATGGGCTGGCAAGAGAGAGGCTCTCCAGAATTGACGTGGCAACTCTACCGTGAAGTCAGAACCTCTGACTCTTGGACTTGTGATGTGAATCCTCCGGCCGTAACTCCAAATAAACCATCAGTGTTTGACATCAAAGCTACTGCTCCTACCGTGTCTCCTTCCTGAGTCGGTGACTCCCACTGCATAGCTACACAGAAGTTTCCTCTACAGTGACGACCTCCTAACCTATCAGGCTCTCCTCTCCTCTTTCTCTGCTTCGATCTCTCAGGCAAAAAGCACTTTCTTTCAAGATAAGATCCAATCTTCCTATTCCAATCCTAAAAAACTATTTTCCATCTTCTCCACCCTCTTGGACCCTCCAAAAGCTCCTCCCCCCTCCTCACTTCTGTCAAGCGACTTTGTTACCCACTTTGAAAAAAAGGTTGATGATATTCGCTCTTCTTTTTCTGACTCACCTTTACTCACCGCTGGGTCACCAGACCCTCCTTCCACCCACACACTAACCTCCTTTTCCCCTCTCTCTCCAAGTGAGGTTCTCACCCTCATTACCTCTGCCCGCCCTACCACCTGTCCTCTGGACCCTATCCCTTAAAACCTCCTTCAGACTATCGCTCCTGATATTCTACCGTTTCTCACCCATTTCATCAACACTTCTCTAACTTCTGGTCACTTTCCAAACAGTCTCAAGGAGGCAAGAGTAAACCCTCTCCTAAAGAAACCCACTCTCAACCCGTCTGATGTTATAAACTACAGGCCTGTCTCTCTCCTCCCGTTCCTGTCTAAATCACTTGAACGCGCTGTCTTTAAACAACTCTCCTGTTATCTCAATCAGAACAACCTGCTGGATCCGCACCAGTCTGGTTTCAAGGCAGGTCACTCCACAGAAACTGCTATCATTGCTGTCACGGAGGAACTGCACACTGCCAAAACTGCATCCCTCTCCTCTGTCATCATCCTGTTGGACCTGTCTGCTGCATTCGACACGGTGAATCATCAGATCCTCCTTCGCACTCTCCAAAAACTTGGAGTTTCAGGCTCTGCACTTTCCCTCCTCACCTCATACCTGAAAGACCGTACCTACAGGGTGACTTGGAGAGGGTCTGAGTCCGACCCTTGTCAATTAACTACAGGGGTCCCTCAGGGCTCTGTTCTTGGTCCCCTCCTCTTCTCCCTGTACACAAACTCGCTCGGATCAGTCATTAGCCCGCATGGTTTTTCTTACCACTGCTACGCTGACGACACCCAATTAATTGTGTCCTTTCCCCGCTCAGAGACCCAGGTCGTCGCACGCATCTCTGCTTGTCTAGCTGACATCTCTCAGTGGATGTCTGCTCATCACCTCAAACTCAACCTTGACAAGACTGAGCTGCTCTTCCTTCCGGGAAAAGATTGTCCCACTCTTGACCTAACAATCAACATCGGCACCTCAGTTGTTTCCCCGACTCAGACTGCAAGGAATCTGGGTGTGACCCTAGATAACAACCTGTCCTTCACTGCAAACATCGCTGCTACAACCCGTTGCTGCAGATTCACGCTTTACAACATCAGGAATATACGTCCCCAGCTGACACAGAAAGCGACTCAGGTTCTGGTCCAGGCTCTCGTCATCTCACGCCTAGACTACTGCAACTCCCTCCTGGCTGGTCTACCTGCATGTGCCATCCAACCTCTGCAGCTCATCCAGAATGCAGCGGCTCGTCTGGTCTTCAACCTTCCTAAATTTTCCCACACTACTCCGCTCTTACGCTCGCTTCACTGGCTTCCGGTAACTGCTAGAATCCACTTCAAGACACTGGTACTTGCTTACCATGCTGCTAATGGATCTTGCCCTTCGTACATCCAGGACATGGTTAAACCGTACACCCCAGCGCGTGCACTACGCTCTGCATCAGCCAAACGACTCGCTGCGCCCTCGCTGCGAGGGGGACCCAAGTTCCCAACGGCGAAAACACGTGGGTTTGCTGTCCTGGCTCCAGGATGGTGGAATGAGCTCCCCATTGACATCAGGACGGCAGATAGCTTGCACATCTTCCGGCGCAAACTGAAAACTCATCTCTTTCGACTCCACTTCGAGCGATAGAACTATTAATGAAGCACTTTTATACTAATAAAGGACTGGCTTTTCTAAAGCCAGTTGAGTAGCACTTGAAATGTTTTTGCTCTATGAAACCTGATGTACTTATATGATTCTGTTTTCTTCAAGTTATATTTTGTTGGTCGAACGCACTTATTGTAAGTCGCTTTGGATAAAAGCGTCAGCTAAATGCAATGTAATGTAATGTAATGTAATTTTAACCACAACTAGAAGCTCCCTAGGTAAAAAGCATGTCAGCCTTGCTTTTCATCAAGTGTGTTGGCCCTCCACTGAACAAGTTCAGACCAGAGGTATATGTCAAGACTTGGCTTCAAAGCCATTGCTTAGCTAACAATCCGAAAGCAAGAGCCAGAAAAATTGAGACCAAAAAGTATGATTATGAAAATCTTTGTAAACTTCTATGAGATGGGGGAGAGTGGAGTAGGCAGCCATTGACAACATTCTTCCTATGTTGTATTATCTGTATAATAATCTTTTAATATATTTTCATATTTTGTAAACAATTTCAATTTGCACTTAATGCCCTGTTAAAAAAAGTAACATTGGGAATGTTAACATAAAATATTTGTATTTGAACTGCAATAAAATTATGACGGATCAATATTTTTCCTCAATTTTTTCCATGAATCAATCAATCAATCAATGTTTATTTATATAGCCCAATATCACAAATGTTACATTTGTCTCAGTGGACTTTACAGTTTGTACAAAATATCAGTATGACAATACGACACCCTCTGTCCTTAGACCCTCACATCGTACAAGGAAAAACTTCCGAAGAAAACCCACAGTTTAAAGGGAAAAATGGGAGAAACCTCAGGGAGAGCAACAGAGGAGGGATCCCTCTCCCAGGACGGACAGACGTGCAATAGATGCCGTGTGTAAATTGAAAAGATAATACATTTGCAACATAGGTAGTCCAAATGTTTGGAAATGCATGTGTGTATAATAGGAAGATGAATCCACGAGGATATCCATCCAGGACCTATGATCCAGGACCACAGCCACGACTCAAGATCCAGGACAGAGGAGCGCAGGATCATCCATGACTCCGGATCCCGGCGTATACAGACACCAAAAAGAAAGACATTTGGGGAAGCTGGGTTAATCGGAACATGAGAGTACACAGGTATAGACAGAGAGAAGGAAGAAGTAAGATGTCCCCCGACAAACTAAGCCTATATCAGCAAAACTAGGGGCTGAATCTAATCAGCCCTAACTATAAGCTTTATCAAAAAGGAAGGTCTTAAGCGCACTCTTAAAAACGGATAGGGTGTCTGCCGCCGAACACAAACTGGAAGCTGATTCCACAAATGTGGAGCTTGATAAGAAAAGGCTCTGGCTCCCATTGTACTTTTAGAGACTCTAGGAACAACCAACAACCCTGCATTCTTGGAACGCAATGCCCTAGTAGGACAGTAGGGTATAATGAGTTCTTTAAGGTAAGATGGCGCCTGCCCATTAAGGGCTTTGTAGGCGAGAAGAAGAATTTTAAATTATATCCTGTGTTCTATAGGGAGCCAGTGTAAGGCAGCCAGAACAGGAGTAATGTGGTCCCTTTTCCTAACTCTGGTTAGTACACGAGCTGCAGCATTTTGAATCAGCTGAAGCGACTTGACTGACTTCTTGGTACACCCTGATAATAAAGAGTTACAATAATCCAGCCTTGAAGTAACAAATGCATGGACTAGTTTCTCTGCATCGTTTTGAGGCAAGATATGCCTGATTTTTGCAATGTTACGTAGATGGAAGTAGGCGGTCCTTGAAATTGATTTTATGTGGGCGTTAAAGGATAAATCCTGATCAAATATAACACCAAGATTCCTTACAATCTCACTGGAGGCCAAATTAATGCCATCCATGGTTAATATATCCTTAGATAATTTGTTTCGTAGATTCTTCGGGCCAAGTACAATAACTTCAGTTTTGGTCGTGTTTAACATCAAAAAGTTTAAGGTCATCCACGTTTTTAAGTCCTTAAGGCAGTCTTGAATTTTATTTAGATGATTAATTTCATCAGGCTTGATTGATAAATATAGTTGAGTATCATCCGCATAACAATGAAAATGTACAGAATGATTCCTTATAATATTGCCTAACGGAAGCATATATAATGTGAACAAAATAGGTCCGAGCACTGAGCCCTGTGGCACTCCATGGCTAACTTTGGTTTGCGTGGAAGATTCATCATTGACACGTACAAACTGAGAGCGTTCAGATAGATAGGACCTAAACCAGCCTAAAGCAGTTCCCTGTATGCCAACTAAGTGCTCTAGTCTTTGCAATAGGATATCATGGTCGATAGTATCAAATGCAGCACTGAGATCGAGCAAAACAAGAATAGAGACACGTCCCTTGTCAGAGGCTATTAGAATGTCATTTGTGACTTTAACCAGAGCTGTCTCTGTGCTATGATGTGTTCTAAAGCCAGACTTCAAATAAATCATTGTTTTTTAAGTAATCACACAGCTGTTTTGCGACCGCTTTCTCAAGAATTTTTGAGAGGAACGGAAGATTGGAAATAGGTCTATAATTGGCTAAAACCTCTGGATCGAGGTTGTGCTTTTTAAGAAGCGGTTTTATCACTGCTACTTTGAATGATTGTGGAACATAGCCTGATAATAAAGACATATTCATAATATTTAATAAATAAGTGCTAATTAATGGAAAAACTTCCTTCAACAGCTTAGTTGGAATTGGGTCTAACATACACGTTGATGGTTTAGAAGAGAGAATCATTGAATTTAATTGTTCAAGGTTTATGGCTGAAAAGCATTCTAGTTTACTATCTAGTGTAATATTAGAACTTACGTTTCCGGGAGCTGTTGATAACACTATACTGGTCAAAGGCAAGAGGTCATTAATTTTGTTTCTAAGAATAACAATTTTATCATTAAAAAAGCACATAAAATCATTACTACTGAGTGCTATGGGAATAGAAGGCTCAATCGAGCTATGGCTCTCTGTCAGCCCAGCTACAGTGCTGAAAAGAAATCTTGCATTATTCTTATTCTCATCTATTAATGAAGAGTAGTAGGCTGCTCTCGCTTTACGCAGTGCTTTCTTATATTCATTGAGAGTAATATGCCAAATTAAACGAGATTCTTCAAGTTTAGTGGAACGCCATATCCTTTCAAGTTGTCTCGACTTTTGCTTTATTTTGCGGGTTTCGGCATTATGCCATGGAGCTAATCTATGTTGTTTTATTTTCTTCTTTTTCAAAGGAGCAACCGAGTCTAATTTTATCCGCAGCGCATCTGTATTACTATCAACAACATGATCAATTTGGGGTGGTGTACATTTTGTATAAGTTTCCTCCCTTACATGCAGACATGCTATCGAGTTAAGTATTGGTAGAATCTCTTCCTTAAATTTGGCTATAGCACTAACAGATAGGTTTCTGCTGCAGGAGCTTTTGACTAATGCTTTGTAGTCTCGTAACAGTACTTCAAAAGTTACTAAGAAATGGTCGGATAAAGCAGGATTATGCGGTTCGACTAATAGTTGCTCAATTTCAATACCATAAGTCAGAACAAGGTCGAGAGTGTGATTATAGCAGTGGGTTGGTTTATTTACACTCTGACAAAAACCAACAGAATCTAATATAGAGTTAAATGCAACAGTAAGGCTATTTTTATCATCGTCAACATGAATATTAAAGTCACCTACGATAATTACTTTATCTGTTTTAAGAACCAAAGTTGATAAAAACTCAGAGAATTCAGATAAGAATTCTGAATAAGGACCTGGTGCACGGTACACTGTAACAAATAAGATTGGCTGCAAAGTTTTCCAGGTCGGATGCGTAAGACTAAAAACAAGACTTTCAAAGGAGGTATAATTTAATTTTGGTTTAGTATTGATAAGTAAACTTGAGTCAAAGATTGCTGCAACTCCACCTCCTCGGCCCGTGCCTCGGGCAATATGAGTATTGATATGGCTGGGTGGAGTGGCCTCATTTATGCTGACATATTCTTCATGTCTCAACCAAGTTTCAGTGAGACAGCATATATCAATATTATAATCTGATATTAAATCATTTACCAATATTGCTTTAGATGCTAGAGATCTTATGTTTAAGAGACCACATTTATTATTCCTGTTTTGTTGCACTGTAGTAGTTGTTACATTTACTTTTATTAGGTTATTATGTATGACACCTCTATTAGGTTTTACCTTAACTTGTCCTTGGGCAGACACACACACCGCTAATATTGGGTATTTTATTGGGTTCGGGATTCCTATGGATGACTGCCTAGGAGAGAGCGCAGAGAAGCGTGTAAGACTGCGACTTCGCCTCCTGGTCTCAACTCCAGTTTGTCATGGATTAAGTCCACAAAGCCCTGAAATGTTTGCCGAAATGAGATTTGCACCTTCCAAAGTAGGATGAATGCCGTCTCTCTTAATCAGACCAGGTTTTCCCCAGAAGGCTGTCCAATTATTTACGAAGCCCACATTGTTTGCTGGGCACCACCAAGACAACCAGCGCTGAAATGATGACATGCGGCTATACATGTCATCATTGATCAGATTGAATTTACATAATGATTTAATTAATTACGATACAAATGTAACCCTTTTGATACCAGTTTTGATCGTATACCAGTAACTGCTTTTTTGAAAAAATACACTATAATTCAATATTCTAAAAACTATTTTGACTTTATTATTAGTATAATCAGTTGATCCATCTGAATAATAAATGAGGGACTGTTAACCTACAAGATTTGTACCATAGACTTCCATTATAACCACATTTTTGTATCCCCTCCCCCCCTTTAAATTAAAGTGAAAAAAAGATTTTGCACTAATTGTCCTCTGCATTTGACCCTAAATGTTAGTGGTGCCATGGCAGCCCGGGGACCGACTCTAATTCTGAGGTGCCTTGGTCAAGAGCAATAGCAGGAGTATCTGAACATCCATAACATGCATGTTGTTTTAGGAGTATAATAATGATCTTTATGCTGGTTGGTCTCCCACCCTCGGCGGGTTATCAGCACAAATTATGTCCCCATATGATCAAATCCACCATCCCCCCTGATTTTTTTTTACAACTTGAGTACTGCTAATAGCAGCTAATATTAAATCTCCGTTTTGGACAAAAATGGAAAGATGGATTATCAGTAATCATTTCAAGGTGACACAGACACATTGGATTAACCTTCAGCAGCGTTGTTCTCGTTTTAATGCCATTGAACACAACTTCTGATCAGAAAAACAGCAAAGGTAAGACATTGTTGCCGTTTTGGCTCAGTAAAGCTACGCTGTGTGTTGTTTGGGTCTGCCTGAGCTGCCACGAGTTTTGGTCGCACAGTGATGATACTTATACTGATTGAATCTGTGGGATCACAGCTTTAATCTGATATCTTGTTTGTGCAGATCTGATAAGTAATACAATATTTATACCGTGAGTTCTGCGCTAAGTGCGTCCCATGTCATGCTTTTCCGGTTTTTACCCGTCTCCTTGTGTGTTATGAAGGTTTTTCTGCATGTAAACGGTCTGCAGAGTCACAAACCCTCAAAGTACACCCTGTAGCGAGTAAAACTCTAACACAGAAAATACCTGTCTATGCTGCCCCAGAACGCCTCGTTGGAGATTTCTCTTTTTTCATTATTTTCTTCGTACGGTGACGTGCCCATACCCAAATGGACCAATCCGTGGAGCTCCTCTCTCTCACACACACACACTCTCTCTCTCACACACTCTCTCTTTCTCTCTCTCTCTCTCTCTCTCTCTCTCTCTCTCTCTCACACACACACACACACACACACACACACACACACACACACACACACACACACAGCGGCGAAACTGTGACGCGCTGGGGGGGTGCGGGTGCTAGTGGAGCCTCGCAGATGGGGGTGCTGAAGCCCCCTCAGCAACCCCCCCCCCTTCCCGCGCCCATTCGGACAGAGAGTGAATACACATACTACAACAATTGTAGTTATTGCCTGTACAGCACGTTGGTCAACTGAAGGTTGTTTTAAATGTGTTATATAAATAAATAAAGATTGAGATATGCAGAGATGCTGTATGAGAAACCAATGTGAGTTTGGAAAATTGCACAATATAAATCTATTCTAGTAGACCTCAACAATGGAATTATGATCAGTAGAAATGGCCAAGACATGGGACCTTTAAGAAGCCCTGAGACACAGTTTTGTGAAAACAAAGCCCGTAGGCTATGGGGCTTAACAGGTTAGTAGTGTTAAAAATATGATCTGATCAGTTGCCTGTGAAAAGTTCCTGATTACTTTGTTACTTTTGGATTATCTAAATTAAAGATGCAATGCAAATAAATACAATAGAAATAAATATCATAACTTAAAAAAGATACCCAGATAAAATTATTATTTTATATAGGTTTTTGTGAATTGTCTGCAAAGGTTAAAATCCCAAAGTCCCCCCCCCTGATTGAAACACCTTCATTGTAGTCCTTTGTTTCCTCCAATAACATTGTGACATTGCTTTGTAACAGTTGTGCTTCTATTGGCTATTGATTCAACACATTTTACATGATAGGCTAAGGGGCGGGACATCAATAAACAGTTGACTAATCATAACAGAGCCAGCAAGCTAACCAATAAGAGCAGATTGGGCGGTGAAAAGAGGTGCTGCAGTACAGGCAGTATGAGAAAAAATAAAGACCTTTCTTGAACATGAAAGCATGTAAACATGTCACAATAGAGGCACAAAATACAAATATGAAACCTAAACATTTGCATCATAGGGCCCCTTTAACACTCTTTAAATCTGTTAAGAATTGTGCAAAAAAAAGAAGTTCAAGTGATGTAATTGAATAATCTCCATTGCACTTTACCTATGAAATAAGCCACTGAATCATTTTACTACACAACTTCATTTAATTGGATAATTTAAATATGTAACGCACAGTGTGGAGATAAGACTGTTAGGTGCCATTTGCATTGTTTTGACTAATCAGGGCCCAATCACTGTTTTTAGTATTTACATCAATTTTTCCGTAAAGTGTAGAAATGTTGTAAAGCTTTAGTTTACCATATAACTTGTTCATTCGCATTAGCATGCATCAATCGTTTGCAAGAATTTGAAACACTAAAGAGTAGCCATCCACATTAACTGCGCAGTTTTCTTTTTACATTATTTGTTGAAATCATACGAGACTCGGCGGTGAGAGAAGAAACACTCCGGTTAAGTGTTGCCCTCCTCCTGCTTCCTTCCTCTCCATCTTCCTCTCGCTCGCACTCTCGCCTCCAATCCACCATTATTAGTGCCTCCAATACTCCAGAGGGCAAACAAACTTTCAAAAAATTCCCCATCACCCACCAAGCGTAGCCCATTTTCCTCTCCATGCAATTAACTGCGCCAACATTTACAATAATATGATTACAGACACTTTGGCAAAGTCATGGGGGGAACGCGGGGCATATTAGGTATCAGCAAGGGGTTGATCGTAATGGTCGCGTTCCCGGAGACTCACATTTTCTTTTGCACGCAATAGTAAGAGCTACTAAATTCTCCTCAGGCAGTAAAAACCAATGCTCTGGAACCATGATAACAAACACAGCAACCACTTTCCTTCCCATCATTCTCTTATTTTCTTTCTCTTACTTTAGGACCTGTTTTTTTTCTCTCCATCTTACTATCCTCTGCACCCTTCGTCCTCAACCCCCCCACCCACTGCGTCTCCCATGCACCCCTCAATTAATTAAGTCTTTCACGGCCATGTAATTAGGAACATTAGCAAGTCATAAACTTGCCACGAGTCTTGGAATTATGTGCTGGCCCTCAGCAATTTGTTTGTAATTCGTTTTTCGTGAGACAACAGCACCGTAGGGTCCCATAGATCTTCCCAGGGCCCCCACTGTGCCCGCCCTCTTGCTGCCACGGCAGGCGGGACAAGAGGGGTCCTTGTCGGGCTGAGAGGGGGCCCACATCATGCCCAGGCTGGCTGGCACCCATCCCGCTGCTCTCTAAAGACTACTTTGAGCAGCCAGTCTGTTCACTGCGTGTCTCTCAGCTTTTATATCTTTCTAAAGAGCGACAGAAAAGCTACTGCATGGTTTTTGTAAGGCCAATGTCAAAAGAGTATATTTATGGGTCGTGCACCACAAAATCAAGATGGAAGGACCCTATTGTAGGGTAAGGGTAAGGTATTATTATGAATGGATTTTTTTTAGTGTTAGGGTTACGTAAACTAGGGTTCTTGCAAATGAGCATAGCAAAATTGCTCAACTGCGCCACCTAGAACACAGCCCCTAAATGTATACGATTGTCTTACATGTCTGAAATGTGGATGGTATATGTAACATATGGAGACAACAAAAAAAGCATTTTTGGATGTACACTGTAAACCCAAAAAAAGTCAGCTATTTTGAATTTTACTGCGTATTTTGGACATTCAAGGGCCCTTGCCACATGACACAAAAAGGACACAGTGTAAGATGTGCAATATGTCAGTTCAAGCTAAACACACTCTATCCAAGAAGTAGTCTACATGTCCTTCCAGTATCCTTGAAGGTGTAAGGCATCACTTTTCAGCAGGGTCATGCAGAAGTCTTACACCCCCCGCTGTAATGCTATGAGAGGGTTTAAATGCCCATCCAGTCTCTCTCATCATTGACGTCCCGATCCTAAACAATCATGCTTGCAGTAATATGCATTTTTGGTCTTTCAGTGCGATCACTGAAGAAAGATGAATTGTAATGCTGGCAAGATAGAAATAGCGGTTGTCAGGTAATGTGAGATGTCCTCAGAAGGAACAGTGTCGAGGCAGCGGTGCAGCAGACACCTAGTGCGTACCCCCTCCAACGGGCTCTCTTCACTTCTCATGCACCCATTCTCAATCTAAACACACATATCTGCAGAGGCCTTAATGCAATATGATATACCAAACAAATAGCACATACTTAGTTGAGAACAAACATTATGTATTATCAAGCTTTGTTTATTAGGAAATTGCAGCACGTGTAAGATAATACAACAACTGTTAAAAAACAACACAACACGACACAGCCATCAACAAGGAGAACAAGAAAGGCAAAGACACATATCTGATTTATTTTAGGAAAAAAAAGAAAGGTGGAAAGCTTACTACCCTACTGTATCGTATGAAAGAGCATTATTCTATCTACAGGCTTTATTAAAATTCAACTATAACACTTTATAATAATCATCATTAATACATGGCGTATTTATTTTTAATTCCATTTTAGTACATTTTGATTTAACTGTTGTCCAACAATATAAATGAATACTTTATCCGGAGGGAAATGTATATGTGTTACAGTTACTCTGTGTTAAGACTGAATTAAAATAAGATAGACAAAATAACATATTTATATAAACATAAAAAGTGCAGAATGTCCAATAAAAGTATCAAATAAAGTAAAATATAACAAGATTATATGTAATATAGGCATTTCAAGTAAAACTGTCCAATAAAGTTAAATAACACTTATGTCATGATAATAATTTAAGTGCCTGCATATTGACCCTGAATGCCTGATGGTCTGAGGGAAGAATTAAGAAATGTTTCTCATATTTATTCATTTGAAATATGAGAAATAATGAGTTATTTTGATATTTTATCATAACTTATAGTCAATGTCATTCAAATAACATGAGAAAACCATTTATGAACACTTTATTTGTTGCACACATAACGCTTAATAGACTTTATTACAGGGCTTTGTTGAATACTTGGTTCTGATTGGTCAAGGTTTAAGGGTTAAGGTTAAACAACTCTTGTGTTTCCACTCTTATCTTTAAAAAAATAACATGAAAAGACATCGAAATAATCTAAAATTATATTTATATGAATGACTTCCTTTGTTTTCATAAAAATACTTCATTGTAGAGGCTCTCAGACTTTATAACAAGTGACAGGTGCATTGCACAAACTTCTGCTCTCTGCATCACTAATATCGATCCTTAAAGTGTTTAAATCACTTTCTTTGTATAATTTTACCTGTAATTTGTCCCTTTTTTCCCATTTAGAATTTTTTTCACAGAATGTTCTATCCCTCTGACTGATACTCCAAATGTGCATAGGTGTGTGTGTGTGTGTGTGTGTGTGTGTGTGTGTGTGTGTGTGTGTGTGTGTGTGTGTGTGTGTGTGTGTGCGCACGAGTCCTCTCTGCTCTACGGAGAGGTTAACACCATGTGTGATTCCAGCTCAAGCACTCTCATCAGCCGCCTTATTCTCTGCTGCGGCTGCACCCTGACCCCCCAATAACCATACACCATTGTTTCTGTTTACCATTTGGCAGAGACGGAGGGGAAAACTGGAGAAAGAGCGTGGCGGAGAAAAAGAGAGCCGGGGCTGCTATTGATCGGTTTCCACATGTATTGAAACCAGATATTGATTTTCTTTCTTTTTTTTCAAATGGGAAAAAGTGCATTGTCCGAGCGAAGGAGATTTCTATGGGGATTTGGGGAAAGAGGAGTTGAAATGAGCATCCGGTGCACCGCTGTCTCCTGTGGATTGTGTATAGGGCTGTGGTAATTGAATTGAGCGAACAGGGCCCTTCTCCGATATGTGCTCTCTGAAGACTTTTCGGCCTGTCGATGTATCCCTGTAATATTTGGCCCGGAGGAGAAAGCCAAGAAAGTTTTGCGACAAAGGATTTGGGCTCAAGATAAGGCAGAAATGTCATTGTAAAGAATAACGAGTCATCAGTGAAAAGATGGGTGCCGTTTACCTCACTGAAATGTACTTAATTTGTACCATTATCTTCCCTTGTAATGTGTGTGTGTTTATTATATCTAACCTATTTCAAACTAATGTTTACACTGATTAAATTAATACTTTGGGGATTATTTTTGTAGTATTAGGTGTTTAAGTAAGTGTTAAGTTTATTTAGTTTATAAATGTTTCTGATAAAATGATATATGATTTACTTTATTTATTCCAAACTGGGATTTGTTTTGTCACACAGGCATTAGTTGAACAAATTGTGAATGCTTTAGTAATGGTTAGTCAAATATATTGCAAAAACATTGTGTTTATGATTGTACTGGTATTTTTAAATTATTTGTGAATACAATTAATTGAATTGCTGCTTTAAATCAGTTTGATATCAATGTTACTCTGGTTTTGTTATTAACACTTTGACACACTCTTTAAAATAACTTTAAAAATACATTTGTAATAAAAAAAAGAATGTCTACCAAACCAAAGGTTGGATTGTGTTGGATTGTGTGCTACTAGTCATATTTATATTTCATTAGAGAAAATATATCAAAATAAAAAATATTTACATTCAATGCTGAGTAATTAGCTTTCCGAGCCAGATAATAATACGTTTTGTTTGTTTGTTTGAGTTTAGAAGTGACATTTTGATGCAGGCTCCTGAGTTCTGTTCAGTACTGAAACTCACCTGTTGAAATAAAAATCACTTCTAAAGAAAGTGACAATTCTAAATGGGGGGGTCCCTACATATCTGATTTTCGTTACTTAATCTTGGAAATAATTTCTATGTATTCTTTTTCATCACCGTGCTTTATTATTTCTTCTATTTCTTCTTATTTTTCTTCATCCTATGTTCTTATTTCTATGAATTATTATTATTTTCGTTTTATTTATTTATTTACAACGTAAACAGCATTTCCGGCACTGAAAATGAAAAATCTGGATGATCATCAGTCTTGCATCCGGCAGGTTTCCTGAGCTCTTGAGTCAACATGAAATCTAAAATGTGGTCGCAAGCTTGTTTTTGGTCTCTTTCTCAACACTCATTCTGTAGTTTGAAACTAAAGGCCAGCACCACTGCAACAACATAACCCTGAATTCTCTCGTAGCATTTTCTTCCCCTACTTTCCAGTAACTTTGTGTTTTTGCATTTCCATCTATTACAGCCACTGTTGTGTCTCCTCCGTCTCGGTGTCCCTGCACGGTGGCCAGCCCCTGCTGCTGCTTCTCATTCAGCCGGCGTCGGCCTGTTCTCCCACTCAATTTGCAATTAAGACCAAATTTAGAGCGCTGAAGCCTGAAGGCAGGTGGGTGTCCGCACAAGGAACATGTTGCCTAGCAACTGTGGGGGACGGAGTCAGGAGGGTGTACCTGAGCAGTAGGGGGCAGTGTGGGGAAGGAGTTTGTGTGTGTGTGGGTGTTTCTCAATGTCGAGGAAGGCTGCTCCAGAGCCACTATTTCAAGCATACTACGTAATCGAGTGCTGCCGAAGTACTGTTCCAATATCCAGCATACTTGGAATTCTACCGAGGCTGGCGTACTTTGTAGCGAGAAATTTCGAGGCTGCACATGTGTAGACTCCGCGGTCTTAAAATCCCCACAATGCTTTGCGCACGGACCAATTTCCAAATCTTTAGCGGAAATCGTGATCTCCATTTAAGGCGGGGCCTCGCATATGACGCACAACTGCACATCTGTTAGCCTGTTCCATTCTTCGTTTTCCGAGGCTAGGAAGGATTCTTGCCTCGCTTCTGAAGCAAGTGACTCGGAAGACATGTGCTACCAAGCAAGCGTCCTCGACATTGAGAAACACCCTCTGTGTGTGTGTGTGTGTGTGTGTGTGTGTGTGTGTGTGTGTGTGTGTGTGTGTGTGTGTGTGTGTGTGTGTGTGGCCTAGCAGTACTATACTTGTGGGGACCTAAATCTGTTTACAGTCACGTGTGGGGACTCGCCTCCCTTATGAGGACAAATTGGAGGTCCCCATGAGGGGAATCATTCATTTTAGGGTGAAGACTTGGTTAGGTTTAGGGTAAGGGTTAGGGTTAGGCATGTGTTGGTTATGGTTAAGGTTAGGATAAGTCTCCAGGAAATGCATCTAAGTCAATGTAATGTCCCCTGAAGTGATGTATACATGGTGTGTGTGTGTGTGTGTGTGTGTGTGTGTGTGTGTGTGTGTGTGGCCTAGCATTACTATACTTGTGGGGACCTACATCTGTTTACACAGTCACGTGTGGGGACTCGCCTCCCTTATGGGGACAAATTGGAGGTCCCCATGAGGGGAATCATTCATTTTAGGGTGAAGACTTGGTTAGGATTAGGATTAGGGTAAGGTTAAGGGTAAGGGTTAGGGTTAGGCATGTGTTGGTTATGGTTAAGGTTAGGATAAGTCTCCAGGAAATGCATGTAAGTCAATGTAATGTCCCCTGTGTGTGTCAGATCTGGACATATGGTTGTGTTTCTAATACTTGCCATTTTATAATATGTGGGAACTAGATGGAAAACTTGGACATTTGTTTTAGCACAACTTATCATTTTTTTCACGTTTGTATTTTAATAAATGTCTCATTGGACAAAGTAGTCCAGTGTTGTGTTTGTGATTTTGTCCGTTGAGCATATATAAACCTAATTTAGTCTTTTAAATTGTATATTTTGTTTACGAAGTACAGATTTTTTTCTCAATCTTTAACAAAAAGGGAGATTTAAGCTTTTAATTTAGTCTTAAAGATCACCTATCATGCTATTTTTAGGCAATAGCATAGGTCTCAGATATATGAACATATATACAAAAACATGTCTTTTGCTCAAAATACCAAACAGATCACCCATTCTAGCCATGGCTCATATCCCTCTATTTCACTTCCTGTTTCAAAAGTGCTGATTTTGGGTATAAATGTGATTTTAAAAAAGAGGGGCGGAGCTTATGCCTGCTCATGCGGAAGATTCTACCGGCAGATACTGCCGTGATGAAACGCCATATCATGGATTATCAAGGATTATTTCTGAAACAGTATGGAGCTCAAAGGCTTTCTCCCTTAAGCCCCTGTCACACTGTCCCGAAATTGACACCCGATGGACACACGAATATGGAATTGTGAATTTCGCACGAAGATGGCCCCGAACCACACACGAAGGCAACATTTACATTACATTTAAGACATACAACTGCAATGAAAGTACCAAAAACAATTATGTTACAGTACTATGATACTGTACTGATATCTTCAGACTTTGTTCTTTACTTTATCCGTCGTTATATGTAGAAAATATTACGTTTTCTCCGTAATGTTGTTTCCATAACAACAACTTACTGTCAACTGTCCTTCAAAATAATATATTATATCCTTTTTAGTTTCACAGAACACAAATTGGGTTATTTACATAATATGTTTACATGATTTTGTTGTGCAATAAAACAACCCGATGGACACACGGTAAAGGAAATGTTCAAATTCGGCTGTGATCGTAGCAACATCGGGCCATTCGTGAGGGCATCTTAAGCCTTCGTATGACCGCCGGTGGAGTTTCTCAGGCTCCGGCAGCAACTTCGTGAGCGGTGGCAAAATCTTTGGCATGCCAAAAAATTGCCGAAGGACCTTGCGAAGGTTCATTTTCGTGTTGAATTCGTGTGTCAATTTTGCCCTTCGTAAGGCCATCGTGAGGGCATCTTGTTATCATCGGTGCCATCGGGCATTCGCCCCGATCAGAGTGAGGGTGAATGCACCGATGATAACACGAAGATGACACGATTTGACAAGATGCCCTCACGAGTGCCTTACGAAGTTGCTGCTCACGAAGTTGCTGCCGGAGCCTGAGAAACTCCACCGGCGGTCATACGATAGCTTAAGATGCCCTCACGAATGGCCCGATGTTGCTACGATCACAGCCGAATTTGAACATTTCCTTTATCGTGTGTCCATCGGGTGTCAATTTCGGGACAGTGTGACAGGGGCTTTACCGGTTACGGCCCGTCCACACAACGGACGATTGTTTTTCTCAAAGCAATGATAAACCTGTGAGTTGGATGTAGAAAAGTCAGAATCAATATAGAATTTGTTAATTTTAAAGTAAATTCAGATTGAACAAAGTAAAAAAAATTAGATTATAGTGTCCGTCCAAAAATAAACATTACTTATAGTGAAAACCAGCCTTGAATGATGGGATAGTAGACTAAAATCTTTAGGAATCCAAACTATAACATAAGTACCCTGTATCAAGATTGATTCAAAACAAGTAACATTTGACCTTTTTAGAGGGATTTAGCACAAAACCTTTTGGGGTCATTTGGGTGTATTTGCCGTTTCTTTGGAACCCATTGGTCAATTTTGGTGATTGACACATCTTTTTAACCGTTAGAGCCAATAGAATCGAAGGTGAAGTTCCACATACACACAAAAGTTACCATTGAGGAGTTAGAGTGACGCACACGCAGTGGAAAGCTATGTTACGCTCTGAAAACTGAAACCTAGGCATCAAACTAGTAAATATGAAGATGGATTATCAGTAATCATTTCAAAGTGACACAGACACATTGGATTAACCATTGGATTAACCTTCAGCAGCGTTTTTATCGTTTTGATGCCATAGAACACTTTTGATCAGAACAACAACAAAGGTAAGACTATTCGCGTGTTTGCTCCGTAAAGCCACGTTGTGTGATGTCTGGGTTTGTATCCCATGCCGCAAGTTCTGGTGGTTTGTCTTGTTTTTTTAAATGTGTTTTGTGAAATGTTTTGTTTTCTGAATTTTTATGTTTATTGTCAAATGTTGTTTTTTGTCAATGGGTTTTGTAAAATTCAAATCTCGTGAAATGTGAAGATTTTTAAGTCGTGTTTATTGAAATATTGCTTTTTTAAAGTGTTGTTGTGTGAGGCTATCACTTAAAACAGAACATTTTTCACTTTAAGTTATTTATTACATTATTTTCTTGCAAATGGTGAAGGTAATACATAAATAAATGGTAAACAATCATGTTTCACAGTTTCATGTAAATCCAACCTGGACTTTAAACAGTTGGTTCACATTTCACAGCCGAGCACTCTTTCCAAATCGGTATCATCTTCCATATTTGCATGTGCTTGGATGCTGAGAGTGGCAAATTGACTGAGAAAATAGCTATATTACCCCACAGTGGGAGAGGGAGTGTGTCATGTGTAGCAAACAAAGGAATACGGCAGCAATGGCCCTCACAGCGAGACACTGTCTACTGTGTGTGTGTGTGTGTGTGTGTGGGTGTGTGTGTGTGTGTGTGTGTGATGGAAAACAACAGCAGAGATAATGTCAGAGATGTCTGATGATGTGTGTACTCTGAAATAAGTCATGTGTGGCTGATGCCTGACTTTGATGCCAGACATTCACAAGCTTATTCAGCTGCTTGTCCCTATGCGTACAATAACAAAATTAAAATGTACTTTCATAACTTCTTAATACCTAAATCTCTTCTAAAATAGTCTAAAAGTATGTGAGTACATTTACTCAAGTGCTATACGCTACTATTTTGTGATACTCAAACTCTACCTCAGTATTATTTTTTATTACTCCACTACATTTCAAAGGTAAATGTTACGAACTCAGACACTTAGGATGTAGGACCCAATTGCACGACCTGGGAGACAGAGGTAAAGTATTTGTAAGATACTTTATTTTCCAATACAGCAGTGAACAACAAAAAGGGTAACTATCAATCTCTAGCCGAGATGACAACAATAGCGAACAAAAAAATGAAATCGCTCACATAGTGAGGAATGAAACTTTTCACGAGCACAAGAAACATCGACCTGACCATAGTATAAGACAATACGAACTGACAAAGAACACTGGGAGACAGGGGAATTTAAGCACAGGGTGACAAGACACAGGTGGGACCAATCAGTGGCGGGGCTGACACTGATGAGCACAGGAGACACAGGATGGATGACAGGTGCAAACAATCAAGAAGCCTGGAATGAGAGAAAGCAAACATAAACAACATGAACCTCTCTAGCATTTCTGTCGGTGCACAACAGTAAATGCGTAATTTTTATTCCACTACATGTATTTAGCGATCAAAGATACAGTATAATCTACTATTTTCACATTAAAACACTTGCATTTTTTTAAATGAGACAATGCAGTACTCCATTACTTAAACAGCTTCACATTGACAAACGACAACATTAAAATGGACTAACATGTATTTCTAACTGATTAAAAAACTAATAATTAGCTGAGAAAAGAGCTGAGTCCTTTAACTTTAATTCTTTAACACATAGGTGTGAGCAAGCTCTCTGATTGGTCAATAGGCGTGTTTGATTCCACGATCAAAGAACGGTCAAATAGAACGTGCAAACTGCTTGCAGTTTGCTTTTCGAACTGGAACAAGAAAGCAGCGGAGAAGTAACGGGCCAGAAACCCTCCTTTTTACGTTACGAAACAAACTTCCAAACATAATATGGAAACATTTAAGATTAACTTCAACCTCCGGGGGGGTCTTACTGTGGAGGACTGGATTGAGGAGTGCCTAGAAAAAAAAGCACCTAAACGACAACATGCAGAGCTACGTGAAGAGCAGGTAGACCAACTGGAAAAGTACCACAATAGCTTGGTTTCACGTGACGTCACACCGTTGCGTTCCTTTGGCGCGAAATTCCATTGGAGGTCAGGAAGTAATTTTCTACAGAGGATCTAGCTGCTGTTACCATTGTGAAAATGCCGGTGTGTTGTGTAGTTTACGGTTGTTCCAATCGATCCGGCCGAGAGAAAAACAAGAGGTTTTACCGAGTGCCGAAGGTTGTCGTCCATAAAGCTGAGCAATTTAAGAAGCTAACCGAAGAACGCCGGAAAAAATGGCTTTCAAATCTACATCTGCGGTCGGGAGGAGCAGAGTCGTCTAATGCACGGGTCTGCAGCGACCACTTCATCAGAGGTATTAGCTAACTTGGTTTTTGTGGCTTTGTTTAGGTATTAGTGGGTTGTGGTTAAATGCGTATTTACTTAGTAATACTGATCATGTTTAAGTTACCTGTAGTCTAATATGGACTTTGTTGGGACTTTTTAGGGTGCCCTAGTGCTTTGGGTGACGTTGAGCCGGTAGACTGGGCTCCCACTGTTAGCCTCGGTTACCACACAACAAGTAAGCCCAGATCAGAGGCATCTCTTCGACGAGAGCAGAGGATGGAGCTCAAGGAAGACCAACAAAGACAATCAGAATGTGCAGAGGCTTTGTTGGATCTCCTGCAGACAACCGAGAGCCCAGAACCGACGCAGCCCCCGTCTGACAGCCCACAACCAGAGGACACCAGTGGGATATTAAATGACCAACAAGGTAAATTAACCACCAGCATTATTATTAAATATTACAAATGTGATTGTCAGAAAATCAATGCAAACTTTGAATTAGGTTTAGAAAATAGAGCACTAATTTGAGAATCTGCAATAATTGGAACAGAGAACTTGCATGTCTGTAAAAAGGTTGTCAAAAAGATAACTTCACAAAAATTCACATTCATATTTGACTATTTTAAATAACTAATTATGCTTGCTACTGCTATATTGTATGCAGGATGCCAGACTGATTTAACGATGGAGGACATCGAGAGGATGGAGGATGTTCTGAGACAGAACACAACAGAGCTGGGAGATCTTCGGACAAAGGCACTGGACACAAAGTTCAACCAGGAGTCCTTTGAGAACAACGAAGAGAAAACAAAGTTTTACACCGGGCTCCCCAACTTCTTAGTTTTACTTCAGGTTTTTCAACTGTGCGAGCCCTACATCACCTGTGGCCCTATGTCTGTGCTCTCCAAATTTGAACAGTTCATTTTAGTTTTGCTGAGGCTGAGACTAAATCTCCCTCTGAAAGATTTGGCTTTCAGGTTCAACATCTCTCTCTCTCCACTGCTTCTAGAATTTGGCATAAGTTAATTGACATACTTCACGAGAGTACAGAATTTATAATTGAGTGGCCAGAGCGACATGTACTTCAAGCTACAATGCCAATGGGATTCAGACAGGCATTTGGATGTAGAGTTGCTGTGATTGTTGACTGTTTTGAAGTTTTTATTGAGAGGCCCTCTAATTTACTAGCTAGAGCACAAACATGGTCCAACTACAAGCATCACCATACTGTTAAATTTCTGATTGGTGTTGCTCCCCAAGGCTATGTTACCTAGATATCTTGTGCCTGGGGAGGAAGAGTTAGTGATAAACAGATCACAATACAGAGTGGGCTCCTAAAAAACCTGTTACCTGGAGATATTGTCCTAGCAGACCGTGGGTTCGATATTGCCGATAGTGTGGGATTTTACTGTGCTTCACTAAAGATGCCTGCATTCACCAGGGGGAAAAGTCAGCTGTCAGCATACGAGGTGGAAGAGACAAGAAAAATAGCTAATGTGCGTATTCATGTTGAAAGAGTCATAGGATTAGTCAGAAGAAAATATCAGATTCTGCAAAGCAGGGCTGTGCCCATAGAGCACATGCTAACAAAACCAGGTGAGGCACTAGCATTAATTGACAAGATTGGGGTTATTCGCTGTGCCTTGTCTAATCTGTCAGTGTCTGTCGTCCCATTGGAGTAAAGTCATGGAGCTGTAGTCTTGTAAATAAGAAACCATGTATTATTCAGTATCATTTAATCTTTTCAGTAAACATCTTTTTGTGTTGAAAATTGTGTAGCCCTACTCAATATACAACTTTCATCTACATTCAGGCTTAATTCATTCAACAATATTCTAGAGATGACAATTGGTCTGGTGACGCTCCCATGTATGGCCATTGAGGGTTATTGTAAATGTCAATAAGAAACCATGTATTATTCAGTCTTAGTATCATTTAATCTTTGCAGTAAACATCTTGTTTACAATAGCAATATATCACACAGCCCTACTTCCTCTAGTGAGTGTGGTCAGTGAATATGAAGGTGCTGTAATGCAGGTTAAAGAGCTGCCACTGTGCAAATGTTATGTTCCCTTGTAAATATAGGGGTACAAAGGGAAGTAGCGACACACAACATAACCGGCCGAGAGAAAAAGGAGAGGAAACTGATCTCTGACGCCATAAAGTGGTCTTTTAATTAACACAACGAAAAAGGGCTCACCAGCCAACTTGTCAAACAAAGCTTAAGATAAGGGGAGAGCGACTGCAACCTTCCTCATGTCCTATATGGAGGCGCTGATTGGAGATTGGGAGCACCTGGGGAGATCAGAGGGAGAGAGAAAAAGACACCCACACACACCCAAACACCAGCACCCACTACGGCACGTAATAATAATGCAACAAGGAGAGAACCACAACTTCCGGGACCAGGACAGACCACAGGTGCTGGTAATCACGCCTTCTCTCCCTCCTGATCATCTTGCAACTGAAACTGAAAAATGGAACAGCAGACAGGGAGAGGAGGCTTTTAGTCACCTGATAGTTATGCACTAACATGTTCTTGTGGAAAAAAATGAGCACACCAACTCTTTATGACTTTTACCTTTCCCCTTGTAAGTTGCTGTCCCAACACTTCAGGGAGAACACATAGTCTGAAGAAACGCTCAACTCTGGGAATGATGTTGTCCCACAGGTCCACATCACGCACAATTCTCTCTACAAAGAGGTCATTTTTAGTCCAGACAACAAAGTCGCAGTAGTCAACATCAACGAGGTGGAGCTGAGCCTGTATTTGATGGTAGTAGGCATGTCTCCTGTCCAGCTTCAGAGTGCCCCCATCGTTGACGAGACAGAAGCCCTGTTCTCCAGCACACAGGCGAAGATTGGCCTCCTCTTGTTTGCTGTGTGGGCACTAAAAGTTCAATGAAAAGAAAAGTAATATATTGTACTGTAAATAAGTGTCTGCAGCTCAAAATGTATTGGGAGAGGATCCCCAGACTCAGGATCACGTCACAATCCTATACTTACCCGCTTTACTGTAGCACAATACTGAACAAATAACTTACCTTTATCTCACAGATACCAGTTCCATGGCAGGTGCACGTGACACCTCCGTCTGGCGACGCTCCCATGTATGGCCATTGAGGGTTCAGCCAAAGCCCGCTGTCTTTACAGCTGAAACCCTGGTGGTGCAGACTTTGTACTCCTTCATACTGCTTTCGGGCAGTTGCCTCGTATTTGCATCCATACCTGACACACACACACACACACACACACACACACACACACACACACACACACACACACACACACACACACACACACACACACACACACACACACACACACACACACACACACACACACACACACACAGTATTTTTATGCATTGAATATTTTGTGAATCATGTTTTGTAATGATAATGAATTTAGTTATAAGTTACTTGTACTGTAACTTACTGACATAATCAGCGTATACCACGGGTAGAATTGTAAGTTACTTTTCACAACAAGTCGGTATCCCTCCGTGTCTGAGAAAAACTGTATACAGTTTGCTTTTCTGATTGGCTCCCTAATCCCTAATAAATACCTTGTTGCAGCTGTAGAGAACTTGTATGCCTCTGGGTAGCATATGGACTTGATCAAGGACTTTGATGGCTGTGCAAGACTAGTCTATAGAACCTGCTTCAGTCTTGAGGCTGTGATCCTTCCTGCTCTTTGGCTAAACCATATTGCTGATAAGCTCTGGTTTCTGGTCTCCTCCTCTACTGCCTGGACCTGTGGCTGTGTCAGCTCTTCCTGTCTGAAGTCCTGGCATGCATTCTGCAACTCTGTTGGGGATAGCTGTAGCATCTCTGGTGTCCTATACTGAGGTAGTGGTTTAGGTAGCTTGCTCACAGATTTAGGGACACATTCTCTGTAATATGGTTCCCTGGACATCAGTGCAGCACTTCTTGGGGAATTTCTGCTCAAAGTCTTGAAAAACTGCATATACCTCTCTGATCCTCGCTCCAATTTTGAACCCTGGACTGTGGGACGCTGAAATGTGTGCTTCTCACCTGTCCTTCCAGCAATGGCATCATCCAGTTTTTGCTTTTTGGATTTTGCGGATGAAAAGTCTATCATCGCAACTGGAGCAGCAGGAATCTGCACATGTGAGAGACAGACCAACATGTATGTGAACATACATGTAGGTGCAGTGTAACTATGAGACAGGCAAGGACGGCATGAACAGCTGACTGACCACTGGGGTCTGAATACCTTTTTGACATGTGATGGCATTAGCCACTTGCACTTCTCAGTGGTGCAGGATGCAGTCTCTCTCATCTTCACACCTGCTTCGATTGCAAACAGAACTGCTCCAACATGTGAGCAGGATTCTGACAAACTGTATAGACAGAGACATACTAGAATAACTAGATTGATCGTAAAAGCTAGTAATGGTATAACATGAATATTATAGCAGGCATTATTTTGTCTGAGCTTAAGTGTTGTGTCAAATATGCTTTGGGTTGGGATATTTATTTTATGACTTACCCAGCCATACAGTTACAGTGTGCTGTAACAACCTCTCCATCTTCTTTAGCTACAATCCACGTTTTTAAATGGTGTTTCTCCAGACCTCTGGGAATGGTTGACCTACACAATTGAAGCTCCAGTTCACAACTTGCGAGTTGGTAACATACATTTAACAACATCACAAGCAACACATAACCAGATGGTCTTGGTAAAGAGGTTGTTTTTAATATTAACCTCAACATAGAGTGATATAAACAACGTGCAGGCTGTTCAAAGGCTCTGAGCTGTCTATACACACAAAACACAATATATCCTAAGCTAAACACATAACAAACATACACATATATATACACACACACAACACACTCACAGGCCAGTTAATGCTGAAGGCAAGGCGACAGCCGTAACACTGCCTTACATGAGTCCATGTAGCTAAAGTTAGCTAGCTAGATGTCTCCTAATAATGCTACTTAGAGGTAAGAAGGTATAGGTAGTTAACACTCACCCGGGCAAAAACAAGGCGACATTTGTTTAATGCCTCTTTGGTGCCGAGGTCATTCACCCATCCACACACGAAGTAGTTGAAAGCTTCCAGGCTTTTATACGCTTTCATCTGGCTAGCCGTGTAGTAGGAGGTATGAAGGACGAGGTAGCTGGTGATATCCATCGCCTGGACAGCGGGCAAATCGGATAAATCACAAGAAAAGTCGTTTTTTTTCAGCTGATACGGATCGTATCCGATGTGTGCTGTGATTTTTTCACGATATCTGCGGCGTGCAGGTTAATTTAATTGTTTGACATAGTCGGTGTCCTCCATGATTCCTGCGTTGATGAATGATTGCGTTTTCACTTCCTGACCTCCACTTGAATTTCGCGCGTCATAGAAGTCACGTGACTGAAACCAAGCTATTCAAAAGCTAACTGCAAACTGGAACAAGAAAGCAGCGGAGAAGTAGTGGTTTCCATAGCGACACACAGCCGTTACATTGTTACATTGTCTCTCGTTGGAAAATCGTTAGCTACAAAATGTCAGATTTTATAGTTATCATCTGGACAACAGAAAAATGTGGAGCAACGCGCTTTTTGCCGGTCCGGGACACGCCAAACGGCCACTGGAGGAAAGCTCTTCCGTGAACACCACAGCACCAACTGCAAAAAAGTCTGGCATGGAGTTCATGAGTTGTTTCAAAAATTGCACATTTAATGGCAGCATGAACATCCACCTTCATTCTGAAGCCAAAATGTTAAATATGTAAATAAATAAATAAATAGCCTAATTCAAGAATTGTTGTCAATAAATTGTTTTCAATAAATTGGTTAATAATATATTATTTACTATAATTATATCAATAACTGTAAGCGGGGAAGCAGGAGTGTTCGATTGATCGGCTCTCGTTACCAAGGGAACTACTTTATAGGAACTACTTTCTGACGGAGATTAACTCAAGCAGAAAGTGAAGGTTTGGGAGCAAATTAGCCCACATTATGAAATTATGTTACGATATTGTTGATTACAATGATAGTTTGTGTTATAGAATCGCAATCATACACTTGAGGCCGTTCTTTAACGTCATTATTGGTACTCCAGTACAGGCGTGTACGGACCTCGGCGCAAGCGCCTCGGTCCTGCCGCAGTACTATGGTACCAATAATGACGTTAAAGAACGGCCTCTCGTGTATGATTGCTTAAATATAGTACATTTTGTACACTAACATATTCAATTCACGACTTTTACTTGTAATAAAGTATTTGAGGACCAAATCATTTCTACTTTTAATTATCTGAGAACTTCTTTCAGCTCTGACTTCAATCTCCATAGAGGCTTCTCAATACTCAAATTTCCCCTCCTCGACTCCTCGGTCCTCCGGTAGTGACCCGGAAATGAATTTCAGCGCGCCATTTTGAAGGACATCTCATTTCTCTAAATGCACACCGAGGATCGAGCGTCGAGGAGGCTCTCTGGAGGAGCTATAACCGAGGATACACTGATGGTTCCTCCACAGCTCCTCCGCGGATGCATTTCCGGGAACGGTGGAGGCGTGACGCACGGCCGGACTTATCTCAGCCAATGACAGCTCTGCATGCATCCCCTGGATATTATTTTAGAAACTGCTTTCATCGCGTCGCGATGTTTCCAGAGAGAACAGCTGTGAGGTCCATGCAGAAAGCAGAGCAGTGTGTATAATATATATCACTCAGTATAACAGGCCTACTCTCTTTATTTGCTTTAGTTTAGTAGATATCTACAAACAAAGAGTCGATATTTTTCTAAGACCATTGCTTCACATAATAAAATACACAACGGCTTATGCTTTAGGAGCTGTAGGTGTGTGTGGTACAGTGTGTAGGTGTGTGTTGTACAGTGCGTAAATGCGGCGGACAGACGGGTCTCAGTTGGTTTGGTGTCCTCTGCTTACTTTTAATAGGCCTACTTGTAAATACAACTTTTGGCCCGTAATTTCAATTCCCCATTTCAGCGACCAGAGAGAGGGGGGGATATATCCAGTCTCTGATTGTGTTACGTTATTATGAGAGTGCTCTCATACTTTAAATTGTATATATTTATATAAATATATTTGTGTGTGTGTGTCCGCATATGTAGCCTGTTATTGTCTCATTATACCGCACTCTCAATGAATTCAAAGTAAATATGTGGGGGAACAATGTTCAGCTGATCTAACAGAGATTATAAAATACAGCGCTATGACAAAACACTCGACAGCTGATGCAGCTGTTGCCACGTAATAATGATTGGACGTCTCTTTAAAATGACCGCTCAGAGGAGAGGAGTTCTCATTTCTTTAAACGTCTGCTGCTTCCCCTCCTCGGTCCTCCGCTCGCATCTCCTGTGGGCGGGTCTAAGTCTCGAGGAGGGGAACCGAGGAGAGGAGTCGAGGAGGGGAAATTGAAGTATTGAGAAGCCTCTTATGTTCCCCTACCTGCCGTCTCTTTATTTCTCCATTCACTCTACCTCTACAGGCCACGCCCACCTCATTAAGCCGACTCCCCTCACCTGTGTACTCTAGGGATGTTAAGATTCACCGATTTGCGTCGGTGCACCGGCATAAACGTTGAAGATGCGAGTGCACCGGTTGAAAGAGTGCACATCGGCTACAGTTTGGGTTGAACTCGCGATGCATCGATTGTAGCGTCTTTGCATCGGTACAAAACCGATTCATTCATATAATATCCTCTCATCCTGTCAGCACTCTGCAGAGACGATCTTTGATCTTTGCTTCGCACTACGGAGGCCGAGAGTCTCTAGCCTCATCCCAATACCCCTCCTCGACTCCTCCTTTCCCTCACTCGCTTCCCTTCCTTGCGTCTTAGCTCCGCCTCCGTAAGATGCGAGCGAGAGACACGAGGAGGTGACGCGAGGACAGAGGAGTCCTCAGGTATTAATTGGGATGGCCTCGTTCACTCAAACGTCACTCTTAAATGACGTCTGTTAATGATGACATGTGCACAGCTGTATCCCCTCTCATCGGGCTTAACTGAATAACCCCTTAGAACCGGCCCATTTGTTGTTAAATTACATTACATTACATTACATTGCATTTAGCTGACGCTTTTATCCAAAGCGACTTACAATAAGTACATTCGACCAGGAAGACACAACCTTGAAGAAAACAGAATCATATAAGTACATCAGGTTTCATAGAGCCAAACATTTCAAGTGCTACTCAACTGGCTTTAGGTAAGCCAGTCCTTTATTAGTATAAAAGTGCTTCGTTAATAGTTCTAACGCTCGAAGTGGAGTCGAAAGAGATGAGTTTTCAGTTTGCGACGGAAGATGTGCAAGCTATCTGCCGTCCTGATGTCAATGGGGAGCTCATTCCACCATCTTGGAGCCAGGACAGCAAACCCACGTGTTTTCGCCGATGGGAACTTGGGTCCCCCTCGCAGCGAGGGCGCAACGAGTCGTTTGGCTGATAAATATTTAAATGAATGAATCTTTCTCTTGTTAGTCAAGGAATTCAATGTATGATGGTTGGCCCTGCTTTTCTGTTCCGTTTTGGTGTAAAATGTAGCCTACATTTAAATAAAAATATAATTATAGTAATGTGAAAGCCTTTTTGAAATGAATTGCACATAATAATTCCCACGGAGCTGTGAGCACTTATAGCACTTGTGACGCTTTTCCACTCATCTTCCAGTTGTCGGTTTTCCTCTGTTGAAATCGACCAGCTGTGAAGGTGGGGGCGGGGCTTTTATACGCGAGTAGTGAAAACACTTCCGCGTAGTCTGCTCGCGTGTATCCTCCCTTTCGTCTCCTCCCGCATCCCTCCTCCCTCACCCCTCCTCGACTCCTCCGTGTGCATTTCAGCTATTGGGACGTCCTTCAACATGGCGTGTCTTGATCGATTTCCGGGTCAAGTCCCGGAGGAGGGGAAGAGAGGAGTCGAGGAGGGGTATTGGGATGAGGCTTCAGTCACACATGGAAGTCGAGGAGAAAGAGAAACACAGCGCACCGAAAAATACCTATAAATCAAACGTTTGGCAACACTTCGGATTTTTCAAGAAAGATGGACAACTTGAAAAATCGCTCGCAAATTGTAAACGATGCAGTGCCGCTTTAAAGTACACAAGTAGTACGAGGAATTTAGCGACGCACATAAAGAGGCGACATGGGGTCTGCGGCTGAAAAGAGAAACCTGAGAGTTAGACATATGAGTTCAATCACTCAGTGAGGTGTTCTATCAGAGAGAGTGGTGTTTAGTTTACAGCAGCCTGTGACTGCCAATAATAGTTTAAATGTATTCCTTACTGTAAGCAGTTATGAAATACATGTTTGTGAAAGGTTATTTGTATTCTTTATTGTTCATATAGAAACCACTGCTTTCTGCTCACTGGTGAGTTAGCCTATCAATGAGTGTTCAGCACATCAGGCAGCTGTATGGGCATTGCACTATGGTAGTTGTTATTTGCACATTGTTAATCATAGGCAATGCATCCTTAAATTGTTAACTGTGAGGTGTTATACAATTGAACTGTACTCTGGAGAGTTTTTTAAGGTAAAAAAGAAGCAGCATGATGGGATGTGCAGTACTAGTAGAGAGAACCAAATATGTAAAGCACTTTTTTGTTTATGATTTGCTGTATATGAGGAATATAACAAAAATCCTCTGTCGTACCATATTGAAGTAGCCTATCATTATTTTGCATCGTGTTGAATCGCATCGTATCGCCCTGAATCGCATAATATTGAATCAAATCGTATCGAACTGTATCGCAACAGGGGTAAATCGTATCGTATCGCATCGCCTGGTGCTTCAAATGTATCGTTAATGTATCGTATAGTTGGCAACGTATCGAGATGCGCATCGCATCGGCCTCAGTGATGGAGCTGCACATCCCTAGTGCCTACGTCAACCACCTCCCCCCCTGGCAGCATGTCCTTTACCCCCGCACCATCTCCCCCGTCTCCATCACCGTGCCTACGTCAACCACCTCCCCTCCCTTCAAGAAAGCATCTGCAGTCTCCGAAGCCTGATAAGGATGTGTGTGTACAAAACGCAACAAACTCTTACTGATACGTGCTGGGTCTAGGCTCAAGGGCGTATGGCACTCTCAACTCTTTCCAGGACATGCCGGGGCCCTGCCTGCCTGTAGCTTTGCCGATATCTGTGTTGATAGGTAATAGATTAAGAGCGGTGAATCAGCTTAGAAACAGGAAGTGCTCAGACGTTTGTGTGAGTTTATCAAATTTAGCAGTGATTCCATGTCAGCCACAGCTTGTTACAAAAAACATGACTGATAGTGTGTTTAACAAACTTAAAGGGATAGTGGAAATGGAACCTCAAATAGTTTCGTTTTAACTTATATACAAGCATAATTACGTACCAAAACAATCACACCTGATTAAAAAAATATAATAATTGCCTTACGCATGTTAGAAGCACTTTATTGCGTCTATGCAGAATGAACGTGGAAGGGCAAATATACCAGACAAAGAAGAAGGATTGTACGAGGTATCCAGTGATGATAGCGAGTCAGAAACATCCTCTCGGCTTTCCTACGAAAATGTCGTTTTAGGAACTGAATCTGAATCCGGTTCAGTAAGCGACGATGGTGACAATATTGAGCCAGACGATGGACCATTACGTCCTTATTTGTTCGAGCCCGAGGTGATGGTTCACGGCATGGGCAATGGCGAGGATGACCAGGACCAGGCGCCAGATGATGCACCCCTACGCACAAATAATCTTGACTGGTAGGTCCCTAAGCATAGCTCACGCATCTTAAGATCACCTGTAGCCTTTACAAATATTAATCATTGTTAACCAGTTAAGGCCGAAGGTCCCCCCAGTGGACCCCTCCCACAGTTGTTTTACTCTCACATGTCTCAGGGCTTCTTAACATTTATGAAACTATTAATGTTTCATACCCTTTTAAAGGTAAGAAACTCCGCTAACTGACAATAAGAACAATTGTTAGCTAGAAAAAACACAAGAGTAATACCAAGCCTTTGAATTAGCATTGAGCGAAACAATGCTAACTAATGCTAACGCTTTTTTACACACAACACACGGTAGAAATGCCCTTATTACTATCTTAACTGCACAAACAAGATATACGATTTAAAGCTGAGACTCCACAGATTCCACACATGTAATGTCATCACTGTAAGACCTCGAATTCCTATAGCTATCAGCCAGAAAAGAGAAAGTAAACAACATCCGGTTCCAAAAATATTACAATAATTACGTCTTACCTTTTTTGATTTGTGATCAAAAGTTGTGTTCAACGGAATAAAAACGCATCTCAAGGTTAATCCAATGTCGTTGTGTCACGTAGATTTTTTTACTGATAATCAATCATCATATTTATGGCAATATACTCGGCTATTCACATGCAAATGCTATTGAATGTCCGCCATTGTTTGTGCCCGTCTTCCTATGCTCTCGTCATCACCCGAAGATTCCCGACGATTCCCGAAGTATTTCGTTTCATTGAGAGGGCGCAGTAAAATTGAAAATAAAATGAAACTAGGCGCATGAAATTAAAAAAAATTGTTTATTATGCTTATTTTTAATAAAAATACACAAGTTAAACCCAAAATTCGCGGATTTCCACTATCCCTTTAAACTAGCTTTATTAAATGTCAGGTCTTTGGCAGGAAAAACATTTTTAATCAATGATTTTATCACTGAGCACAATCTTGATTTTATGTTTTTAAAGGAAAGTTGGATTTAACAAAATAACAGTGCAGCTGTTCTTATCGAATCAACCCCTCCCAACTTTAGTTTTATGAGTCAGGAAATAATGCATAAGAAAGGGGGTGGAGTTGCTATTTTGTTCAATCATTCCATTCAATGCAGGAAGACATCTTATGGGAACTTTGCTTCTTTTGAATATGTGGCCCTTCAGCTGAAATGCTCCTCTCGAGCTCTGTTCCTAAATATCTATAGACCACCCAAATACTGTGCAAGCTTTTTTGATGACTTTACTGAACTGCTGTCTATAGTGTGTATTGACTTTGACCGTCTAGTCATTGTTGTTGATTTTAACATCCATGTTGACAACCCCCAGGACAGAGGGGCTAAAGAACTGTTTTGTGTTCTTGATAGCTATGGACTGACTCAGCATGTGACGGAGCCCACGCACAATAAGGGGCACACTCTGGACTTAATTATCTCAAAGGGTCTGAATATCTCTAAGGTTGTGGTGACTGATGTTGCACTCTCTGATCATTCCTGTGTTTTCTTTGAGAGCTTTATTTCTGTTCACAAAAATGTTCAAAAAGAGGTAACCACAAAACGATATTTAACTGAAAATACTAGGGAAATGTGTACTCAGAATTATTCTTCCACACTTGCCCCTGCTAACATCTCAGTAAATGAGCTAGTAGATCATTTTAATTCAAAATGTAAAATGTTATAGATGCCATTGCTCCAACTAAGGTAAAGGAAGTGTCTGGCAAGAAAATATCTCCATGGAGAAAGGCCATGACCGTGAGAGCAGAAAAAAGAGAGTGTCGAAAAGCTGAACGTCGGTGACGAAAAACAAATCTCCAGGTTCACTTTGAAATCTATAAAGAGAGACTTGGCCTTTATAATTTGGAATTGAAAAACGCACAACAGTCTTTCTTCTCTGACATCATTACCAAAAACAAAAACAATGCACGTGCCTTGTTTGCTACCGTCGACAGACTAACTAACCCCCCAGTGTCAGTAGCCTCTGAATTTCTATCCACCAGGGCATGCAATGATTTTGCCTCCTTCCTTCACTGACAAAATTCAGAAAATCAGACAAGCAGTCAGTGCCTCTGCATCAGGTACAGCAAATGTTTTGTCTCTGTGTCCACTTAAAATCAATTCAAACACCATGACACAATTCCATCAGATTAATGATAAAAACCTTATATATTATTCAACTTCTGAAATCCTCCTCCTGCTGCCTTGATATTATTCCAACAGGATTTTTTAAAGATGTTTTGCCTTGCATGGCCTCAGATCTACTTCATATAGTAAATACATCTCTTCACTCAGGTATTTTTCCACAGGCCCTGAAAACTGCACTCATTAAACCGTTCTTAAAAAATAATAATCTAGATGCTTCAGTAATGAACAATTACAGGCCCATATCAAACCTGCCATTTCTAGGTAAAATCATTGAAAAAGTTGTTTTTCAACAGTTGAGTAATTTCTTGCATTTAAATAGTTGTTTCGATGTGTTCCAGTCAGGCTTTCGTCCAAACCACAGCACTGAGACTGCTCTTGCACTGACATCCACTTAAACACAGACAGTGGCAGAACTTCAGTGTTAGTATTATTAGATCTCAGTGCTGCGTTTGACACTGTTGACCACAACATATTACTCGACCGACTAGAAAACTAAGTGGGACTTTCGGAAACAGTTCTAAATTGGTTTGAATCCTACTTAAAGGACAGAAAAAACTTTGTTTCTATAGGTGAATACACATCTAAGTTGACAAATATGACATGTGGGGTACCTCAAGGCTCCATCTTGGGGCCTCTTCTCTTTAACATCTACATGCTACCACGGGCTCAGATAATGAAAAACAACAACATAAGTTACCATAGCTATGCGGATGACACACACATTTACGTGACAATTTCACCAGGAGACTATGCTCCAATTCAAACACTGAGTAAGTGCATTGAACAAATCAATGACTGGATGTGTCAGAACTTTCTCCAATTAAACAAAGATAAAACTGAGGTAATGGTTTTTGGAGCCAAGGCAGAACGTATAAAAGTTAGCGCTGAGCTTCAGTCTGCAATGTTCAAAACAACAGATAAAGCCAGAAATCTAGGTGTAGTCATGGACCAGAGGTTGCGCTAGACTTTAGACGGACAGGATCGTAAAACTTCCGTCAAAATCCAGAATTACTTGTCGGCCTTTACACAACTCTGACGAGGGGGGGGGGGAAGCATGCTCGTGAACTGTCAACGGGGGGGGGAGAGAGACAGTTCACATGCGCCGTGTTATGCATGGCTGCTGCACCTCGCGGGAGCGTGTACAGCGTAATGCCAAAACTCACAGACATTTCAATGATTTGTACGGCACAGTTAGGTTTGGAAACGGTATAATTTCCTTTTTGGAGGGCATGCATAACACGGCATAACACCGGAGCCTCGCTGTGGGGAAACGTTGGCGCTGTTCCGAGTTTGTTCTAATCTGTCAAAATGACGGACTGCTTTCAGATTTCTAAAGCTGGCTCACTACTGTTTCCTCAAGTGCTCACCTGGTGACGGATACACTTCCTCATCCCTCACGGTAACGTCAATGCTGTTGAACCGTGTGTGTGAGCTATTCCTCCTCACTCCACTCATCTGCTTGCCATGCTCTTCTTCTCCTCCCTGAACCCCCACATTTTTCCAAAACCTCTAAAGAACTAAAGATCATAACTTAAAAGTAAAACTTCTGGTCATGGTTTAAAAAAGTCCTTTTAAATTTGGTGAATTCGTTTTTTACTATCTTAAATCTGCTAGACGTACTGAAGTATTCAAATAAGATAATCCTTTGAATATCATTGGGGGAAATCATTTTGTTGGACAGTGAGGGACTAACTGGAGTGGAGATCAGTCCTTCAGCCTCACTGCTAGATATGGTCTCTCAAATATACCGAGATGCCGTGTTTGGTGGTGAGAAAAAATAGGTAAACACCTAGTTAACAAACACAATCCCTGACCTCATGACCTCTGTGCAGTGGTGGTGCCAGGGTATGTCTGGGGTAAGCTACAGCCATACCAAGAAATGGCTTAGCCCCACCTTAGCCCCACCATGAAAAATGATGTTAAAGTAAGCAAAATAAAGTCTGCCAACTCGCACGGAGTAAATTGCACAGACAGCAGTTAGTAAAATTGATTTCAGTAGCCACTTGTCTGGAAATACCGAAGACTAGAAACTGTTTTGAAAACTTTTGTCACGTAGTGATTGTCTTCTCAATAAAACAACTTTGATAATGTCTTCTGGCCAATCCGAATCAAGATAACGGCGTGGTGTTGTTGCAGGAAGTCCCGACGGAGAATACTTTTCGGGACGGGTGGCGCAGTGGTCTGTGCATCTGATCATCAGATCAAGGGGGGTGCTGGGAAACTCCAGTTCAAAACCCGCTCCTGCCGCCACTGCGTCAGGCCGTTGTGTCCTTGGGCAAGACACTTCACCCGGATTTGCTCCTGTGGGTAATGTCCACAGTACATGTATGATATCAATGTGTACTTGTAAAAGCGCCTCGATGACTTCGAGTCGTGAAGATGGACGTGTGGCGCAGTGCGCTGTGCAATGATCATCAGATCAAGGGGTGAAACCCGCCGCTGCTGCGTCTGTAAAGCCGTTGTGTCCTTGGGCAAGACACTTCACCTGAACTTGCTCCTGTGGGTATTGTCCACAGTGACCATTGCATGTATAAAAAATATGTGTAATGTGTATTTGTCAAGCGCTTTGAGCATCTGGAAAAGCGCTATAATAAAATGTAAGGAATTATTACTTTTGCTGAAGTACATCTCTATATACATCGATACAACATTACGTGTTGATAGAAATCAACACGTAATGAAATAAGACCCCACGGTTTGATGATTGGTAGGTGTGTGGGCTGTCTTTCATTTTGACACACAGAACAATGGGGGCTATCCACCCTTATCCACGATGTAAAGTAATTCACACAGCTTCTTCCCTCTTCTCTCTGTGAGGAGCAGCAGGTTCAGCTTTCAGAACAAAGTAACACAAAACTAAAATGGCATTCATTTTTTTTAAATATGTCGTGTAGTGATAGATATATTTATTTTTCTTCTCAAGAGAGTACCAGAATGTGTATTGTAGTTAGTTAGTATTTCAAAAAATCTCCTGGGGGAGAATCCCCCCAGACCCCCCTGCAGGGGTTGGGTTTTCAGCATGTCAACTCTTTCATCTGTGGGGAAATTGCAGGATTGGCTCCAGGTCGCCCTTTTTATTTACTACAAGACAAATGTGCCTTTTTATTTCATACAGTTCAATTTGGATTGAGACAGGGAAATAATCTAAACCTCACGCGTGGCGTTTCACTGTCAAGGGAGGCGATATAGCGTGTATGTAATTACATTGCAAATACTGATTTGAGCCCCACCACTGTATGGGTTAGCCCTACCATAGATTATCCAACACAAATACTCTGGCGCCGCCAATTCTTACAGCCATGGCTGCGGTCGAATTGTCAGTTTAGCTTAGGAACCTTCCTAACGGAGTGAAATGACCCGGAAGTACCTCAGTGGAAGCCATGGTAAGAGCTTTTCGAATTCTCTAGTCTAGATGATAGGAAAGGAGGTTTGAAACTTCCTTTATAACCTCCTTTAGCTTAGGAAACACTGGACCTTCCTTTACGAAAGGAAAGGAGAAAATGCTGCCCCACAATGCCTTGTGGCCGCAGCATTTACCGTCACACAACATTCGGCCGTTCCCGGAAACAACCGATTGTGAACGAAAAATGAGTATCATGAAAGTTACAGTACTTATTAAGCATTTTAAAATGTATGTGGTAACTTGCCAAAGTGCTTTGTTTTGAACGTTCAACACTTTAATAATCAAAAGGAGAAATATGAACATTACCTTTTTACTGAAATGATCAAATAAAGTAAACATTTCATAGTGTTTACTCAGCTCAGTTAGCTGTGAGGGGTTTCTTAAGGTCCTTACACACCGAGCCGATTTTCGGCGTCGATAGATGTCGGGCCGTCGATGAGTGTGTTGTGTCGCCCTACTCAGATTGGTGTGTACTGCACCGTCATGTTTTTTCGGCCGTGCCGACACCTTCCGCCACCGATTCGACATGTTGAATCGGTGGCGGCCAAAGGCTGTCGGCCAAAGAAATCACTCTGATTGGCTGTTCAGCTAGCGAATCAGTGCATGAGAAGCGAAACGGAAGTGAGGGACACACACAAACTATTAAGAAGGCAAATCTGAGATTTAATGTAACTCCAGCTCTCGACACAGGTTCGGGAAAGCCCCATGAGCTTCTCGTTGTAGAGTGAAAATGGAACGCACACGCTATTTGTTGTTTATTTATATCACGCAGTCTGTTCTTCTTCTCTCGGTGTATCACGCAGTCTGTCTTCCGGTTGTTGCCTCTTTTGAATGATGAATTGAAACACACTACCGACGCCTGCTGGTATGGAGTTATTGCCACTCACGCATGGGCAGTTTGTACGTCCAACTTGGCCGTCGGCTGGAGTCTTTGCTGTGTGTTCCAGTGCGAAACATGGCCAAGACGTAGGAGACGTGAGGCGACGTGAGCCGATGTTCCGTCAGGACGTGTTCTTTGGTGTCAGTTTGGTGTGTAAGGAGCTTTAAACTTTTAAAATATGTTTTAATGGTCATATACGCAGTGATAGATGTTAAGGCTTTACACGTTTATAAATACATTTGTATTTATTTTAAGAACTTTTCATACAATCATACGTATTGGGATAATTTAGTGGGAATGCTGACACAGCATTCCAACTATCTTTTATGCTATGCACGAAATTCTTTATTATTCCGCCGGGTTATTTTGTGCCTCTTCTTCTCCCACATTGAACAACGCAGAAACTCCGTTCAAACATCAAAACGTTCAGCTCGGTCGGGAATCGATGGCTATCAAAACTTGCGACATCTGTGGCATTGTGCTGTGTGATAAAACTGAACATTTCAGAGTGGCCTTTTATTGTGGCCAGCCTAAGGCACACCTGTGCAATAATCATGCTGTCTAATCAGCATCTTGATATGCCACACCTGTGAGGTGGGATGGATTATCTCGGCAAAGGAGAAGTGCTCACTATCACAGATTTTTTCAGATTTGTGAACAATATTTGAGAGAAATGGTTATTTTGTGTATATAGAAAATGTTTTAGATCTTTGAGTTCATCTCATGAAAAATGGGAGCAAAAACAAAAGTGTTGCATTTATATTTTTGTTCAGTGTATGTATCAAGCTTTTAGTCTCTGATCCCATCATTCAAGGGTAGGGTTGGGTATCGTTAGAATTTCCACGATTCTGATTCCGATTCCGATTCTACTTTTCGTTTCCGGTTCTTAACGGTTCTCAATTCCGATTATTTGAGGGGCAGGGTAAAAAAATTATACATGGTTCTTCCACCAAAAAAATTACATTTATTCGAGAAACTCTTACACAGGTTAGTTTAGTAATATTCACATTAATCAGTCTGTTTATATTCACTGCTAACTGTAACCTGAGAACCACTGAAGCTACAACAGTGCAACAGTCCAACTTTTAAAGGAACCCCCCCCCATTTAAAAACAGTTCAAGCATATCTGCCTTCGCAGGCATACCGGGAAGAAATATTTGAACATTTTAAAGTAAAATGCTTCAATCTGGTGCACTTGAAGCAGAATTACTAGAGACTAGATATAGGGGGTACAACTCTAAACACCCATATGAAAAAGATCGGTTTACATTTTAATAATTAAATAAGTATGTGAACATAACCAATAACCTACCATAGCCAATAACAAATACATGTAACGTATTTTATTTTTGTTGTTCATTCATATCTTATTTTACTATTTTATTTGTGCATATTTTGTTATCTCTCCAGTTTAAAACGATATGTCTGGTTTACTGTCCTATAGTATACATTGGAATGATTTCAAACCTGTTTTATCCCAATAATTATAAAGGAGTACCTTGGAAATATGTGTTTACATAAATTGTGATCAAAACGTTTGAGACCCACTGAGATAACTTAGACTGAAGTGAACTATCTAAACACTCAGAGTCCTTTACCTCACTGAGCTGTAGTTATCAGCCTCTCAGTCTGACTGGAGAGGACTCTCCCTCCACATCATTGTAGAAACATCTTCTTCTAATATCCGTTAGAGCAGCTAGCACCAGATTCTAAAAACAACAGCGCCCTCCCTTTCTCCCTCCCTCGCTCCCACGCTCACTCGCACTTTGGCTGTGAGCTGCGGGTGCCAGATAAGCCAACACCCCCCATTTTCATCACTTACAGCGCCCATCGTACAGGGCAAATGAAAAGTGTAACCGGGAAGAAAAGGGTGTAACATTTACTTAATTATGAATGTTGTTACATCAAGGCGAAAATTAGGATGAGCACCAACGGTCAAAACATTTTGTTTCCCTTCCAGAGCTGTCAGCGCAGCGCCTCCACAGATCTGGCGCCCTAGGCAAACATCTATAACGCCAGTGCGACGGGCCGGCCCTGGTCCCAGGTTACGCTGTAGGAAGTGTAGGTACAACGCTACATTTCCCGCCCCGCCGCAGTCATACAGTAGGCTACGGAGAGAGGCAAGAAACATTTCCTCAGGCATCGAAAAGCGGAACCGAAATTCACATTTCTAAATGATGCCGTTGGAATCGAAATGTTGGAACCGCTTCCGGTACCCAACCCTATTCAAGGGTGGTTTTCACTATAAGTAATGTTTTTTTTTTGGACGGACACTATAATTTTTTTTTTTTACTATGCTCAATCTGAATTTACTTTCAAATAAAAAACATCTATATTGATTCTGATCAATATATCATTGCTTTGACACAGAGGTCAAGGAATAGTGGGTGGAATAGACGATAGGAGCTGATTTTTTGACTATTCGACTGCAACCCACGGCTCCCTTCAAAGAGGGGAAGTCTTAGCTTATCACTTCCTGGATATTAAGATGCTTTGACCCACGGCCAAAAGTATTCACACTGATCAGGAAGTGATGATTAGAACTCCTCTTTAACAGACCAACACTTCCTGTCTGCGGCTTACTCATTCACTACTTACTCTTCTGTTCGCACTCCCGGGAAGGAAGTGTGTGTGTGTGTGTGTGTGTGTGTGTGTGTGTGTGTGTGTGTGTGTGTGTGTGTGTATATTAGAAAGTCCTCAATTTCACACATGCTTAATCTTGAGTGAGTTTGGCGTGAAGGGATTTGTGGAGGAGTGTGTGTGGTAGGAAGGTAAAAAGGGGGGGGGTGTGTTTGGGATGCAGGACGTTGCTGTTTAATGGGGTGACTGGAGGAACTCTGCCTCTCTGCCTGTCTCTCCTAGTTTTCATCTTGACCCTTTGAACCACTGAAACTAAATGTCACTGTACAGCACAGGTGTGTTTCCTATTGTCTACTGTCAGCATCAAAGAGCCACACAATGCAAAATACATGCTCTTGGTCTGTGCACCAATTACAGAAACTTGGATGTTTCAGATGCAAGTTTGTGAAGATGGTGATCGAAAGAGGAAACAACCTTCATGACTGTTGGAGAATCAGAAAGAAACAAACTAGGGGAAAATATACAAATACAAGATAACTAGCCTTAACCAAAAATATCACACCAGGGGTTTTGGGTTTGATCCAAGCCCTTGCAGTCAACATGGGGAAGATACTTAACTTAACTTAAGTTGCTCGCGATGGCATGGTTAAGTATCCTGTATGAATAGTGTGTGAATTGGTGTAGGACAGGGCTTCTCAAACTCCGGACCAAGGTCCGGATCCAGACCGAACTGAAAATCAATCCGGACCGAACCCTGTGTCCCATTATAAAACATTAAAATTATACAAAATAAGAAAATAAAAACGTTCTGATTCTGATGTAAATGTATGTATATTTTCTTGTGTCTGACGCGTTGTGAGAATGTACGTGCATTATATTTACTTGTGTGCGCGAGCGTGACTTGCATTGCAGACCGCAAGTTAACCGCAAGTTAACCGCAAGTTTACCTTGACGGTTTCCTTTCAACAGAGATTCAGGCCCCCGGACTTTACTGGCATTGATCCGGACCAGTGACCTTGTATACAATTCACAAGTGGACCTTTAATAAAAAAGTTTGAGTACCCCTGGTGTAGGATGACTTGTAGAATGTAAAAGCGCTTTCAGGGGTCGTAAAGACTGGATAAAGCTAGGTGTAGTCATGGACTCTGACCTGAGTTTCAACAGTCACATTAAAACTGTTACTAAATCAGCCTACTATCACCTAAAGAATATATCTAGGATTAAAAGACTAATGTCACAGCAGGATTTGGAAAAAGGTGTCCATGCTTTTATCTTCAGTAGACTCCACTACTGTAATGGTGTCTTCACAGGTCTCACTACAAAATATATTAGGAAGCTGCAGCTGATTCAGAACGCCGCTGCTCGAGTCCTCACTAACACTAAGAAAGTGGATCACATCACTCCTGTTCTGAAGTCTTTACACTGGCTTCCTGTGTGTCAAATAATATATTTCAAAAATACTGCTGCTGGTTTATAAAGCACTGAATGGTTTAGGCCCAAAATACATTTCTGATCTCCTGCTAAATGATGAACCATCCAGATCTCTCAGGTCTTCAGGGACTGGTCAGCTTTCTGTCCCCAGAGTCAGAACTAAACATGGAGAAGCAGCGTTCAGTTATTATGCTCCAAATCTCTGGAACAAACTCCCAGAAACCTGCAGGTCCGCTGCAACTCTGACTACTTTTAAATCCAAGCTGAAGACTTTTCTTGTTGCCGCTGCTTTTAATTGAACTATTCACATCTTAACTCACTTCACTGTAATTTTTATCCATGTATTTTTTCTTTTAATGTTTATTTTATTATCTTTTCTTTTTAATGACTGATTTTAAATGCCATTTTCTTAATCTCTTTCGTTTTTGTAAAGCACTTTGAATTGCCTTATGTTGAAAGGTGCTATATAAATAAACTTGCATTGCAATTAAGTATAAGTACAGTCCATTTACCATTTAATATATTGAAATAGTCTTCTCTATCTTTCACTCCAATATATTAATATAAAACACATTTTGACATGTCACAGATATAAAATCTAAGGTGTAAATTATACAATCATGATGTATGACTTGTGTTTAACTGTTTAGTCATGGCTTATCAGTTGAATTGCACATGGCCATCGTTTCTTTTTACTGACTCTTGTGTACTGTACATGAGGGGTGATTTTCTCACGTGGACTCTCCTTGTGTGACCTGCAGGGAAGTGTGGGAGCCAGAGGAAAGGTTATGTGGGAGTGTGAGAGAGGAAGTGTTTAGGTAGATAAGTAAGCAACCTGATGGGTATGGCTGTGAAGTAATGACCTGAAACCCCCCACACAAAGCATGTGGAGGGCAGGGTGTGGGGGCTGAGTCCTGGGAACAGATTCAGAGAAGGAGACGTGACAATTTTCTGCTTACGACAATGTTAAAGTATGGACTGTGACAGTCCTCATTGTGTCTGTGTGTGTTTTCTTCCTTCATCACCAAGCTGATTGTTATTTTTCTTTACTTGCACTGACAACATGCACCTTTAGCAGTGGCGGCTGGTGGAAATTATTTTAGGTGGGGCTATTGTAATGGTGAATAAACCACACGGGGAACATTTTGAGAAATGACCAATTAAATTATGACTTCTGGTGATGTTAGAGATATGAGAAGACTGATCAATACCTCCATAATCTTCAGTGTGGTTAGCTATGAATCTTACAAAACTTCCAAATACCTTGTCCTGGACATAGTTTCTACAGTAAACTGTGCAACAGTACAGGCCCACACAAACTGCAGAACACCGGTTCTTTGGGAACACTCATATGATTTAATTCCCATTTAAAATCAGGAGACTAAATACGAACATAATATGCAGACACAGACGTGGTTCAGAAACACAGAAATATTAGAAAACAGACCATTAAGGCAGCAAATCTAGTTTGATGGATGCTGTCAAAACTCAACTATATACAATAATATGTGTGTGTGTGTGTGTGTGTGTGTGTGTGTGTGTGTGTGTGTGTGTGTGTGGGTGTGTGTGTGTGTGTGTGTGTGTGTTTACTTATCACGGGCACATATCTGTCCCCGGCTGTTTGAAGAGCAAGCATGGGAAACAAAAGACAGCGTTTACCTGTTTGCATCCAGCTAGTCACACACACAGTTACAATCACACTCCCTGTAATTGACATAATTAATAGATAGTTTAGCTTCTCACCATCATTTGCTGTGGCCCACTGATGTTAACGATCAACTGTAAGGCTGCCTGTCAAACGTAGACATTCAGCCAGGTGACTCGCAAACTCTCGCGAGAGTTTTACACAAGACGGATCCTTTCTAGCCATAACCAACTCACAGACTGCATCGGGCGCTGAAATTGCCGCCCTTTGAGCATCAGATCTGACGATGCTGATTGACTGAAATTATGTTTCGACGGCATAGTTTACAGATAGCAACAGTCAGCAATGTGTTGGCTGCTGCTGCTCTGGCTGAGGGCTCCTTTCTTACCACCCAGACAAGAGAGGGTAATGATACACGCTGCGGCCAGGCAGGAAACATGTGATTTATCAATAACTTTAGACATCGTAACACAATTTTAAACGAGATTTTATTTTAGATTATACATTTTACTGATACCAACTATATAATATTTACCTTGTTCATTCAAAATAAAAATGAAAATATGTTTTATTTTAAATATATTTTAAATTTTTAATTGAATTTGTAATGACAATCAAACATGTGGGAAGAAGGGGGGCGGTGCCCCTAGCGCCCCTATGGGCCGGCCGCCACTTTAGTCTTCATGCAATACGATTTTGAGATGTAACATTTTGAATGTAAAGTTCATATTTCGGTATCATTGACACTGGAAGAAGATGGCTTATCATCCTCATCAATATAAATGGACTGTACCAACAATGTGCTTTTCTAGTGTTTGTGACCACCCAAAGCACTTTTACGTAAGTCAGCCTTAACCCATTCACACAGATTCAGGGTTTCATGATGTTTGATTTTGTGTTTCCTGTTTTATTTTTGAGAGGTTTTTTCCTGTGTCATGCTTTAATTTATGGTCAATGCCTGTTGTGATTGTTGACCCCGCCCTGATTCTTTCCACCTGTGTCTTATTTGCCTTTTTCCCTTGTTTTCACCTGCCCTCTCAAGCGGTTTCTGGTTATTCCTAACTGTACGTAAGCCTTTCTGTCCGAGTATTCTGTCAGTTGGTCGTTAGTGTTTATAAATACATTTTAATTCTAGAATTTTGCAGAAGTCCATGCAGAATTGTTCAAAATCAACATACTCGTCCCTCTATACTATAGGTTAATGGTGCGTTCACAGCGGACTCAAAGCAAATTGTTACATCGTGATACTCACACGAGTTTGGCCGCACCATTGCAAATCTCATCTATTTGCGTCTTTGCATTGACATGCAAATGCATTTTGCCTCCGGTGTAAAGGCACCATAGGTTAAGAAAAAAGATGGTTGTTCTTGAAGTCTACTGTATTTGTCCCTTTATTAAAACAATGGTCCCTTGATTTCATCTTTTCACTTGGTCAGAGAGCACTTCTTAACTTAAAGTAAGAACTAATTCCACAATGAGATCATTTTCTTTTCTCTCCAGATCTGAAATGATAGTTTTCAAACAGCCCCTTTATATTAATTTCCTTTATATTTTCACTCAGTTTATCTGGCCATAATTCATTGATAATAGCCCTTAATTAAAAATCTTAACATTGTACATTTCTATTAACAGTCCTTTTCAAAGTTACGGTGGTTTGGTTGAATATGGCAAACACACTGTTTGAGGAATCCAATGAAAACACAGCGAGACAAGCCTCAGCACTGCCCTGCACACTTCGACGCCTCTGCCTGGTTAGAAAGCTAGATGCCCGGGATAAGATAGGGCCCGGCGATTAGATAAGGAAAGTCTTTTGAAAGTGATTTCCCGCACAAGCTACGTGATGTATTCAATTTAGATGGTAAGATATGCATGGAATAAATTGGATTTGGAGGGTGAAGATAATACATTTCTACATTCACAGCTGTTATTTTGAGAGCGATTTCCACGCTTGAGATTGGTTGGATTTGTTTATTCTGGCTCTGTGGCTTGTGAAATGACGAGGTGAGGATATGGATGGAGCACAGTGGTTGGTTGGTTGAGTCTGGACTGATGGTAAAGTGAATCTGGCTTTGGTATAACTTTGTGATGTAATGCAGCTAGCCAGGACAAATGCAGAACCCCCATACCGTGTAAATACAGTACTTGTGCATTGTACGTGAACACTATATACAAAACTTAAGTGGGAGCTGTTAACTACGGGACTTATCATGATGTCATTTTTGGATGGTAAGATGCTACACTACTTGCAAAAACAATTAATGATGAAAACTTTCCTTGATTAATACTTGTTCTATTCAAATGTAAAGCATCTGTGGTCTTCCTGTGTTCCTTTTTTAACAGTCAAACCAGACTAGATCATAATTTAGCCAGGAAGACATCAGGTCAAAACCTTTCAGGAAAATCATCATAAAATAAATAGACCTCAATTTCCAAATACATACAAACATATATATATATATATATATATATATATATATATATATATACGCTAGCTGACATGTATATATATATATAACATGTGTATTATGTGTTTTTATGTGTTGGAATTAAATTGGCTAAGAAGGTGCAACAAAAAATGTGGTAATAATTTATACTGTATTAATCCTCAACACTCAAAACCAGATGGGGTCCATTTGCTAAACCTATCTTTGCTACAAATGTTTCAGTTTTTTCTAGGTTGTGGCTTTTGGTGTTTTTTCTATTTTTCCAGTATCGGTCCAAAGATGATACACAGTCTCTCACCCCCTCTCCTCCATCGGCAGACCTAATGAAGAATTTTAGTTGCCAGGCTGGGCAGGCGATGCTCGGACAGTGGGGATTTTTCATCTAGTAATGTTGGCACGGGTCATTAATTGTGCCTTGCCATGAAACCAGTGGGCTTGTCATTTGGGTATAGCACCTCTATACATCTCCTAAGCCTCAACACCCACACACACACATACACTCCTCTGCTCATCCTCTGGGTGTGTCGGGGGCTGGATGGTCTGGACGCCCACCCGTACCCCCTGAAGAATGGTCTGACCCACTTACTGTCACTAACTGATGACCCCTCCTCCAGGGTTTAGAATTCACGCTAGCTGACATGTTCATGTAGAAGACAAGAAAGTATGTCATCTGTATGGCTCCTATTTGACTGTCACAAACTGGGGTGGTAGGTTTATATGGAATTGAATGCATTTGGTTTCAGTGAGTGATTAGGCAAAATAGTAATAGTCAGTTGAAGTCCACATATTGTTTCCTTGTTTTTTGCCTTTTATTACAGATGTTAATAGCCAGGAACAATAGTGAAAAAAGACCTGGGTCAGGGTTAGGGTTAGCGACATTCAAAACAAATTACATTTATATTTTGTTTTTTTACTCTGTTCTATTTTGACTGACACACTTACACATATACAATACAGCATTTGACTTGTAAGGATATTCCTTTTCCTGTGTATAGACGCAGGAAAAGGAGCATATTCCTGGCTTTCTTTCTGAATTATTTTAATTGTATTTCATGTAATAAAAGCAAAGAGTTATTGTTGGCAGAGCCCTTAGCTCTACTGTTTCTTCTTAAATTCCATATCGTTCCCACCAGGTGGTACTTGGACTGGTATGTATTCTCCTTCAGTGCACCTTACATTAGTATACTGTATATTCACAAATGTGCGTACAACTCTCTAAAATGTTGTCAATGCAGTGAAAACAATATAATGTAGTATAAAAACAAGAGCGTCCTTCAGCCATGCTTTCTTTGAATCTGATCAGATAAAATATTTAATTAATTTAAGGGAAAGTGATGGTAATGATAGGTATACACATATTTTGTTTATGTAGCTTATATCAGTCTCCAGTTATGTATCTTCAATTTATGGATACTAAATTGTTTTTGGTCGATGGTTGATATTTAAAGAGTAATATTGGAGATGGTTGAATTCCTTTCCCTATGTTAAGGTTTGGGCAAACAAAATCCCTTATAAACTGCACATTTGAATACACTGCTGTTAAGTTTATGGAAATATTGTGGTTATTAATAATGCAGAGGCAAATGTTAATTACATTTATGTTACAGGATGTAAACTCCACAAACAAGCTTCCCTTTTATACACTGTCAAGATATCCACACACTTACTCTCATGTTCACTTCTTTTAGGCCACATAACTTCCCGCATTGGCAATGTGAGTTGGCAATGGACTTAAATATGGAGCTGCTGAATCACCCACCTTGGTCACCAATATCCCAGAAACTGTAAATATTGGCTTCTTAAATTAGTGTTTTATTTGCATTCTCTGTTCTGAATTACAATAAATTGTATCTAGACTAATTGATTAAACACATTTTAGGATTGACTTTTTAATAGTTATTTCATCAGTGCTTTGGAAAGAGCTCAGTGTTTAGATAACACACAATGGATAAGACGTACAGTATTTTCACCACACTGCATCTATTTTCCATACTTGTGTCCTTTTTCTGTTCTCTTTTGTTTTCCCTTGGTTTACAATCTTTCTTTCTTTCTTAAGCTGACTAACACAATATATTTACATCCAAACAACTCCTTTTTACTACACTAATTTCAATGTGCACAGCCTAGGTATGTGTGTGTGTAACAGCACTGAGAACGCTTTTTACACACTGGCATCCATACTGAAAGCTTATCGCTACCTCACAGCGCAACCTAAACAAAGCCTTTATTTGTCTCTTTTTTTGAGGGCAGAAAGAATTCCCAAATAAAGGAAATGGGCTCTTAGTTTCTTTAGCATTAGTGGGGAGGACAAAGAAAGTGAGTGAGACAACCAGCAGAGACCCCAATGAACAATTTCAGCCTTATTTATTGGTTTTCGGGATTTCCACGGATAATTTGCTGTGAAATGCAGCAATGGACATGGAGATAATTTCTTGAACAAAACCGCCAGTAATTAGTGTGTGGCCAGATTCTGAAGAGCATCCCCTGATAGAACCCGGCTGGCTGAGGCTCAGAGCTGGCACAGAACCAGCTACATTTATCCCATCCTTTACTCCTTAAGATCCTGCTTCACCGTCACATCCTCCTCACCAATCATTTTCTTTGTCATTTCCTTTTGTCTCATCTCTTCCCAGTCACAGTGAGTGATGTCTGCCAACTTGGTCTTCCAATTTTTGTCAGCCAAATATAGTGTTATATTTCCAAATAGTGTGCTGAATGCCTGAACGCTACCAGCACAGTTTCTCCACAATTAAATCTTCTTTCCAATACTTTTACAAGAATGTGAAGAAAGCATTAAGTTGCCATATTTTTCCTCATCTAGCGGCTGGCTAGTAAGATTCAAGATTCAAAGATTTATTGTCATATCATATACACAACTACGGTGTAGTTATCCAATTAATGAAAAACGTAAGTCAAAGGTTCCTCAACAGTGCAATAACAAGACATACATTTTTACAAAAATAAAATACTCCAAAAAATTAAAATAAATACAAATTGTGCAAGTTCAGGTGTTTAACAGTCTTATGGCCTGTGGGATGAAGCTGTCCCTGAGTCTGGTGGTTTTTAGTCCGGATGCTACGGTAACGCCTGCCAGACGGCAGCAGACAGAACAGTTTGTGGCTGGGGTGATGGGGGTCTTTTATAATCCTGAGGGCTTTCTTCCTGAGCCGCTGGGACTAAAGGTCCTCCATGGATGGCAGCTCCGTCCTGGTGATGTGCTGTGCAGTTTTCACCACCCACTGTAGAGTAAAGCATACTGTACCACTGGTTGCATCTATCAATGGGTCAAAAGGTGGATCAGGTGGAGGTAGAAGACAGGAGTGTGTATATTTCAAAGTGTTGGATTGGTGTTGGGGGCAGTGTATCAGATGGAAAGCGGATCATCTGCAAAACGTTTTGGCCTTGGCAAACTCTCGTTTTCCTCCTCGAGCTGTGGCCAATTAAGTACATTTCAGCAAAAGACCATTTTATTAGCATTTGCCCACCACAGAACATGGCGATAAAGTCCTCCTTTAAGCGATCTGGAAAACAAATTGGCACATTAACCGGAGAATGGCTGGAATAGGCCGTCCTGCCCATGGCCGTTGGGCTAGCCAGGGGGCTTTACAAGTGTGCCGATTCCAAGGCAATCCCTCTGCTTTATTATTCAGCATGACAGTATGGAGCTGAAGCGCAGGACTCAGATGGGTGCGACTGCTGCCAGATGTCAGCCATTAGCTCTTTCTCACTCTCTCTCCTTTCTCTACATGCCCAAATACATATGCACGCCCTCCAACATTGACTCCCTCTGTTCTCCTTGGCAAGCCCAAGCCGTTTGCTTTTGTGGCCTGACAAGCCCTCTCTATTTATCTGTTATTACATTGGCGTTGTCAGATCCAAAAACCAAGAGGGAGTCTGCGGTGTGTGCCAGCACTGTTGGCTGAAGGTCCGTGTCTACTGCCACTGTTCTCCTCTTCGACCCCTTCCTCTCATTCACACTCATACACAATCGATCAACTTGTATCTGACGCGAGCAAACCACACAACTTGTCTGTCTGTATGTACACTCCAGATTCCAACTCCATTTGCATTAGCAGCTAACTGTCTCTATGCCTCCCACCATCCTTCCTGGCTACATGTGCCCCCTCTCCACCACTGCATCAGGGGCTTTCAGCAGTACTAATGAGGATTAGCATGTTTGTGTTGTTTATATGTGTCACCATAATCCTTTTAGCAATAAGCTTTTTTGCAGGAAGTAGATGTAATTTATGCATGGCACATGTTTCATTGGATTTTGCATTGGCAGGATGGACATACCACACAGACTGGTGCAATTATGTCGCTTGGCAATTAAAGATCGCAACAGTTAATAACCAATATCAAACAAACAAATATCCAGTATCTCACATTAACTGATACTTGTCTCTGTAGGTAAGTGTTTCACAATTATTATTAAGGCCTCATGTGTTTGTCTCCTGATGACTTTGATGCTGTCCAACTCATCATCATGCGGATGATGGTGCCTTGAAGAAAAAAATATTGTTGACAATTTGGGTTTTATATTTGCATCTCTGTTCATAGATTGTTTCAGTTATGACAACATTCTACTCGCTTATTCTCTTAATTGCTCAAAATCACAAACTCTCGCAACATTGTTTCAAATACGGCAAAAGGGTCAATAAGTCAGAAGAATATAGTTAACAATTGGAAGGGCTGGGCTGGAAAATATGACAAATACCTTGTAGGGTTGACCATTGATGGTTTCACTAAATATTAACACATTGAGAATTTGATAAATATTCATCTGTAATGTGGATTTGTTGTGGGTAAAAGTAAATAATTATAAGCTTCAAGACCAGTAAACTCTAACTAACCCTCTACTCAGAGACCAGAGGTTAAGTGATATATGGGTTAGGGTGGGAAGCAGAGTCCATCTAAGACTTGGTCAGTCATTATTTTAAGGAAAAGCGTATGTATATGATGTATAATAGTTAGATTGAACTAATCCTCACGTTTGTTGAGGATTTGTCTAGTTTTTAATGTGTTTTAATTTGAAGTATGAAAAGAAAAGGTTCAAAGCTGACTGAAGGAGAGCTGTCAATTATCTATTATACATTTGATGTATGTTGTAAAATAAATGCGTTGCAGGATAAATGAGAGAAGCCAGATTAGGGTTGGGGTTAGGGTTACAGGTTGCAACCCCAATTTGTCATTTTGGGAGATAAGAAGGCTGCAATTTTGTATACAATCTTGTTTAGTGCAGCTTGAATTGGATTAGCACATTGCTGTTGAAAAAAGAGCTCTTTACATGGAGGCCCTGGAAGTCACTATGGCCAGTCAATGAGGCCTGGGGGAGGAAAAGTGCCAGGCCTGGGCGGCGGGCCCTTTCAGTGTCAAGCCCTGTCAGTCAGTGCATGCTGCTCCTCCCGGGGCTTTCATCCTCTCCACAACCCCGGCCATCCCCTCCTGCAGTCCCCACAGGCCCATCAAAGCCTGATTTTCCACGCCGGCGGGCCAGCCGAGGAGGACCGCAGCCAGGGACAGGTGGGAGGCAGGGGAGGAAAGGGGAGGCCGGTGAGCCAGCATCTGAGCCTGGGAAGGGTGTTGGGCTCTAGCCAGTAACTGAAAATAGTCCTGGCATGATTGTGCATGTGGATCCAACACACACACACACACACACACACACACACACACACACACACACACCACACACACACACACACACACACACACACACACACACACACACACACACATATCGTTGGAGAATTTACCTTGCATCAACAAACACATGCACCACAAGGCCATTAGATTTTAATGGGATCTATTCATTGACGTTATGGCTCTCCTGCATCAATAAAACATTAAAAAAATTGAAGAGACACACTTCATAAATCACTTTAACAACATACTATTTCGGAGTCTGCAGTGGACATAACTCCGTATGGCTTTTATAGACATATACTGTACATAGTATACTGCAATAAAGTGCGAGCATCCTAACAGACAAAGGCACAATTGAGTCGCTCTAAGGTTCGCTTTTGTTTCAGTCTGTCTGTGGAAAAAAAGTGATATAAGGCAGTGTCCATCCTCCACAAAGGGTTAAATCTCACCTGTGAGGCCACTCAAGCCATCGAGCCCATTTTCCTCCCGGTCCCAGTCCCCCCGTCCTTTTTAGATTTTAAACTTCCCCTGCCACCTTCCTTTTTTATGCCGGTGTAAATGAGTTCCCTCACAAAATCTATAGCGCGTCTTTAAAAAGCGATAACTCTCATGGTGGTGCCGTGACATTGACCCCCCTCGCAGGGCAGTTCCGGTTCAGTGCCCAGGCCTCATGCTCGCCAAACATACACAAACACATACACGAAACACACACATGCTCAATATCCACACACACACACACACACACACACACACACACACACACACACACACACACACACACACACACACACACACACACAACACACACACACACACACACACACACACACACACACACACACACACACACACCACACAGGGCCAGACCCCAGGTGCACCAAGAGGAGCAGTTAAATTTCATCATTACCCTTTCTTCCCCGTGTTGGGGCTTTTTATAGGGCCTTTTTATGGCCCGCTCTGAAGGTGCCACTCTGGTCCCAATGGTGCACAGGAGAGAGATAGATAGATGGAGAGGGAAGACGAGAAGGGGAGGGTGGGAGAGGAAGAGCGGGAGGTGGAGCAAGGAGATCTGTACGAGTGGGGGGGGGGGGGGAACAAGGAGGAGGCAGGCAGGTGAGAAAGAAAGTGTGCATGAACGGCCACAAACATGAACACTGTCAGGCGTACAGGCAAAGCAAGTAGGGCACTGGGGAGTGAGAAAGAAGAGAAATGGCACGAGAAAGACTTGAGGGGGGGGAGAACAGAAAGAAAAGAGGGAGAGAGAGAGAGAGGGAGAGAGGGCCATCAGTTGTCAGTGTGACTGCTGGCTGATATAAAAAACAGTGGCGAGGGGTGGCGGATAAGGCGGATGATGAATGGGCTGGAGACACTCATCCATCCTACTGAAGGATTTGCGGCCAGGGAGTCGTGTACAGACACATCTAAGGAAGAAAGAACCGTGTGTGTGTGTGTGTGGAGGGGTGTGTGTGTGTGTGTGTGTGTGTGTGTGTGTGTGTGTGTGTGTGTGTGTGTGTGTGTGTGCGCAGGGGGGCGGAATGGGTGTTGTGTGTGTTTTAAGGAAGGTGTGACGGACTGGTGATAGGAAGATGGGACAAGGCAGAAATAAGGTTTTCACTACAAAAATGTGGGTGTGGGAGTGTGTGAGTGTGTGCGTAGTGTTATGCATGAATACTGGACTTGCGCGTGTGCATGCTTCTATGACCAACCCTCAGTGGCAGTGAGACGCTGACAGGCCTCCACCCTGGAAGATGTATGGCCATGCTGCTGTCTAACTCGGTACAGGCCCATCCATATCCCTCACTGCTATCAGCACTGTCCAACTCTGTTTATAGCACCAAACAGTGGCCATAATGACACTAGGACTCGGAACATGTCAGGGTTGAGTAGATCGATTGGTAAACATACACACTTGCCTGAGATACACTTGTACATCATTGTCCTTATTTCAAGGGAGGAGCTGTAATGGAGGTTCAATTATTGTTGCAGCTTTGCCAAAAGCTGGATTTTGACACTGTTGCTATTGCAGTGAGAATGTTGGGTAAAAATAATTGTACATGGTCATAAAACCCAATCCTCAATTACACATTGTGTAAAAAAAAAATGTACAACAAATTCTCATATTAAGGCATGTATTACAAAAATTGCCTACGGAAATTAAAGGCTGCTAAAAGTATATATAATATTGGCTTTTGAGTGAGTTCTGAATTTTAAGCAATTCCACAGCATTAATTCATCAGTAAAATGCCATAATTGGGTCGCAAACCAATCTGTTCCTTATGGTTTTTCATTTTAACAAATATTTCTTTCCACCCCTAAATAATTCCAATTACTTCAACTCATCTGTATTTTAACTATGGTCAATGGCATTCAAGACCTACTTAATGTAAACCTTGACCGATTCAAATGGAAGCAGATCAGTATATTCCTTTTTAAAGCCATGTAACATACTGGCTCTACAGAATAATAAAGATCTGCCTCTGCATGTTCTAAGAGTTCAGACTCTTGTACAAATCAAATCAAATCAAGTTTTATTTATATAGCACATTTATAAACGATTTTTGGTCGAGCCAAAGTGCTGTAAATATAATAAAATTAGCCTACAGTAGAGACACTTTACAGCAAATACAACAGCACAGATTGTTCAGAATATCAGTATGAGAAAAACGACACCCTCTATCCTTAGATAGAGGGTGTCGTTTTTCTCTTTCCTTTTGTACAAAAGGTTAATAAAGGCTAAGGCAATAGGTAATTAGATAATTCATTGTTACTCAAGGCCACAATTTCTAACTTTTCTAGCCATTTTCACTGAGCTTGTCTCAAAAACTGCACATAGAGGTTCTTCACAATGTTAGATGGAATGCTAGTTTTTCATTACTTTTCGTGATTCACCAATCCACTTATGTTCTATTGAACAGCAACATGTTGTCATGTGATTTTCACATAATAGAACAAGTCCAAGTCAAGTATGTCAGTGAAAGTTGTCCTTGCGTTAATAATGTTCACTGTAAATCATTTAAAGACAGTCATTTCGTTTAACAATTTTTTATTTGAACCAGCAGCATTTTCAGGACAAACATTACATTATAAACTACAACTACATGATGTCCCCGACTTTCATATCAAGTGGAATAAAGAACGTTTAGCCTGCTACTGAGGCTTTAGGCTCACTGGATTTGTAGGGTGTGCTGTTTGACCAAAGTTAAAAGGGTTTGTTTTGAATATAGTAATGGGATGGCAGAAATTGTAAAAAAAGAAGAAGCTTGAAACAGCTCACACTTTCAGGCAGTATCCGTTCAAGTAATTCATGGTGTTGTACTGGGAGTAAATGTTGTCGGCCACAGCCAATGCCCTCACCACCAGCATATATAGGTTTTAGACATTGTTAGACGATCTGGCAAGCATTCGTGTACAGTAGGCACTAACTGCAATCCAAATGTGTATTTATGCATGAAAAACAAAGTGGACCTTTAACTGCATTTTTGCTAGCAGCTGTAAATGTAAATATATGAATAAGTGTTTTGTTGTCTGGTTAGTAGTCCAGGTCTCTTGTTTTATGGCCTTCCAAGATAAGTTCAGGCGCACTGTCATCCCAGTGCCAATGACAGTGTCTTGTTTCTTGTGCCAGCCTCAGCGGGCGCCGGTCATCGGCTCGCACCCCATGCCCGGGGTCTTTGCAAACTCCCCCATGTGCATATGCTCCGTATGGTTCAAGCGCCGACGCCAATTTTCCACCATCTGCCCATGCCCTGTACTTACACACAGAGGCGAGGTCTCTGCTGGATAGCGACCGCCACCCTTCACCTTGTCGGAGCAGAGACATTTCAAATGTTAACCTGGAGTAGGAGTACAGAGCTAACAGTCCAATCTGCTCATGCTGAAGGGCGCCGCACACATTCACCTCTACCATTTCATTTTGTTTCCCTTTTCGTTCTCCCTGCTCTCTCTTTCCCTCTCAGTTTCCCCGCCTACCATGCATCCCTGCTTCTCCCCACTCCTCCTTTTCTTCCTCTGCCTTCCCCCGTCTACCTCTCTTCATCTTGCCTTCTCTCTGGCTCTGTGCTCCCCCCTTGCTCGGTCTTGCAAATGGCTGCCCGCCAACGGTTTGTCTGAGGAGAAAACCGATTTGAATGAAGAATGGAGACAAAAGAGGGAACAAAGAGGCAGTAAAAGGCGCTAAACACAAAGAGACGTATGCCTGTTGGAGATGCACAGTTTTCTGTGTTTTTTTTATGTGTGTGTGCACAAGGGTCTTACTGTACAGTGGGCAGCAGTCCAAGACTAGAGACTAATCCTTTACTCAGGCTTTACCACTGGGGATGTCAGGAATAAGTAAATCATGATGATGCATGCACTGTGCTGACGACACGTACGCGTGTTCAAAGAATATCTAGGGCTTGCAGATGTGCCAGAACCCTGCTTCTGCAACATCAGGACGCAGTTTACGATGATAGTCGATACATACACAGACACACACACACACACACACACACACACACACACACACACACACACACACACACACACACACACACACACACCACACACACACACACACACACACACACGCACACACACACACACACACATGTAAAGCCATGAAGGGAATGCCAGATAAGCAGATTATTTGAAGGAGGCATTATTCGCCGTATGAATGCAATAATTGGTTTCATTATTTGGTGGGATATTTCAGCAGCACTAAATAAAGCATTAGATAGTGTTTGGGTCCCCAAAGCAGGCCGGAGTTGTACACTTACTGCTCGCCTACCATGGGCCAATGTTTACATGATGTGTTTTCCAGCTCTTATCTCAAATCGCAGAGAACAAGGCGGCTTCTGCTTTATTATTTTTTTAAGGTAGTGTTTGAGTAAAACAATTCACCATCAAGGATGTGTGGTCCATTTCTTCAACCGGTGTGTGTGTGTGTGTGTGTGTCCTGCTTTATGTTCATGTATATCCTCTCTGTCAGGGAAACAGTGGTGGGCGGGTTGAGAGGTGGAGAAGCCTACTTTAACGGTCTTTTGAAGGAGATAAATGGCTTACAGATGGCCCAATCAATATATTCAAATGAGACACAGAGTCTAGCAATGAGCATTGAGCAGAGACCTGGGGGGGGGGGGGGGGGGGGGGGGTGGGGGGGGGGGCTGCATCACCTCAGGTCATGGCTAGACCACTCAACAAAGATGCAACCTCTGACCTGGACTCAATTGACATGTCAGTGTGTTGACAATCTGAAAGAGTTCAGGTAATGAGTCATCTGAAATGAATACATTGAAAATGAAATGTATATGTGCTCATAAGGAATTACCTGATGCTTACACGCAATCAATGATAATTAACGGCGGAAAATAACAAATATGTAAACATTTCAAATGACGCTACATGAGGTGGTCGGTCGTAGATAATCAGCCACCACAGGTAGGATAAGTGTTGGTCAGGGCAGCATGCAATGTGAACAGGGAGAATTTAAAGAGAGAATCGTTCATTTTGTGACACTTACTGAATAATGGCTGACAGCCTCTCCAAAGATTTCCCTTTTTCATGTTGACGATCGAATCTGCTATATACTCACAGAAACTGAACCAAAGACTCTTTGATTAACAACCTTTAGCCAAAACCAGGACTCTATGGACTCTTTTTGAGGGTCTGTTCTGTACTGGACTGTAATCTATTCGCATGACTTTAGGTAAGTCCAAAGGGTTAAACAATCTAAAGACATAGTATGTATTGTTGCCTTTAACAATTTAAATGGATTTGTAATGCTAGCCAAAGACCACAAAACACTAGTAAAGCAGTAAAGCATAGATGGCAGATATAGGGTTGCACTACAGAAGAGCAAATTGTTGTGGTAGCTCTATAGATCCACTGCAGGTGTTTTCTCTTTGGACTTTGGTTTCTTCAACATTTATAAGAAATAAGAAAATAACTCCTTCTTTGATCTACATTCTGTCTAAGAAAAAAGGAACGTCTGTTATTATACACAGGATCCGCTATCATGTTCCATAAGGTTTCGAGGCTAAAGATAATGAAAGGAGATAACATGATATAGATAATGCTAGAGAGAATAACCCATATCCCAAGAGATAAAGTTGTTTACTGACAAAAGCAGCTAGTTGAAAAATGGTTAGGGAGAGATTCGGCCAATACGGAGAAGAAAAAAAAGATAGGATAAACGAGAAACGAGGGTTGGATGGCGGGGGAGGGGGTGTGGACACTTGCCCAGTCCAACCAGCGCTTTAGGGCATTGGCATTGGAGGGGAGGGATTCCCTGGAGGGGGAAACATGGCTTTCCAGTCTGGAGATAACATCCTCCTCAGGAGAAACATACAAATCCACCAAGACATTACCCAGGTATTTTATCATGCCCTATCAGATCCCATTCTCCCTTATCACGCTTTACACACACTTAAACACAGATACCCATTTCTGGACACATTGCTCACATTCAAATAAAGGGAGGAAAGGAAGGGACACATTCTGTACAAGATGGAAAACCTCTGCTAGATTTCTTGTTTATTTTTTACCAGAGCTTCATCATTTCAAAGGAGCAATAAGAAAACTTCTTGGACTACGGATAATGGGATTTATTTTTAAAAATACTACCACTAATGTTTGTATTGTGAAAAAAAGCAAGGTGATCATGTCTGTTTGTTAAGTAATGTTGTTGCTAGATCACCCAATCTGCATTACAAAAAACAACATCCTGGTTACTCTGAATCATTTCCCAGATAATACTATAAACATATATGATAAGGGCTTTTCCTGTGGTCGGGAGAAGGTACTGAAAACAGCCAGGTTGCTCCAGAATTATTTTTTACCACTCGACACAAGAATTCTTCTTTGTTAAAACTTCACACAAATCCAGAACCATCTGCATTGTTTGATGATAAAATTGCCCCACAAAATTATAATCTGCTGAAAGAGTGTAGGTCAACCTGGGTCACTCTATGAATGAACCTACAATAATGACATTTTCTGTGAACGTACAGCGTGTTGGAGCGCTAGCCAGTTAGAAGCGCGAGTGCTACAGAAGTAAACAAAGGAGCACAATGGAGGAATTTCAGACAGGGGGGGAGTTTGTGCGAGAGGAACTCCCTCTGTGATACAGGGCTTTCGTCATCGCCTGTATGTAGCGGTGGAAATGGCAAGGAAAAATTTAGCTGGTGCTCAGGCTAATATGAAGAGACTCTATGACCGTAAAGCCGAGTATCGTGAATTCAGCCCAGGGGATCAGGTGTTGGCTTTGATGCCACTGCAGGTTTCACCATTCAAAGCCAAGTTTGCCGGCCCGTACACTGTTGAGAGTAAAGTGTCAGATAAAAATTACCTGATTGCTACTCCAAATCGGAGGAAGTTGTCTCAACTGTGTCACGTCAACCTCCTGAAACCGTACTATGTTCGTGATACCGTTGGGGATAGCTTCATGGTTAAAAAGTTGGGTGTGGGCCCCATAATGATGGTTGATTCTGTGCTTTCAGATCGAGGGTTGGCTGAGGAGTGTGATGTTAAGGCACCAGATGAACCTGTTATGTCTGGTAGGCTGAGGAATTCGGAGTCGTTATGTCAATTGGATCGCTTGTTGAGTCACTTACCGGCAGCACAGAGAGATGAATTGGCGGCTTTAATCGGGAAGTTTGTGGTACTGTTCGGCGATACGCCATTGCGCACAACTCTCGTGCCCCGGTGGGGTAGGGAGTCTCTCTGGCTCTGGATATTTGGTGTTGTTTCGGGGATCCCTTTGGGGCCTCTGTCTTAAGGGGGGGGCTGTGATGCCCCTGTGGGTTCATCAGTGGAGAGGGTGTGGCTGTCCTGTCTTGGCTGCATTGATTGCAGTGATTGCATTAACTCAGGGCACCTGGGTCTGGTGCTCTGCAGCTATTTTAAAGCCTCTCTGCTCCTGTCTGCTCTCGCTCTGTTTTCCTGCAGGCACCCGGCTCTGATGAGTATAACCAATGTGTTGAATTGACCAGTGTTGTGCAAATAAACACCTTTACCTACCCGTTGACATGTTGTGTCTCCTTTTTGTTGTGGCCTTTTGAGCCAGGTCGCAACACCCTCTAACATGAACTTTGGGATTATAGCCTTTGCAGACCATTTACATGCACTAACACCTATACTGTATATCACACTACAGGAAAGAGAAAACCCCAAAAAGTATAAAAGTCCTCTTTAAATCTTTGTTCCTTTGTTTGTAGTCTGTAAGTTCCTCTTGGTGTTGCAAATGAAGATGCTGTGATGCAAGACACATTTCAGACTTGGTCTGACAACAAAGTAATCATAACGTATACTATATTATACCCAGAGGAGCATACAACTATTAACACAAGTGTGATCAAGCGAGTCTGTGCTGTACTCACTGTCTGAACAGCTTTCTGTGCTTTGTTTACCTGCTCTACTGCCTCATTCTCACCGAAAATAAACATCGACATTAAATATAAAAATCAGTTTGTCATGAAATGTGTTTTCAGTCAGACCAACATATACGAATATAGTGGTGGATGCTGGCTCAGAATGAGGCTGGAATGGAACCACTATTTCTGAGGGCCCCTGGAAATATCAAATGTGTTAATGTGTGCATGGATGTGCCTAAGGGCTTGTGTGTGTGTGTGTGTGTGTGTGTGTGTGTGTGTGTGTGTGTGTGTGTGTGTGTGTGTGTGTCATCACAGTTTGTCATCAGGTCAGCATTAACAATAGTCCTTTTTGAAAGAATAAAGGCTCCCTCCCGCACACCACACACCCTCCACGCCTTCCCACCGATCACCCAGCAGTGTGCTTGTGGCTTTAGTCTATCCTTGACCCTTGACCTCAGGTATAGCCAGGTGTTGACCATGACTCCCCTCATCTCTGTGTACCCTCACATGCCTAACCTACGCATATTTACTCACAAGCACGTATGTACAGTAGGCCTACTACATACATATGCGCATGTGATTATTTAAGTCCTACGTCTGCGTATGAATGTGTATCTTTGTGTTATTAAACACAACTGTGACTGCACATGCAACACTTGACCCCTTGACCCCCTTAGACCCACTTAGCACACAAACACACACATGCATGCACCCCCGCACGCCGCACGCATGCGTATACACACACACTCACACACACACACGCACATACACACACATACAAACACTTTATTATTGATATCATCACTACGTCATTTGATTGATACCTCTCATCAAGGACCCAAATGCCAATAATAGTTTGATTTATTCTTTTTTGAAAGAATTTTCATAACACGTACAAAAAAAAAATACACACACATATACAATACACACTGTCCATAAAGAACACACACCCTCAGAAGGGTTTTTAAAAAATAGCTCATGTGGGAAAACAGTGTCCATTTGTCTTTGGGCTAATATGAGTGTGGCTGCAGACAAATAGCATCCACTTCCATTTCCTTTATCATTGTCAGGCCAATTAATAGGCCAAGGATCCAGTTAGTGTGTCGCTAACACACACACACACACACACACACACACACACACACACACACACACACACACACACACACACACACACACACACACACACACACACACACACACACACACACACACACACACACACACACACACACAAGGAAAGCTCTTTGCTGCTGACCTTGGCTGTTGATCCCAACACAAAAGGCCCCAGAGATGGATGCCTCGGCGGAGAGCACTGGCTCCCTCGAAGAATACCATGTAACCCCCCATCCCCCGCAAACACACAAACATGTATTTGAATTGCAGCTTTGAAGCTCAAAAGCCAAAGTTATTTAAGACAGTGGCACGGTTTAGATTTTAGGAAGCTTCACTCCAGATACAGGGGTGTCAGCCTTCACACAGCTGTGCATCCCCAGCGAGATTCACTGCTCTCTGTAAAGCTGCACTGAGAGCGATGGAGAGCCTCTCCTGGCTCTAATGACACGCAGCATTCATCAGCCATGTAGATTACAATGTCACTTGAGTGTCATCTGGAGGACAGATCCAGGCTGGGAGAACCATGCACACACACACACACACACACACACACACACACACACACACACACACACGCGCACACGCACACGCACACACATTCAAACAAACACACAGCAATTCCTAGGTTCCTGACTTCCAGAGATTTGGGGAATAAAGATGCATTGATTTAGAATAATAGTACACAATACACAAACAACACATCCCCATCCAACATGCTCCTATTCTTGGTATATGTGCACTTAACATAACTTAATTTTTTACATGTCTGTTGTTTTTCCCAAGCATTTTTTTAAATGTCCTGTTAATTGTTGGGTTTCTTTCAGAGTTTTTCATTGTACTCTACGAGGGTCTAAGAACACAGTGTGTCGCATGCTTTAAAGCCCCTTCAGACAAATGTGTAATTTGAGATATTGCTCTGAATAACAAAAATGTGATTGATTAATGGTTAAGGCTCGTCCGTTCTGGAGTTCCTCTTGAGTGCCTCAATGACCTGTCTCAAATTTGCACCTGAAACAACCAAATACTTTATATAGTATAGTTATATAGTGTTGATCCACCAACCGGAACCACACATGAACAATTTGAAGACTTTTCCCCACCCACTACAAGTCACACAGACATTGTGTTAACACATTGATGAGCCTGATATTCAATCAATGAAGATGAACTTGCTTAACTTGCCTAAGGTAAGTCCCTGCAGTCCGCTGCTTTTTTCCAAAGGAAGAAGCCCAAATACGATTATGTAGTAGGGGAAATTATGCCAAGATGAGTTGAGCTTAATATATGGTAATTATTTGACAGGATATACTTACACAGCGATTAGCATATCTCCAAGACGAGACAAAGATAGAGAGCGTAAGGAGAGGAGAAGGAGGGAGAAAGAGAATGGAGGGGAAGACGAGCGCTATGAGATAAGGATTTCTTTCTCTCTCTCTGACAGGGAGAGGTAGGAGACTCTGCATAGGCAAACTGTTCTTCCATATGTACCTTCACTGATAAGCCATCTCTATAGGGGCTGTGCCGATCTTAAGCGGGCTTGACGTGCTTGGCATACCAGACAGACAGCACATGTAACACATATCATTCATTACAACCACGTGCTGCTGCCACACACACTTTAGAAGTTGCAGTGCACAAAAGCGGACGCACACATATGTATATCTGTCTAGGTATATTTGCAAGGCCCTGTTTGAGTTTTACACTACGGAGTGAGGACATTTTTGTAAGGCAAAACACATTTTTGTTTCATCTTAGAATAAGGATTACATTACGGTCTTTGTTAAGGTTAGGAATTACATTTCGGTTGTTAAACTGAGGTTAGGGTAAGGGACCATTGGGTCCTCACAAAGCAAGAAGAACAGGGAAGTGTACAATCAGCTGATATCCTTCTTCACAATTAATGACTGAACATTTGCTGAAACACACGATACAGACACAGTGCATTCAATTATGCTGTGTTGGTGTGGCGGTGTAGTACATCCATCTTGCTGTCGGCCTCGGTGTCCTATCGGCTTGGCCTTGCCAATAGTACCACTGTAGAGAGTATATTTGACTAACACATGCCGGCAACACACACAAATAAACAAACACACACAAGGGAATTACAGAGGCCCTCATGCTCCTCTATGAATGCTTATTCTTCATCAGTTGCATTATTAATTGATTGGGATTGTAATAACATGTACCCATGTATCGAATGAGGCTACCAAGAATAAGAAGAAATAGAAATGTGGATGATTGGACATGGACAGAAAAAGCTGATGTTTTAGAATGTAATCATTGGAAGCACCTTTGTAGTTGTATCTAAAGATGTAGTTAATCTGGATGGCATAACCCTGGCCTCCAGCACAAACATAAGAACCCCAGTTATCTTTCACTATTTATGTACTTTAACTCTCACATTATTAAGTGAGCAGCTGAGTCACAGCATCAAAGAACGGCAACATGTTGGAGACAATGAAGTCCAGCTGCCATGTAACAGGGATGGAAAAAGATGGTCGTTAAAGCTGGCAACGCAGCTTCAGGAGCAGGGCTTTTGAACATAGGTGTCAAGCAAACTGATGCAACACAGTCTCACTCCCTGATAGTCCAATAGCAACGCTTGGTCAGGGTCCTTCAGTTTCATAAACGGACGCAAAGAGCTTTCAACTGATTGCAATGTATTCCCATCGGCGGCGGTATTTGATGCTCAGGGAAACACCTTTGACTGCCGCCGCCCACCTTTAACTGCAAAAAGGCGGGCGGCAAATCCCGTGATTAGTCCTCAAGCTCTGTGATTGGATGTTGGAGTGGCAGTGCGACAAGTTTACGCCGAGCGTCAAACAGCACTTTGAAATGGAATGAAACCCATCGATGGCACACGATCTAAAACTGGACTCGAACATTTCTTATACCATCTACATACATCTTATAAGAGTATAATTAGTATGTATAATATCGGTTAAAATAAGTGCTTCAACATAGTTAACATTGCAGGAGAGTTGATTGTCAAGTCCCAAAACAAACCATGCAATATATTAGACTTTAAGTACTTAATATTTATCAAAATGCTTTGGGGGTATCTAGAATACCCCCAAAGCATTTTTCTTACATGTATTTAAAAGAAGACCTTAACCTAAAGTATTATTTCATGTTTTAATAAAGCCTAATTAGTTTGTCTGTTTTGCACATCCTCCTATTAATATCTTTGTACATCCGGCACTACATTGTTTTATTGTAGAGATCATTTACAGTATCTTCTTGATATTTTCTATTCTATATTTATATCATTGACCTTCTACTTTCCCCCGATGTTGTATGTACTCTTAATATTGAAATGTTTTCATCAAATATAACACATTCAACAAAACATGCACTAGACCTGGCAAGGCAAAGCAAATCAAGTGTATTTACATAGCACCTTTCAACACAAGGCAATTCAAAGTGCTTTACAAAAATGAAAAGGCATTTAAAAACAGTAATTAAAAAGCAACACAATCTACCTGCATTGCAATTACTCTAAACGTGTAATAAAGTGCTTTAACCAGTAGGTGGTTTGGGTTAATAAGCTGTCAAGTTTACAGTGTTAACACGATAAAATATTCTGCTGTTTCTGGTGTTTATATGGTGGCCCTGAAGTGCAAGACACCACAGCATTTCACAAAACGCCACAGCATTCCAGAAAACACTACAGCATTTCACATTGGACGGAAATGGTATTCCTTTAGGGAGAACACTTCTTGTTTGTGATTGGACAGAGCCAGCCAGAGAAGCACTGCTCTGATTGGTTGTTTTTGCTGCCAGTCAAAAAATGACGCTTCGTGATTGGTCAGCACCCGACAGCGCAACATGTCCCAACACATCAGCCGTTAGCACACACTCAGAGCTCACAGCTCCTCATATCTGTTCAGAAACTGGACTAAAATTAAACATGAACAAACCACAGACCGTCTATGTCATGGCGAATACAGTCGCTGCTTTATTTATGTTGTTGTGCTCCCTATCTCTGTTTCTTATCCTATATCTAATAGAACCAGAGATGTTCACAAGTCTTTTTTTGCAAGTCCAAGTCAAGTCTCAAGTATTTGGTCACGAGTCCAAGTCAAGTCTCAAGTCTCTAAAAAATAAAAGTCTCATGTCTCTTCTGGTTGTAATAAGCCTTCTATTGTCTGCTGCTATCCAGTCTGTTAAGAATACTGCACAGCTATATCTAAGAAATTCAAAGCATTTACTGTATTATTATCACTCCTATATCTATTAGCATACAGTATCAGTACTGATTAGTTGTTTGTTATATGATCACTTTAAACAGGCTATTGCAATGCAATATGAGGAAAAACATCACACTTTAGCTAAATGCAAACAACTTATAAGCAAAACACTTCAGAATCAGAAATCAGTATCACAAATACTTTATTAATCCCCCGCAGGGAAACTGTGTTAAAAGTACTTCAAAGTAAACATTTGTTCTGTGCCATTTGCAACTAAAAAAGTATTGCTGCTATATTATCTGAAATATACTGAACTGGTGATATTAAAACATGACCTGTTCCAAAAGAGATATCTACCATTAACACCATTTACCAGCCAAATGCTGGTAAATCATGCAAGTGGCTGGTGCTGTATGTTGCACGCACCAGCCAAAAAATAACAATGGCAATCTACTGAGTGGCTGGTAACATTTCAACATTCACTAGGCTAGCCATTTGGCCAGTGGACAAAAATGTTAAAATGTGACCTCTGCAACCGTATTGTTTAATTACACTGGGTCTCTAATGACATCTTTTAAGTCTACTATAAATAAACATATTCCTCTATCCTCTCACTCAAACCCAGTGTAATGGTAACCTGATAAACCTGTAACATTAACGTTACGTGGTCAACAATAAACCTGTAACCTGCCTATAAACCGACAGATGTATGTAACTATGTATTTTTCTACGTTTAACGTTAGCCAGTAGATGGTGGCACCGGAACGTAATGATTAATGTTACCGACCTTTTTTATGTCATGTCAAGAGTTGGATGTCAACGCCACTCAACGCAAACAAGTGTGACAAGCAAACATTCACTCATCTTTTCAAATATTCAGTTACAAAGCTAGTAGCAAGCTAAGTTAACATTACATAGCTGATGCTGAGTTAAACATGTCTGCTAACCGTCCATATGCGTTAATGTGACTGACCTCTCCGGGTGAGTTTTCAAGTGCCTGATGAAATGTGACGTTGTTGCACCAGCATCCTTAATTTTAATATTGCAGACTTTGCAGTGTGCGCTCCTTTTGTTGGTGCCGCCGGCATTTTGTTAGAAGTTGTTATAGTTGAACCTAATTACAAGTGGTACAGCTGCAGGTGTGCCGCCGGTCGCCATGGTGTTACCATGATGTTAATGTTAATGTTAAAGGTGGGGTAGGTAAGTTTGAGAAACCGGCTCGAGATACACTTTTTGTTATATTCCATGGAATGCTCTTAACATCCCGATAGCCGGCCCGGCTAAAATAACTGGATGGCCTACCTGCCTGTCAGCCTCCCATCGGGGCACACACTTATCTCGTGCCCTCATTGGTCATGTTCGTGTGTGTTGGAGGAGGGGCTCTGTGAGGAAGTGGCAGATTTTCTCCGGTTGTGTATTTTCAAATTCTAGCGATCTCGAGCCGGTTTCTCAAACTTACCTACCCCACCTTTAATACGCCAAAAATAGAAAACACAATGATTGTTCACGAGTCCCAAAACACGAGTCCAAGTCGAGTCCGAAGTCTTTTGAGCAGGAGTCCAAGTCAAGTCTGAAGTCTCTGTGTGTGCGACTTAAGTGCGACTCGAGTCCGAGTCACAAACTCGAGTCCCCATCTCTGAATAGAACTGCTCGGGTCTTGATAGATTGAGTGGGGAAGTTCATGAGATCTTTCTAGAGGGTTATCAAGAATAACTTTTATCCAATGACCTTTCCCCTCTCTGTCTGTGTCTGTGTATTCTCTTCTTCCGATTAACCCAGCCAAATTTTTTTTCTTGTTTTGTATCTATATCTACGCCGGGATCCGGAGTCGAGGCTGATCCTCTTGCTGTAGTCCTGTGTCTTGGATCCTCTATCCTGAGTTCTGGATTAAGTCGTGGACTTCGGGTCGTGGCTGAACCTGTCTCTGCGGTCCTGCCTTGGGTCTCGTCATGCTGCTTCCCTGATGGCTTCCACAGGATTGTAGCTGACATCCTCGCGGATTCATCTTCTTATTACAGACACATGCATTTCCTAACATTCGGTCTATATGCTGTAAAATGTATTATCTTTTCAATTTACACACGGCATCTATTGCACGTCTGTCCGTCCTGGGAGAGGGATCCCTCCTCTGTTGCTCTCCCTGAGGTTTCTCCCATTTCCCCCCCTTAAACTGTGGGTCTTCTCCGGAAGTTTTTCCTTGTACGATGTGAGGGTCTAAGGATAGAGGGTGTCGTTTTTCTCATACTGATATTCTGAACAATCTGTGCTGTTGTATTTGCTGTAAAGTGTCTCTACTGTAGGCTATTTTTATTATATGTACAGCACTTTGGCTCGACCAAAAATCGTTTATAAATGTGCTATATAAATAAAACTTGATTTGATTTGATGTCTGTATGACGTTGTTGTGAGTTTGGACGGAGCAGCTACAGGTTAGTTTAGCCTGATCGATCCGATCTTCATTCAGAAAACATGCATTCTAAAAGGTTTTTCGCCTGCCGTCTTGTCTGCAGACTTGTCAAAGCATTAATTCATGGTTTTTACGAACCGGTATCAGTATGTAGTTACTTTGGCATGATTTTGAAACGTGTATTACAATTAAATCACGGTAAAATATGTTCATTTTGTTGTAGTTGGTATCTCCCATAGAATTTACATGGAGATACGCCCCGCCCCCTCTCCAGCGCGTCTTGTTTGAATGACAGGAGTAAACACAGCTGACAGCCGCGGTGACACTCGAGCAATTAGAGCGATGTGAATATTGGGTGGTCTACCATAATATTTACATGGAGATAACATAAGCTCCTTAAAAACCATGAATTAATGCTTTGACAAGTGTGCATTTTACCATGTTCAATCTGAATTTTCTTTAAAATAAAAAACATCTATATTGATTCTGACTTTTCTACATCCAACTCACAGGTTTATCATTACTTTGAGAACAAAGATTATTAATGTAACCCTTTTAGAAGTGAAGATATGGTCATTTTTTCTGGGAATGTCATTTTCGAGCCTGAGACCTGAAAAACAGGCTAAGGGTTGAACAGGCTAATAAATAGACCAAAGGCAAGGGGGCGAAGTAACCCTGTCTTAAAAAAGCGACGTTATGTTTTCAAGATATCGTAGTCATAGAAACATTTAAATAAAACTGTGACTGTTTTTTTTAAGGACACCCTGGGAGTAGACTCTACCCAATGCACTGCCAGAAAAAAATAATTATATGTGGACATAGGGCCTCAGGGAAATCCAAAAAGAATCAGATCCTGTCTTCCTGGCTATGTACACAATCCCCTGTACTCATTGCACATCAACTGGAGTCTTCCACAAGCTGCTAGCCTGACAGCTGTGCATGCTAACAATAGCCATGTTCTACGTTTTCCTTCAAATTGATAATTTGGGGGAAACCGCTTTGGAAGGAAGTATGAAGGGTTGTCAGTTTTGCCAACTTTAAGACTTTCTAGATGTAGTGTTGGTATTCCTGGCTACTTTCGATGGAGAAAAAAAAGGCTGTTATTTTCAAACCTTCTGTGATTGGGCTACCTTCTCAAGATTACCAAGCCTAGTTTGAGAATAGGTAAACTTTATATGAAACTACAAATTAACTAGATCTACCTGAATTGACCTAACTGTTTGGGTGCTTCCCCATTGTCGACAGCAATAGACACTGCTATCACTTTCTACAAATAAAAACCAACGCCTCATAATATGATAAAAGGTGCTACCACTTAAAAAAAATCTTCATAGATTGGCTTTAAATTGATACGAGGTCACTAATTTTAACCTGCATATAAGCATGCAAAGCTCTAGTTGATGTGTAGGCATCGACATGGCTCTTAAGAAGTCAGTAATTCAGCGAGTCAGTAATACTGAGTGTCTCCAGTGAGTCTTCAGATCAGCCTACTTTGATATATCTCTGCCACAAGCCAAGAGCACATTATCCCACCAAACATTAGCGTGGGGCTGTCTGGCCCCTGTTCTTCTGAGCAAAATAACACCAGGTAAATTACTTTCTAACTACCCGCTTATTGTTTCCCTCTCTATCGCCCTGTCTTTTCCTCATGCCGCCCTGCCCTAATTGAATCACCATAGACTCAGTGCATCAATTCTAACTTTGCTATTGAGATTTAATCGGGTGTGCAGGAGACCGGCTTGGCGGGCTGAGGGGTCCTTTTGTGAGAGGCCCATCTGTTGGTGACACAAGGGCTCCAGATCGGGCCTGGCCCAGAGACAGGGCGGGGGTATGGGAGGGATGACAGAATGACAGCATGGACCCTCGGTGCAACCCAGAACCTCCCACTCTTCACTTCTTCATGTCTATATGTAACTATACCTATGAAGGATTTGTGAAGGATGTCCTTTGATAGCATTAGAGGTTTAGTGCAACTTGATTTTATTAGAATTGTCTTTCATAGGTAATAATAACTCAATACTTGGCAACTTCATCACTGAGATTTGTAACAAAGTGATTTATTTTCTCATACTGCCTGTGCTTCAGTACATTTTTTCACCCTCTGTCTGAAACCAGAGCCCAGACCGCTCTTATTGGTTAGCTAGCCGGCTCTGTTATGATTTGTCATCCGCTTATAGATGTCCCATCCCTTAGCCTATCACATGCAATGTGTTGGAGCGTAAGCCAACCAAAGTGTGAGTGTTACATAGTGATGTCACTATGTAACAGAAGTAAACAAAGAGTCCAAGTTGCATTTATGGGACAATAATGCGTCTACAATATTGACTTTGCATTGTTTTTCTAATTGTGCAAATAAACTACTTGTTACTATTTATTAAAGGGGCCCTATTATGCTCATTTTCAGGGTCATATTTTGTGCCTCTACTGTGACATGTTTAAATGCTTTACCAAACCATGGGATTTTAGCCTTTGTAGACCATTTACATGCACACACCCCTATCAGACTGCAGTAAAGGGAAATCCCAAAAAGCTTAAGAGGGACCTTTTAAATGACAAATGATGTGGCTAAAATGTAAGCTAAATTTGATGTAGCATTGTTGCTTCTGTTTCCCTTGATCACACTATTTTGTTATCACATATGATAATTGATAGAGGTGATGGTGGAGACTACGAAAAATAAGCCCCAATTTGTAGGGCAATTATCCTTTGAACTGATTTCTCAATGCTAGATTTTTTTTTAAAAGGACAAATTAAAACAGCAGTAGACGATGGAGAAAATACCATTATTTTGGAGGATTCTGCTTAGTTTGAAGAATCATACTCTGTGTACAGATAAAGGAACACACACAGATAGAGAGACAGTGTCAACATAGCTTGATCCTTTCTACATTTGGATGCAGACACACACACACACACACACACACACACACACACACACAGATGCAGAAACAAATACCAATATGCTCTCAAGGAGGCGCACATATGGTACATACGTATTTTGCACAATCGCAGCACACAACTGAAGCTGCAGAGACAGACATGTGCACGAGCACAATAGGGTGGTGCATGAGGTGACTGAGAAAATCTGCTTTTCATCTCTCAGAATGAAATTGATCATGACAGCATGCATACAAAACACACTCACACTCTCCCTGCCTTTGTAACCCCCCACTGCCACTTTACTATATAGTGACAGATCTGTGTGTGTGTGGTGGGTGGGGGTGTTGTTGGTCATATCTGCAGTGTTGATAGGCGGCCTCAGCTCAGCATTCCCATCCTTCACTGGGGTTAAGACCTCTCTCTGATGAGTGTGTGTGTGTGTGTGTGTGTGTG